>NC_041388.1:490306171-490314273 GCF_002162155.2 Triticum dicoccoides | reverse complement strand
GCCGCCACTGCCGGAGCCCCGCCCCGCCCGCCGGAGTACCTCGCCAGAGGTATAGCCGCCGCCGTTCGCCGTTCGGTTTTTTTTTAAAAGAACCGCCTCGGTTTTTTTTGAAAACCCTAGATCGGTTTATTTCTCTGGTTTACTTAATTAGTGAACGTTCACCGATTCGTTCGTTTTAACAAACGCGTTCATCGTTTAGTTTCAGATAACGAACGTTCGTTTGTTAATCTGTTTTTCGTTTTTTTTCTCGGATTAAATCCGCGATTTTTCTGATCGCGATTTTTGATCCGATTTTCGTTTTAGTTTAACTTTTCGCTCGTTTATCGGAATCAGGCGATTCAAGCGCCTAGGGATTCGTCTCGAAACCCTCTATCCGTTAACCAACCTAAACAAGATTTTGCTACTGTAAAAATTGCCCTAGATCCAGATTGCTAGAACGAAGTTGTTTTCTTTCGCCGTTTGATTTTCGTTGCTTCGTTCGATTTGATTCTTTTGCCAACCGGAGTTCTTAAGTTGAACCTTCTGGTTAGATCTCTTATTTGAGTTTTACCTATGCATTAGATGAGTACTTATTGTATGCTCGTTTGTTTGTTTGCGATAGAATATCCGGAGTGCGCCGCCTGTTACTTCGAATCGCTAGGTTTCCCGGATCATCAGCAAGGCAAGTAACACTTTGATCATACCTTCTCTACTACCCAGTTTTATTGCATTAGATCAATCCACACACATTGCATGATTAGGATCTAATTAAATTGTGGAATGGGAAGTAGATGAGGTAGTACCTATTACCAGTTTATTTTCAAACCTTTGGGAGTTACTTCTATGTTTGCTTATCATGTCATGCTATGCTAGTAGACGTGGATTGGGTGAGTGAAATCCATTGACAGATGTGAGATTGTTAATTAATGGTTTATCTAAGGTGGCAACTTAAACACACATCTGGGTGGATTGAGGCACCTGGGTATTCCAGGACTTGCCTGTTTTCTTTTGGACCGCCACCCAGGCTCAAAGGGATCATAAGACTATTCATATTGGAAACTTCCGTGTGCAGTCACAAGCTATTATGGGCTCTAGCATAGTTGACTAAGTTGTGCGAACTCTTACAGTGGTAGACTAGCAGATGTAGGGGATGTAGGTGGTACGGTCTACCCGATCATAAGGTGCTAGCACTTCTGAAAGACTATGTCTCGGTCATCCGTCTTCTCAAACACCCTGTAGTGCGAGAAACCAAACGGAGGTGATCGAGTCTTGTGGGGAAAAGTGCGCAAACCTCTGCAGAGTGTAACAAACTAATCATGATTAGTCGTGTCCCTGGTTATGGACATCTTCAGTATCTAGTACTTGGATTATTATGTGAATCCCAACATGTTACTCTAAATTAATTTTGTTGGGTTATGTTTAATGATGATGCTTAAATGGGATTGAGAATGCTGTCAAGCATTCTCAATGTTTAACAACTACCATGATAGTTAAATAAATTTTATTCCTTTGAAGTAGGGAAAAATTGGCTTTACGCAAAAACTGTAACCATAGAGCTTTCCACCAGCCAAATATGCATATAGTGTTGCTGTTGCATTCCATTACTCTCTATGTGTTACCTTGCCAGCATATTCCATGTGCTGACCCGTTTTCGGGCTGCAACGTTAATGTTGCAGACTTTTCAGACGACGATTAAGGAGTTTTTAGGTCGTGGTTCTATACTCGGTGATGCCGTTGGAGTTGATGGACTCACTTATCTGCCAAGCCTTCCGCTGCTATCGTTATTAGATGGCCTTAAGCCATATTTATTGTAATAAGTTCTCTTTTGAGACACCTGATGTAATAAGTGTGTGATTGCTACTCTACTATAAATCCTCCGAGTACTATGTGGTGTCAGCATTACTGATCCAGGGATGACACCGGAGCACAAAGATCAGACTGTTTGAGGTCTGGTCGCTATAGAGATGGTATCAGAGCACACACTGACTGTAGGACACGACCACTAAGTTAAAAGACCTAGATCACTACTCACTCTCTTCCTCTCTGACTCCTCATCTTTTCTACTCTTTAGGATGGCGGATGCAAGGAACAAGTTCACACAACCGGATGAAGATACACCCTTTGGACGCCACTTGAAGGAAGTCACTAGATACCTGAATATAGGAGTACCAAGCTTCACGGGAACCTACAACACCACTTTACCTGAAGAAGAGCGCGGGATGATTCAAGTTCAAGTTACAGGAAGGACGTTCATGCCAGTCACTGAGCCCATAGAGTTTTATTTTGATGCACCAACTTGGAGTCTAGGAAAAAGCATGGCAGCTCACATAGCCATGGGACGCATTGGAGAAGTCTACCGCAAGGATCTCAAAGATATTATCTACCAGATTTGTGGGTGCCGAGATGAACACTGGGAGATGATCAGCACCCGGAAGGATAGATCAATCGCAACTTTAATCCAGGAATTAAACCAGCACATTCGACGACAGGAGAACCAGATGTGTGCCGACATGATAGACCTGAAGAAGGCAAAGACTAGAATCAAGGAACTGGAGGAAGAACTCAAGGCTACACGTGAAGATTATGAAGAAGAAATTGAAGTATTGGTGGAGAAGAATGACGACCTGATCAAGAAGATTGGAATATTTATGGGAGGCCCGACACCAGTAGATGAAGACGAAGAACCTAAGGAAATTAGCCCAGAAGACTACATCATCATCGACGGCACCGACTCGGAAGCAGATAGTAGCAATGATGACTATGTTGATGAAGCTGGAGCAGATATTATGGAGTCAATGACCGAAGAATATTTCTAGTAGACCACCTCCTCAGTAGTAGTAGTCCACCATGTAAATATAGTAGCCCGAGCACTTTTTGCGATAGTTAGATCGATTGTATGCCCTTGTTTGATTGAATGAAGTGAATTGTTTGCTTTTTCCTCATGTGCATATGGGTAGTGTTTTCTCTTTAGACCCCCTCTATTCTTACATCTCATCTTTTCTAAACCCTCAAATGCCTCCGAGACGTGACCCCGAATTTGCATTTCCACCGGAGCTCAGCCAGTTGATCCAGCAGCAGAACACATTGATGCAGTTGCTAGTCCAGAATCAGAATCAGGGGAACAACAACAACAACCCACCACCACCACCTGTTGACCACTTAGCTCATTTTCTTAGGCTGAATTCGCCGGTGTTTTCCAGTAGCACCGAGCCGATAGTAGCAGATGATTGGCTCCGCAAGACACCTAGGGAGTTGACCACAGCAGGATGCATAGATGCGGAGAAGGTGAAGTTTGCCGCACATCAGCTAGAAGGACCTGCAGCATCATGGTGGGAGAATTTCACAGCCACTTTCCCAGTCGACACTATCACATGGGACCAGTTTCAGCAAGCTTTCTGTACTGCCCATGTTTCAGCAGGAGCTATGGCCATGAAGAAGCGTGAGTTCCGTAACTTGCGCCAAGGAGGACGGACAGTTGGCCAGTATGTGGAGGAATTTAGTAAGTTAGCACGTTATGCCCCAGATGACGTCGCTACGGATGCAGCTAAGCAGGAGAAGTTTCTAGAAGGACTGAATGATGAGTTGAGCATGCAGTTGACGGTAGCCACCTTCAACAACTACCAGGAATTGGTAGATCGTGCTCTTATGATTGAAGGGAAGCAGCAGCAAATTGAGAATCGCAAGAGGAAGTATGGACAAGGAAAGTATAACTCAGGAGCTCAGCAGAAGCCACGTTTTACCCCTAGACCAGGAGGACATTTTCAGCATACCCATGGAGGAGGTAGCTCGCACAATCACAATGGCACCAAGAATGGTAATGGAAATGGAGGAAGCAACGGCCAGAACCGCACCAACCCCTCAGCCCCAGCCAAGAAGGACCTAAGCCAAGTCACTTGCTATAAGTGTTCGAAGACCGGACATTATGCCAATGAATGTCCTGAAAGCCAAAATGGCAATGGAAGTTCTGGGAAGAAGCCAAACCCTTTCAACAGGGGACAGGTGAACCACGTTAGCGTGGAGGAGGTTGAAGCTCAGCCCGATGCAGTAATAGGTAAGTTTTTGGTTAAGTCATTTACTGCACTAGTTCTTTTTTATACTAGTGCATCGCATTCATACATCTCAAAGGGATTTGTGGATAAGTATAACCTATCAACCCAAGCCCTTAGGTCACCCATGTTAGTAACCTCGCCCGAAGCAGAGTATGTGGCTAGTCTATGGTGTGATCGGTTACCATTAAGGATTGGTAACTATGTTTTTCCCTCAGACCTAATAGTATTGGAATCTCAAGGATTGGATGTGATATTAGGCATGGATTGGTTATCAAAGTATGAAGGGAATATTGAGTGTGCTAGTAAGTCAATTTTGCTTACCATCCCAGAAGGGAGAAGGATCAAGTATGTATCCCGGCATGTGCCAAATAGGACTCAAGTAAATTGCCTAACAGGAGTTGTGCAGGAGGAAGTACCAATGGTAAGAGATTTCCCTGATGTATTTCCAGAAGAGTTGCCAGGCATGCCACCGGATAGAGATATTGAGTTTTTGATTGAGCTATTGCCAGGCACAGGGCCAATATCAAAGAGACCATATAGGATGCCAGCAAAGGATTTGGTGGAAATTAAGAAGCAAATTAAGGAGTTACTGGATAAGGGATATATTCGTCCAAGTTCTTCACCTTGGGGATCGCCAGTACTTCTAGTGGAGAAGAAGGATGGATCGTTAAGGATGGTTGTTGATTATCGAGGATTGAATGAAGTAACGATCAAGAACAAGTACCCACTACCAATGATCAATGATCTGTTTGATCGATTGCAAGGAGCTAAGGTATTTTCCAAGATCGATCTGCGATCAGGATACCACCAGTTGAAGATTCGAGAACAGGATATTCCGAAGATAGCTTTTACTACCAGGTATGGGATGTATGAGTATACCGTTATGTCATTTGGTCTGACTAACGCACCTGCCTATTTTATGAACATGATGAACAAAGTGTTTATGGAGTTTTTGGATAAGTCCGTCATAGTGTTCATTGATGATATCCTGGTTTACTCGAAGAATGAAGAGGAACATAAGGAGCATTTGCGTTTGGTACTTGGAAAACTCAGAGAACATCAACTATATGCCAAGTTCAGCAAATGTGAGTTTTGGTTAAAGGAAGTAGGATTCCTCGGACATGTTATATCTAGTGAAGGTATAGCAGTAGATCCCGTTAAAGTTGAAACCGTGACCACGTGGGAAGCCCTAACAATAGTTGGAGAGATCCGGAGTTTTCTTGCACTCGCAGGATACTACCGGAGATTTATTGAGAATTTCTCAAAGATTGCGAAGCCTATGACTGAGTTGTTGAAGAAGGATACAAAGTTCATATGGACAGAGGAGTGTGAGGCTAGTTTCCAGGAGTTGAAGAAAAGTTTGGTTACCTCACCAGTGTTGATTTTGCCAGACCAGACCAAAGATTATGAGGTGTACTGCGACGCTTCACGTCGAGGACTTGGAGCAGTGCTTATGTAGGAAGGGAGAGTTGTTTCATATGCCTCAAGACAACTGAAGCCTCATGAGTTGAATTATGCCACGCATGATTTGGAGTTAGCAGCCGTAGTGCATGCGTTGAAAACATGGAGACATTTTCTCATTGGTAATCATTGTGAGGTGTACACGGATCATAAGAGTTTGAAGTACATTTTCACCCAGAAGGAGTTGAATCTCAGACAAAGGAGATGGCTGGAGCTTATCAAGGATTATGATATGAAATTGCATTATCACCCCGGAAAGGCTAATGTAGTAGCTGACGCATTAAGCTGCAAGAGCCATGTCAATACATTAATGACGGGAGAAATACCCAAGGAGTTAGCAGAAAATCTTCGTGAACTATGTTTGGAAATAGTTCCGAGAGGCTATGTAGCAGCATTGGAGATTCAGTCAACTTTGATGGATAGAATCATAGAAGCTCAGAAAGCTGACAAAGAGATTGCCGCTATAAAGGAGAAACTGAGCAAAGGAAAAGCTAAAGGATTTCGTGAGGATGAGCACGACACCCTATGGTTTGAAGACCGTGTTTACGTGACCAATGACCCGGAGATCAAGAAGTTGATTTTGCAAGAGGCACACGATTCACCATATTCAATTCATCTAGGAAATACCAAGATGTACCTGGATTTGAAGGATATTTTCTGGTGGACCGGAATGAAGAAGGATATAGCGGAGTTGTAGCCGTTTGTGATGTATGTCAGAGAGTAAAGGCAGAGCATCAGAAGCCAGCAGGATTGTTACAACCATTGCCGATACCCGAATGGAAGTGGGATAAGCTAGGCATGGATTTTATCACGGGATTGCCCAGGACTCGTTCAGGCTATGACTCAATTTGGGTTGTAGTTGATCGATTGACGAAAGTAGCTCATTTCATCCCAGTAAAGACCACTTACACAAGTGCTAAGTTGGCAAAGATATACATGACCAGGATCGTATGTCTGCATGGAGTTCCAAGGAGTATCGTATCAGATAGAGGAACCCAGTTTACCTCAAAGTTCTAGAAGCAGTTGCATGAAACTTTGGGTACTAGGCTAGAATTCAGCAAAGCTTTTCATCCACAGACAGATGGACAAACCGAGAGGGTAAATCAGATTTTGGAGGATATGCTTAGAGCTTGTGCGCTAGATTATGGATCTAGTTGGGACGACAATTTGCCATATGCAGAGTTCTCTTACAACAACAGTTACCAAACCAGTTTAAAGATGGCCCCTTTCGAAGCCTTGTATGGAAGGAGATGTAGGACACCGTTGTCATGGGACGAAGTTGGAGACCGCCAGTTGTTTGGTCCTGACTTGATTAAAGAGTCTGAATAGAAGGTCAAGTTGATTCGCGATAGGCTCAAGGTAGCCCAGTCCAGACAGAAGAGTTATGCGGATTCTAAACGCAAGGAGACAGTTTACGAAGTTGGAGATAGAGTTTATCTTTGAGTATCCCCACTTCGGGGAACAAAGCGTTTTGGAGTCAAAGGGAAGTTAGCACCACGATTTGTAGGACCATATCAAGTATTGAAACGTATGGGGGAAGTAGCCTACAAGTTGGAATTGCCCGAAGGATTGTCAGGAGTTCATGATGTGTTCCACGTTTCTCAGCTGAAGAAATGTCACGCGGAGATGGCTGACATACCGTTGAGAGATACAGTGCCTTTGGAAACTATTCAGTTGGATAACGATTTGACCTACGAGGAGAAGCCTGTTAAGATCCTCGAGTTTGCCAACCGAGTTACTCGCAGCAAGGTTATCAAGTTTTGCAAAGTCCAGTGGAGCCACCACTCAGAGGATGAAGCCACCTGGGAGCGAGAGGAAGATTTGTTCAAGGACCACCCTCACCTATTTTCTAGCCAACTCGAATCTCGAGGGCGAGATTCATCTTAAGGGGGGTAGGTTTGTAACATCCCAAATTTTCAATTTGGAATGTTATACATTAGATCATCAATGCATATCATATTTATTTTGCATTTTGGTTGATCCTAGAAACTCTAGGCAACTCAATGACCCATGGAGAGAGTTGGGGATTTCGATATTTTCATATTTGAGTTCTGTCAAATTTTGAGAATAGGATCATTTGATTTTATTTATTTTATCATCAGATATTTCTATTTCAAAAATATGAGAGACGGAATAAAATGACTTTCCCAAAATAAAGAAATATTGAGGATTTAATAATAAAATCAAATAGGATTTTTATTTCGGAGTTTTTCGTTGTTTTATTTGAATTAGGAAAAAATGCGTTTTTTCAAAATTGCATTTAGGTCCCAAATAAATGTTCACTTTGTCGGGCTTGATTTTAGAAGCCCGGGAAAAAAATCGGGAAATTTGGAGTCCGTTTAGTATTTTTTATTTTTTCTTCTGCGCGTAATGTTTTTAAAAAAAACGCGCCACGCGCCGACTGGGCCAAGGCCCAGCCGACGGCCCACTCCCCGCCGCCTGCCGTCCCCTTCCAGGAGACGAGCACGCCGCCGCCGCCGAGTCCGGCTCGGACACGCCGCCCCACCGCCGTGCCCCCTCCCCCAAGGCAGCACCCCCCTTCCCTTAAATACCGAGCCGCCCCGCCGCCCCTCACCTCACCCCGCCCCGCCGCCCGCCAGCCGGAGCCGCCCC
>NC_041388.1:490270488-490305712 GCF_002162155.2 Triticum dicoccoides | reverse complement strand
GCATAGCCGCCGCCGCCGGAGCCCCGCCCCGCCCGCCGGAGTACCTCGCCGGAGGTATAGCCGCCGCCGTTCACCGTTCGGTTTTTTTTTAAAAAGAACCGCCTCGGTTTTTTTTCAAAAACCCTAGATCGGTTTATTTCTCTGGTTTACTTAATTAGTGAACGTTCACCGATTCGTTCGTTTAACGAACGCGTTCATCGTTTAGTTTCAGATAATGAACGTTCGTTCGTTAATCTGTTCTTCGTTTTTCTATTGTCGGATTAAATCCGCGATTTTTCTGATCGTGATTCCTGATCCAATTTTCGTTTTAGTTTGACTTTTCGCTCGTTTATCGGAATCAGGCGATTCAAACGCCTAGGGATTCGTCTCGAAACCCTCTATCCGTTTAACCAACCTAAACAAGATTTTGCTACTGTAAAAATTTCCCTAGATCCAGATTGCTAGAACGAAGTTGTTTTCTTTCGCCGTTTGATTTTCGTTGCTTCGTTCGATTTGATTCTTTTGCCAACCGGAGTTCTTAAGTTGAACCTTCTTGTTAGATCTCTTATTTGAGTTTTACCTGTGCATTAGATGAGTACTTATTGTATGCTCGTTTGTTTGTTTGCGATAGAATATTCGGAGTGCGCCGCCTGTTACTTCGAATCGCTAGGTTTCCCGGATCATCAGCAAGGCAAGTAACACTTTAATCATACCTTCTCTACTACCCAGTTTTATTGCATTAGATCAATCCACACACATTGCATGATTAGGATCTAATTAAATTGTGGGATGGGAAGTAGATGAGGTAGTACCTATTACCAGTTTATTTTCAAACCTTTGGGAGTTACTTCTACGTTTTCTTATCATGCCATGCTATGCTAGTAGACGTGGATTGGGTGAGTGAAATCCATTGACATATGTGAGATTGTTAATTAATGGTTTATCTAAGGTGGCAACTTAAACACACATCTGGGTGGATTGAGGCACCTGGGTATTCCAGGACTTGCCTATTTTCTTTTGGACCGCCACCCAGGCTCAAAGGGATCATAAGACTATTCATACTAGAAACTTCCGTGTGCAGCCACAAGCTATTATGGGCTCTAGCATAGTTGACTAAGTTGTGTGAACTCTTACAGTGGTAGACTAGCAGATGTAGGGGATGTAGGTGGTACGGTCTACCCGATCCTAAGGTGCTAGCGCTTCTGAAATACTATGTCTCGGTCATCCGTCTTCTCAAACACCCTGTAGTGCGAGAAACCAAACAGAGGCGATCGAGTCTTGTGGGGAAAAGTGCGCAAACCTCTGCGGAGTGTAACAAACTAATCATGATTAGCCGTGTCCCCGGTTATGGACATCTTGAGTGTCTAGTACTTGGATTATCATGTGAATCCCAACATGTTACTCTAAATTAATTTTGTTGGGTTATGTTTAATGATGATGCTTAAATGGGATTGAGAATGCTGTCAACCATTCTCAATGTTTAACAACTACCATGATAGTTAAATAAATTTTATTCCTTTGAAGTAGGGAAAAATTGGCTTTACGCAAAAACTGTAACCATAGAGCTTTCCACCAGCCAAATATGCATATAGTATAGCTGTTGCATTCCATTACTCTCTATGTGTTACCTTGCCAGCATATTCCATGTGCTGACCCGTTTTCGGGCTGCAACGTTAATGTTGCAGACTTTTCAGACGACGATTGAGGAGTTTTAGGTCGTGGTTCTATACTCAGTGATGTCGTTGGAGTTGATGGACTCACTTATCTTTCAAGCCTTCCGCTGTTATCGTTATTAGATGGCCTTAAGCCATATTTATTGTAATAAGTTCTCTTTTGAGACACTCGATGTAATAAGTGTGTGATTGCTACTCTGCTATAAATCCTCCGAGTACTGTGTGGTGTCAGCATTACTGATCCGGGGATGACACCGAAGCACGGAGATCAGACTGTTTGAGGTCTGGTCGCTACACAGTATCCCTATGCATGTACGCTCGGGCCCCTCCCAATGCTCCGCCTTGTATAGGTGCTAAGGCTGCCATGTAGGCGAAAAGTCTGATGTGGCAAGGTAATTAAGAGGAGATATAAGTGTGGTGACCCCAGTACTAAGCATGAGAACCTAGACAAAAGACTTAAATGGAATAATCCCACCAATGCATGAAGAACTTTAGTTACAAAACCATTAAATAAAGGATGCTTAGCACCAACAAGTTAAGCATCTGTACATGTAAGCATTGGGAGCTTTAGTTGCTAAAGTTTTAAATGTGCTTAGCACCCCATGTAAGCATCGATGCATCCTATCTAACAAGATGAAACATTGGCCAAGGCACCCGGCACCAATAATGTAGGAGTACTAGTACTACCTCCTTTACGGTTTATAGGGCTCAATTCAAAAATCTCATCAACCAAGGTAGATGATGAGTGGTGGAATAATTTCTGTGGTTTTCAAAACACTCAATTAGTATACTTGTTTTCCTCAAAAAATTATGTTTACCAATGCATTAATTTTGTGTCAAACTTTGACCATCTACTCCGTTCATCTAGGTGAGTCATCTTTGGTTGTGCACCGTGACCAAGGAGGGAAAACAAGAGAACTTAATGTTTATTTGCTACTCCCTCCGTTCCTAAATATTGTCTTTTTAGACATTCAAACGGAATACAACATACGGATGTATATAGACATATTTTAAATTGTAGATTCACTCATTTTGCTCCGTACGTAGTCACTTGTTGAAATCTCTAGAGAGACAAATACTCCATGGGAACAGAGGGAGGCTTTTACTCCGTATTTCGGAACAGAGGGAGTATCACAATATGGAGGGAACATAGTAGGCTTGAAATATGAACATGTCAATGGGAGGGAGTAGAAGCCTCATGCATGCAACATGCAACACTCACACGTACACATGGACGCACGCAACACTCACGCACCCATGCCGCACACAGCACGCGACACTACACACACGCTCACGCTCAAGTGCTCAACCTACTCCCTACGTCCGTGAAAGACTGTACACTTACAAATTTACACATTGACCAGGGCATAATTAACGGCCAAAAGTAGCAGATTTATGTGTGCATGCGACCATTGAGAGAAGAAGATTAAATGAAGGTTGTTGCATGTTGTAATTAAGGATAGACATGTAGCCTATAGCTAGAGCACAAATTGGTGCATTAGTCAATCAATATTGATTTTAGATTAAAGGCTAAATGCATTGGAAGTGTAGATGTACACTCTTTGTTTTTTAGCCGATGTACACTCTTTGTTGGAAGACCGAGGGAGTACACGTGCATGCACTCACATACATAGCCAGGGTGGTTCGCGCGCAAGGGTTGGACTCCTGTCGCGCCTGTGTAAAGTTTTGTTCAACTGATTTCTTTGCTCTGCCAACTGACAGGTGGAACCCAAAAACCAGGTGACAATTTAACCAGTCAACAAAGTGCCATGTCGACTATGTGTCCGGTCAGTAGGGTGCAATACGATGCTCTACGATGAGCAAGTGATCGTATAATCACCACAAAACTATATATATAGTGACCGTAAAGAGCGTATTGTTATATACGTTGACCGCTAGTGTATTTTTCTCGTTTCCAATTAAGCCATATTTAACCGGAAAGGACTAGTACTTGTACTGCTTTGATGTGTCCCGTCAACTCGTCGAACGAGGAGAAGCTTGCTTACTATGCCTCTCCCTCGCCCATGCGCGTGGTGGCTCGTAGGACGAGGAGAGGGTTTTGACTACAGTGCCCTCTCCCTCTCGGACCCTCTCGCTCACCCTCGCCCTTGCGGTGGACGTGCAGCAGTTCAATCTGTGTCAAACTGCCAGAAGCATATTGTACTGTAGTATCATCATTGTTGTACCTTCCGAAGAGGCGAAGAGCCAAGTGCTAGGTTCACACGAGTATGAACTGTTGAACCTCCCGAAGAGGCAAAGAGCCAAGCGCAAGGTTTTATAGGAGTTGTCGTCCTAGTAGGAGTATTACAACTATAGAGAACGATGCTATTGTATGATGCCGCCACGTCACCTACATCCAAAGTTGTGCCACCTTTTTTTCTCAATGAGCGTGTTGGATCCCGTGCAACAACCACACAAGTTGCACGTACACATAACACATTTACTAGTAATAAATTCTAAAGGACAAATGCCAATATGCGACACAAGTTCATCTCCAATTCATGTGATAAATTGTTTACGACTAGTCTACATATATTCATAGCGCTACCGTTCACAATTTACCATAACCCACTTACATGTTATAGATGGGCTACATGTCCTCCTTCAGGTTCCAGTCCCAGGTGTTCTTCATGGATGGCACGATCCATAGCGGTGGGCAACGGGAATCATTGTCACAACTTTCTAGTCTGGTTCCACACGATGGAGACTCATCCAAGCTGAACCAGCATAAATCAGGGATAGCGTGTCCCAGCATGTCGTTCATCCGGCGGTGCGCACTAAAGACACAACCATGCTTCATGAACAACGGGGCTTCTGTGTCGTGCACGGAAGGTGGCATCCGCTTCACAATGGCGTAGCTGTCCCCAATGAAAAGCGAGTACTCTCCAAGAGTGTTCCTCGGCACCCACATAGCATCACGGGGGTCAAACTCGGCGATGTTCATCTGGTACACACGGCATCTCAGATCCGGACACATGGTGACGTACACTGTCAAGGTCCATGCATAATAATATTGTGCTCAAATATGGCGGTTAGTAATATTGTGCAGCAAATAGTACTACTCCAGTATAGAGGAAGTAAAATAACCGGCTTATTATATATAGCCACTCTTGGCTACATGGATGAGATAGTAAGACATGGAAAAACAAAAATGGTGGCAGCTAGTGGGTTCAAGTATTCAAGGGCCTAGCTAGCTATACGCGTCCTCCAAGGTAAAAAGTACTCCTACTAGTACTAGTAAGTAGTACAACAACGAAAGAGAAGGCAAGAGGGTTAAAAAATATAATACTAAATGGAATACCTGGGTAGATGGTGACGGTCCGATCGTGGTAGATTGTGTGACCATGTTGCACATCAGTGGTACCATAGGTAACGACTGCTAAGATAGTTGATCCAAATATGCCAAAGTCAGCTACAAGGTTCCAAGTTAGACCCAATCGTGGATGCAAATGCACATCCAGGATCGGTGGTCTTATTTTGATCGGGGGATGACTGGTCCCTGCAAAATTGTGGAGTACCGTTAGGGATGCAAATGATGGTTTGTGCATTCCGTTTGTAATCTCTCGTACCGTAGGATGGCAACTAGATGAAACAAGTCCCCTGGCTTGTCACCGTGAAGATGTAGCCTAGATGGCGCACGGTGTCTTCGAACTTGTAGGGGTACAAATCTGTCGCGGCCAACATGCGCCAGCCTCTGCCGTTACTGCCTCTTGCATTGATGGAAATCCTTATATCAAACACCGCGATGAGATAGTAATCGTCGTAGCCACGTCACTTTGTTAGAGGGTCCGCAATTGCTATCTTCTTCAATCTCATGTAGGCATCATCATACATATTCAAGCCCAACCAGTCCGGAAGGCCGCTCCCAATGGTTTAGAAGGGGTCTACGGGAACGGCCGCACTGCTGTGGATGTTGTGCAAAATGATGGTGGTATCCGGCCGGAGGTATGCAAGCCAATTTTCGTTGGCACCGACCCAGACCTATATATAAGACGGTGGGCAGCGGAGAAATTACGGGATGGAAATGGAATAACTAAGTACTACATGATCAAACTCCATGACTGACCTGCTCATCGGACAAAATCTGACTACCTCTCAACGTCGGCAACTCTAGCGAAGTCAACGTGCAACCATGGCCAGGTAGCAGTGGAGATTGTCCCATAGAAGAACCTTCGCCTCGAGGATGCATGGAAGACCAACAAGCATGGCCTTTTCCCAAGCCTGTTTAAGCACCGTCTTGAAAAAGTTGGTTCAGGAAGAACCGAGTCTTGCGGCGGTGAGGATGTCGGAGCGACGTGCGATTTCTCCCAGAGGATCGTCGTCCAAGGTCTCCCAGCCCCGACGAGGGGGGTGAACCGCCTGGCGAATCCATGGGAGCAGCGACGAACTGCCTTCTCTTCGGAGGGAGGGGGACTGGCGAGGAGGAGATAAGAGCGTAGTAACCGCAGGGCCTCGTCCCTTCCAATTGTAGCTCCTCGATCGTTCCTTAGCGAAGGGGTGAGGCTATTATTTACTACGTACTCATACTGTAGCAGTACTAGTACTACTTTCTCAACTAGTAGTGCGATGTACTGTGCTTCTATTATAGTGCACCAATTTTGAACTCTTAATCTCAGGGCCAAGGAGCTACAGTTGGAAGTGGAGGGTAGTACTATTCTCTAGAACCATCGATGTACTATCAATGCAGGGAAAGTACACCTGCGTAGTGGGTACTCTCGGTGCTCTATTCAAGCGCGTAGCTGGCCTACTCAGCTGCTCCTCTCATGCACACACTAGCAACCTGTTTATCAGCGAGGTTATTACGGGGGCAGAACATTTGAGTTATTTGATACAGCGAGACTAGGCTTTTTGCTTCCATTTGTGGAGGTGTAATGGATCTCGTCGAACTTTGTTAGTAGTTCCTTCTTTATGAATGAGATGAGGCAAAGCTTTTGCCTCCGTTTCAAAAAAATCACATCGAGTGGAATTTCTTTTATAGAGCCGATAATGGAGTGAAGTCCATGCGTGCAACGCCACAAGCTACAGAGTACTAGTAGAGTACTAGCACTTTATATATAGAGACATATTGCACAGTTCCCAATGCCACGCCAGGCTTTTCCGGCTCCTCGGGCTTAATTGGGAGGCGCTAGTTTAAATATGCTACTAGCCGACGAGGAAGCTGCAAGCGAGGTGTGGCTAGGGGGAGCACGCGAGCCACGAGATGATGGGAAGGAAAACCTGTTCACGTGGCTGGGCTATCCAGTGCACCCAGATTGTGGTGCAACACGTCCGTTCGACTTCAAAACTCAAACTACCCGTGTACAATATTGGCTCGCAGCAAAGTTACTATTTTAAAAAAGGCCGTCGTGTGTTCGGCCGGGATCGAACCCACAAAACAAGGTATACACTCCCGCGACCACTAGTAGTATTGTTGGAGTACAATGCGACCTAGAATCGCCTTTTGTTGCTAGTAGTACATTGTTCCTTACAAGAAACCACTAATAATGCCAAGAAACTACTACCACTTGCATACGTGGCAGACTTAAGATAAGACTACCATATCAACCATTGTACATGCCCTTACCAACCAGCCCTACCAAGAAACGACTCCTCTAAAAGTGTCATTATAGGCATGTTCCAACCCATGTCGCCCCTTAAGTCAACGCCTTCTATTCGACCGGCAAGTTTGGCGCTATGAATTGTGGGACCTAATGTCAGTCTGCACGAAAATCCCGGAGTGACCTCCTACCTTCGGCCCATCCACCTAGTCATCCTCGGCCATGGGACGCAGCTACTGCCGCCGGCCGAAGGCGAGGTCAAAACCGCCGGTGGTGTGGATCCCAACTTGCGGCAGCCTGGATGCCAGCTCCGTCTGGCGCTCGCGGCCGCTAGCTAGCCAAGATAGCTACGTCCAGCTGCTTGTCTGCAAGGTTTGCTAGCTAGATTGGCACGGCGGCGCGGCGGCTTGCTCGCGCGCGCCGCGCTGAGGACAGCCATCTGGCTCGAGCGAAGGCCGGCGCGGCAGCTTGCTCGCTCGTGAGTCACGCTCGGGCCAGCCTGCCAACCCGTGCGGAGGCCAGCGCGGCGTCTGGCCTGTCCGGCGGAGTGGCGGACAACTCGCTTATCACCGACGCCACCGACGAACACGCATCAGTACTGTTTGAAGTAATGTTTAGGAAAAATAATGATTTGAGGGGGAATAACAGGATAGAAGGTCAGATGTGGGTCCCTCGTGCCAACGGTCAAACAAAATGTGTTGGTTTAAGCTGCCTCGTCAGCACAGACGTGTGGGCCAACCCTGTCATAAATGGGTTTAAACGAGCCTAATCGGCACTAGGTAGTAGTTTTTGGCGCGGATTAAGAAAATTTGGGTATGTTTTTGCTATTTTTTGTACAATGGTTTCTTCCTAGGGCTAGTTGAAAGTGGTAGTTTTTTGTTAAATACTCTACATATTGTAAGTAGAAGTGAAAGTTAAGCTTCGGAAGCCAATAAGCAAGGCTAGTTACATGGTGCATATGTGTACATGATTGAAAGTAAATATCAACCATGAGTGACTAATATCTTGATAGAAAACTCGAAACTATGGAAATACTAGCATTTTTTGCATGGTTGGAAATACTAGCAATGTTCACGTGCGTTGCAACGGATCATAATTAGAATACTACTTATTCACAAACTTGATACAAACCACTCTAATTTTGATATACATATATCACAAGAGATATATTATGTCTCAATCAGAATATATTCCTTGGGCTGTTTTGGTGAGGTGAGGGGGGATGTGGTTGGTTTTAAGATACTAATTATGGGTCTTTCTGCAAATTGGTAGAGAAGTGGGATGTTGGTGAGAAAAGGCAACAACTTACCTCATAGTCGTTAGATGTAGATATAATGGTCAGAAATGATGGATGGCAAACACACCATCATCACCAACTTAGTCTTCTGTAGGAGTACCAGCAAGATGTCCGTGCATTGCACGAAACATCAAGATGCATTTTTTATAAAACACTTGTTGTGATTGACCCATGCAGGAGTAATCCCATGTGTAAAAACTAATGATATCTCGAGAAATAGGAGATAATGTGAAGAGGAATGTAACGCCCCATATGTAACTTGCCATATTTGTATTCCAACTCTTGCCATTTTCGGCACTAAGTTATGATATGTCCCTCGTGGTTGGGTTTTTGTCTTCGTTTTGCTTTTGTCCTTGTCATGCATCTCATATCATCTCATCATGTGCATCGCATTTGCGTACGTGTTCGTCTCATACATCCGAGCATTTTCCCCATTGTCCGTTTTGCATTCCGGCACTCCTATGTCCTTCGGCGTCCCCTTTTCCCTCTTTTCGTGTGCGGGTGTTAAACGTTCTCGGATTGGACCGAGACTTGTCAAGCGGCCTTGGTATACTACCGGTAGACCGCCTGTCAAGTTTCGTACCATTTAGACTTTGTTTGATACTCTAACGGTTAACCGAGGAACCGTAAAGGCCTCGTGTGTGTTGCAGCCCAACACCCCTCCAAAGTGGCCCAAAACCCAGCTAAACCCCCTCCATCCTCTCGGTCGTTCGATCACGATCGCGTGGCTGAAAACCGCACTCCATTTGGAGTCTCCTAGCTCCTTCTATGTATAAATAGGACTCCCCCTCCGAAATTTCGGGCAAAACCACCCCTAACCCTAGCCTCTTCCTCCTCCCGCCGTTGGACGCGTCCGGATCGGGCCGGACACGTCCGTCCGCCACCGCCTGACCTATCGTGCGCCACCACGTGGCATCCCGCGCGCCCACTACGCCACCGGCTCACCAGGCCCGAGGCGGGCCCCCAAGGCCCAAGTCACCGCCGCCCGATCCCCGCGGGATCCGCCGCCACCCGACTCCGCCGGCATCTCCCTGCGCCGCCCGCGCCCTCCGCCGCCTGTCACCGCCAGCCGCCGCACCGCCCCGCTGCCTCACGCCGACCGGCCACCTCCGACCTCGCCGCCATCGGTCGCCTCTCCTCCCGGGTCGCCTCGCCCGCCGCCTCCGCTCCCAAGGCTCCGAGCACCTCCTCGCCGGCTGGATCTACAGCTCCGGCGAGCCCTCCGACTCCGGCAACCTCCAACGCCAACAAACCTCGTCCCGCGCGCCCGGATCTGGATCGGGAAACCCTAGGGTTGACTTTTGTCTTTCTCTAAGTCCCCAGTTTTCCATATTTTTAGCGTTGTTCATCGCATCATATCTCATCATTCGTAGCTCCGTTTTGCGCGTGTGTTATGTCAAATTGTTCGTCTAGATGTGCTCTTCATTTCATTCCATTGCATCCTGCTTGTTTGAGTTCATCTTGATGCCCTAAATGCTGTTGCAAGAGTGCTATGTAATGTTAGTTTCTGTTTCTTAACAGATTATGGACATTTGTCATTTTTGCCATGATTAATGTGTCCCTCCTATGAACTTGAGCCCTACATGTGTCTTGGGCTATGCCATGCCATCTTTATAGGGGTGTATGCCATGTATTTTTGTGATCAATGTGGTGACTAGCACAAGCATGCAAAGTAGCTCTCGTGATGTTGCTGATTTCAGGGACTTAGAATTCTTCTAAGTCATTTCCCTGATGTTATTTGTATGCCATGTATTCTTGTTGCTACAGAGTGATCCATGCCTCTTTTGAGCATGTTCAGTAAGGATGATTTTGAGACATTGTTATGTTCTATCCATCCATGTCTTTGTTTGAAATTATGGAGTACCCTAGCATGACACAATCTTGCTCTACTTTTGCTATAAAATGTTCCTGGCAGATTGTTTACGTGTTAATCAATTTTGCCGAGGTTGTTGTAGTTGTTCCATGCATGCTATGAGATTGTTCTTGCCATGGTTAGCTACTTTATCTTGTCTTCTTGCTGGGTGTATGATTAGTTTGTCATGCAATGCCTTGTGGTGAGTGCATCGAGCTCGTAAACATGCCTATGTAACTCTGTTTTTGTCGTGTCCAGTTTTCTGCTAAGTCTGAATCTGATAACGAAACTTGCTATGTTTACATGGGTGCCATCATATCTTCTAATCCTTTTTGGCTTATGGTCAGTAAAGGACTTCTGTTATATGCTTTGAGTAGTTTCATGCCATGCCTTGCATTGCCATGATATGTTCATGTAGCATGTTGTTATCTTGCTCTAAACATTGCTTCCTGATGTTAAATCCTGACATGTTGCTATTTTCCCTAAGTCTGTGAACCTGATATCTATTGCACTTTTGCCATGCTTGTTTGAGCCCGCTATTGGGTGATTTAGCCGTAGCTTAGTGTTCACCTTTTGTCAAGCATCTTGAGTGGATCACTGTCATGTGCTTTGTTGCTATGTTAGAGTACAGTAGCTTATTTTTCTTGACGCATTTAGATGGCATCGTGCTGTTAACCACAGCTTTGTGCCATTATTGTTTTGCTTGCCATTTGCAAACCGTGCATCCGATTCCGGTGATCTTTATATCGATTTCGACCGAAATCAACTCATATTTCCAGCGGCGCCCTTGGTCTGCCAAGTTGAGGCCTGGTTCAATCTTTTCCTTCCAGAGCATGCATATGCATTGCATATCACATCCCGCATATCATGCCATGTTTTGCATCATGTTGCTTGCGCATTGCACCGTGGTTGATTGTGGTTCCCTTTGCTTGTGTTCTTGCTTTGGGTAGAGCCGGGAGACAAGTACGTGATCGAGGAACCCCTTGAGTACGCTTATGAGGATCAAGCTTACGTCAACTCGGAGAACTTTGCAGGCAAGATGACCATACCCTCGAAATCACTTCTATCTTTGCTTGCTAGTTGCTCGCTCTATTGCTATGCCTATGCCGCGATACCTACCACATGCTTTATCATGCCTCCCATATTGCCATGTCAAACCTCTAACCCACCTTGTCCTAGCAAACCATTGTTTGGCTATGTTACCGCTTTGCTCAGCCCCTCTTATAGCATTGTTAGTTGCAGGTGAAGATTGGAGTTTGTTCCTTGTTGGGACATGGTTATTGTTGGGATATCATTATTATAACTTGTTTACTTTAATGCATCTATATACTTGGTAAAGGGTGGAAGGCTCGGCCTTATGCCTGGTGTTTTGTTCCACTCTTGTCGCCCTAGTTTCTGTCATACCGGTGTTATGTTCCTTGATTTTGCGTTCCTTACGCGGTTGGGTTATAATGGGAACCCCTTGACAGTTCGCCTTGAATAGAACTCCTCCAGCAAGGCCCAACCTTGGTTTTTCCATTTTCCACCTAGCCTTTTCCCTTTGGTTTCGCGGACTCAAGGGTCATCTTTATTTTAAACCCCTGGGCCAGTGCTCCTCTGAGTGTTGGTCCAACTTGTCAGCCGCCGGTGGCCACCACGGGCAACTCTGGGCTGGCCTACCGGAAGTTTGGACAATCCGGTGTGCCCTGAGAACGAGATATGTGCAGCTCCTATCGGGATTTGTCAGCACATTCGGGTGGCTTTGCTGGTCTTGTTTTACCATTGTCAAAATGTCTTGTAACCGGGATTCCGAGTCTGACCGGGTCGTCTTGGGAGAAGGAATATCCTTTGTTGACCGTGAGAGCTTGTGATGGGCTAAGTTGGGACACCCCTACAGGGATTTGAACTTTCGAAAGTCGTGCCGGCGGTTATGGGCAGATGGGAATTTGTTAATGTCCGGTTGTAGAGAACTTGAAACTTAACTTAATTAAAATGAATCAACAGCGTGTGTAGCCGTGATGGTCTCTTTCCGGCGGAGTCCGGGAAGTGAACACGGTGTTGGAGTTATGCTTGATGTAGATTGTTCTAGGATCACTTCTTGATCATAGATTCTCGAACGTGCTTTGCCTTCTCTTCTCGCTCTCATTGGCGTAAGTTAGCCACCATATATGCTAGTGCTTGCTGCAGCTCCACCTCATACCTTTTCCCTACCCATTAGCTTAAATAGTCTTGATCGCGAGGGTGTGAGATTGCTGAGTCCCCATGACTCACAGATTACTTCCAAAACCAGATGCAGGTGCCGATGATACCATTCCAGGAGATGCGACTGAACTCAAGTGGGAGTTCGATGAGGACTCAGGACGATACTACGCTTCCTTTCCAGACGATCAGTAGTGGAGCCCAGTTGGGGGCGATCGGGGATCTTATGCATTTGGGGTTGTCTTTATTTTGCTTCCATAGTCGGACCTTGATTTGTATTTGGATGATTGTAATGCTATATTTATGTATTGTGTGAAGTGGCGATTGTAAGCCAACTATGTACCTCTTTCTTTTTTAGTACATGGGATGTGTAAAGATTACCCCTCTTGCGACATTGCCTACAATGCGGTTATGCCTCTAAGTCGTGCTCAGACACGTGGGAGATATAGCCGCATCGTGGGTGTTACAAGTTGGTATCAGAGCCTTCCCCGACTTAGGAGCTCCCTGCTTGATCGAATCGCCGGCGTTGTTGAGTCTAGAAAAATGTTTTGAGTCTTTTAGGATTATATATATCGGAGAGTAGGATTCTTTTTACTCCTCTGTCCCTTTATTGCTCTGGTGAGGCATCCCGACGTAGAGTTTTGACTCTTCTCTTCTCAAATTTCACTAAAAAAATTTGGGATCACGCGGGTATCTTGGAATCATTCCGATGGTTTTGTGACGAGAACATTGTTCTTGGTGCCTCCTGACATTTAGGGGTTGTGGCAGTGTCCCGGGGAGTTGAGCTCCGAGGTGTTGTCGTCACAATTTTATCATTGCAGTTCGGGAATACCTGAGTTTCGCCGACATCGAAAATCTCTTTTATGCAGTTGTTGGTGAGATAACCTCGACGCCATCCAGTACTGGGGCGTGAGTTCAGGAGTATTGCCATAACTTGTATAACGGATGCGTTTCGAAGGTTGAGGTAAACGATTTCCGAAGGTTTCTTGGTTATGTGTTGAAGGATGGATACAGTTGGATGTAGGATTTGCTAGTTTTGGGTGAGATATTATGCTTCCCCTGTATCCCCAACACCTGGTTGCATAACTGGAAAATTTCGGGAGTTTCATATGTGGGAATTCATGTAGCTCTAGTATTTCTTCTGCAGATATTTGGTTTGTGATTGGGTAATCCTTACCAAGTATTTGTTCTTGTCCGTACCTTGTTGTTTTATTCATCTACCTCTATCTAAGTGGCTTCTCAATTTATGGAAGTGTGACCATTTAATTTGGAATTCATTCATTCGTTCTTGTTCGAATGTTAAGGCTACATGTTGCAATTTCGATCCATTTGATTCAGCTTGAATATATGTCTTTCAAGATGCTAACGGATTTCACCCTCTTCAGGATGGCTCCTCCAACGCGTCAGAATCCGGAACCACTTCCACCACCTCCACCTGCGGAGGCATGGCAAGTTGTGATGGCCGCTACCAACACCAACACGCAGCTGATTATGCAACTCTTGCAGGAGCGCAACCAAGGAAATCAAGGCAATGGCAACAATCAAACTCAGTTTGCTACACTCAACCAGTTCCTCACAAACCAGCCAAAGACCTTCAGTAACTGTGTCGAGGTCACAGACACTGATGATTGGCTCGTGGATATCTGCAAACATTTCGAGTGCAGCAACGTCAGGCCTGAGGACTTTGTCAAGTTTGCTATGTTCCAACTCAAAGATCAAGCTTTAGAGTGGTATCAGCAATACAAAGATTCCAGAGGAGGTCGTGTGATTACCTGGGATGATTTCCGTCAAGACTTCAAAGCTCACCACATTCCTCAGAGTGTTGTTGAGAGAAAGCGTGAGGAGTTTCGCAATCTGAAGCAAGGCAGCTTGTATGTTTACTAATACAACATCATGTTCCACAAGCTCGCTCGTTTCGCTAAGCAAGACGTCCCTGACGAGAAGAGCATGATTTATCAGTTCAGAGGTGGCCTCAGAGAAGATCTGCAACTAGCTCTTGTGCTTTTTGAGCCTAAAAAGTATGATGAATTCTACAACATGGCACTGAAGCAAGAGGATGCTCAGCTCAAGTGTGATTCCAAGAAGAGAGTCAGGGATGCAACTCCTTCTTCTTCCTCAACTCAAGTGGAAGCTAAGCAGCAAAAGTACTGGTTGCCTCCTCCTCCTCCGCCCGTCAGCCTTATCAGCAGAAGAGCAAAGGTGGCAATGGATCTTCCCACCCACCCAATCTAGGCTTTCAGAACAAGGCTTCCTCTCATGCTCCAAGATCAAGTGCTTCGTATCACCGGCCACTCTCAGAGGTCACATGCAACAAGTGTTAGCAGAAAGGTCACTATGCAAACAAATGCTTCAACCAGAGGCGTCTTCCTCCTCCTCCTGTGAGATCTGCCAGCAATGCAGTGGTCAAGCATAATCCAAAGTTTGCAAAGGTCAACATGATGAACGCAGCTCAGGCAGAGGACTCTTCAGAAGTGATCATGGGTAACCTTCCTGTTAACGATATTCCTGCAAAAGTTCTTTTTGATACTGGTCCATCACATTGTTTCATCTCCAGACCTTTTGCATCTAAGCATGAGTGGGTTTTCCAAGATTTGCCTAGTCCGTTAGCAGTTGTCTCACCGGGTAAATGCTTGCACGCAAGCTACATGGTTCCGGACGTTTCTATCAAGATGGGTGATTATAAGTTTTTGTCTTCTCCAATGGTCCTTGGTGACTCGGATATTGACCTTATTCTCGGAATGGAGTGGCTTTCTAAGCACAAGGCTCAGCTTGATTGTGCTGCCAGGCAGATTCAATTGACACACTCGTCTGAGGATGTGATTGTCTTTGCCGCTCGTGATGATACCATTCGACTGTTTTCTCTCAATGAGAAGGGCGAGTTGAATGCCATCTCTCAGATTCCAGTCGTTTGTGAATATCAAGACGTCTTTCCAGAAGAGCTTCCAGGAATGCCTCATCACCGGCCAGTTGAATTCGTCATCGATCTTGAGGCTGGCACGAAACCTGTTTGCAAACGTCCTTACAAGCTTGGACCAGAAGAGTTGAAGGAGCTGACGAAACAACTCGATATACAAGAGCGTATGGGTCTGATCCGACCAAGTTCTTCTCCTTGGGGTTGTGGTGTTCTTTTTGTCAAGAAGAAGGATGGAACGGACCGACTTTGTGTCGACTACCGCCCATTGAACAAGAAGACCATAAAGAACAAGTACCCACTTCCCAACATCAATGAGCTTTTCGAACAACTCAAGGGTGCTCAAGTATTCTCCAAGCTTGACCTCCATATGGGCTATCATCAGATTCGCATTCGTGAACAAGATATCCCCAAGACAGCATTCAGAACAAGCTATGGTTCATATGAATACACTGTCATGTCTTTCGGCCTTGTCAATGCTCCTCCAACATTCTCTCGCATGATGAACTTCATCTTCAACCCCTACACAAATGACTTCGTCTTGGTCTATCTCGATGACATTCTGGTCTTTTCCAAGAACAAGGAGGATCATGCCAAACACTTGAGATTGGTGCTGGACAAACTCAGAGAACATCAGTTCTATGCGAAGTTTTCAAAGTGCGAGTTTTGGCTCAATGAGGTTCTCTACCTTGGGCATATCATCTCCGCCAAGGGCGTAGCTGTTAATCCTGAGAAGGTGTCTGCAATTGTGAATAGGGAACCACCTCAGAATGTGAAGCAGCTCCGCAGCTTCCTTGGGCTCGCAAGCTATTGTCGAAGGTTCGTTGAGAATTTCTCTAAGATCACGAAGCCTCTTTCCAACCTCCTCCAGAAGCATGTGAAGTATGTCTAGACGCCTGAATGTGACATCGCTTTCAACACCCTCAAAGAGAAGTTAGTCACACCTCCAGTTTTGACTCCTCCTGATGAATCCAAACTGTTTGAGGTTTTCTGTGATGCTTCCCTTCAAGGTCTCGGTGTTGTGTTAATGCAAGAGAAGAAAGTTGTGGCCTATACCTCTCGCCAGTTGAATCCCAGCGAAAAGAACTACCCCACTCATGACCTCGAGTTGGCGGCAGTTGTCCATGCTCTTTTAACATGGAGACATCTCTTGTTGGGAAGGAAAGTGGACATCTTCACTGATCATAAGAGTCTCAAGTACATCTTCACTCCGCCCAACCTCAACCTCAGGCAGACTCGTTGGGTCAAGATGATCCAAGAGTATAATCCGAGTATTGAATATACTCCAGGAAAGGCCAATGTCATTGCTGACGCATTGAGCAGGAAGGCTTACTGCAACAGTTTGATTCTCAAGCCATTTCAACCAGATCTTTGTGAAGCTTTCCGCAAACTTAATCTCCAAGTTGTTCCTCAAGGATTCCTTGCCAACCTCCAAGTCTCTCCTACTTTGGAAGATCAGATTCCTAAGGCTCAACTTCTTGATGCTATGGTGAAGAAGGTGAAGATTGGGATTGCCAAGAGTCAACCCAAGTACAAGTGTTATCGCCTTGATGACAAGGATACTCTTTTCTTCGAGGATCGCATTGTTGTTCCTAAGGGTGACCTTCGTAAAGTCATTATGAACGAGGCTCATAATTCACTCATGGCTATTCACCCTGGAAGTACAAAGATGTACCATGACCTGAAGCAGTCATATTGGTGGACTCGAATGAAGCGCGAGATTGCCCAGTTCGTGAATGAATGTGATATCTGCAGAAGAGTGAAAGGAGAACACCAACGACCAGCTGGTCTCCTACAACCTCTTGCCATTCCAGAATGGAAGTTTGACCATATTGAGATTGACTTCGTGAATGGATTTCCCAAGTCCAAGAATGGAAATGATGCTATCTTCGTTGTCATCGACAAGCTCACTAAAGTGGCTCATTTTCTTCCTATCAAAGAATCTATCACCGCGGCTTAGTTGGCAGAGCTATATACCTCTAGGATTGTCTCTTTTCACGGCATTCCGTAGTTGATATCTTTAGATCATGGAAGCATCTTTACTTCTAAGTTCTGGGACTCTTTTCAGAAGGCTATGGGCACCAACATTCGCTTCAGCACAGCCTTTCATCCTCAAACTAGTGTCCAAGTTGAGCGAGTCAATCAAATTCTTGAAGATATGCTCAGGGCATGTGTCATTTCTTTCGGCATGAAGTGGGAAGATTGTCTTCCATATGCCGAGTTATCCTACAACAACAGCTTCCAAGCGAGTTCGGGCAAGGCCCCATTCGAGATTCTCTATGGCAGGAAGTGCCGTACTCCTCTTAACTGGTCAGAGAATGGTGAACGCCAACTTCTTGGCAATGACTTGATCACAGAGGCTGAAGAAATGTGCAAAGTCATTCATGAAAATCTCAAAGCCGCGCAATCGCGCCAGAAGAGTTGCTATGATAGCAAGCATCGTGACTTGGCTTTCGAGATCGGAGACCATGTCTACCTCCGCGTCTCTCCAATAAAAGGTACTCGTTGCTTCGGTATCAAAGGGAAGCTTGCCCCTAGATACGTGGGTCCTTTCAAGATCATTGGCAAAAGAGGCGATCTCACCTATCAACTTGAGCTTCCATCCAACTTTGCAAATGTGCACGACGTGTTTCACGTGTCTCAACTTCGCAAGTGTTTCAAGACTCCTGACCGCACCATCAACTTTGAAGAGATTGATCTCCAAGAAGACTTGTCTTATCATGATCATCCCGTTGCTATTCTTGAAGAAACAGAGCACAAGACTCGCAACAAGTCTATCAAATTCCTGAAAATGAAGTGGTCACATCATTCCGTCTGTGAAGCCACCTGGGAACGTGAGGACCATCTCCGTTCTGATTATCCAGAGTTTTTCCAGTCCTACATCTCGGGACGAGATCCTTTCGTAGTGGTGGAGTGTTGTAACGCCCCGTATGTAACTTGCCATATTTGTATTCCAACTCTTGCCATTTTCGGCACTAAGTTATGATATTTCCCTCGTGGTTGGGTTTTTGTCTTCGTTTTGCTTTTGTCCTTGTCATGCATCTCATGTCATCATGTGCATCGCATTTGCGTACATGTTCGTCTCATGCATCCGAGCATTTCCCCGTTGTCCGGTTTGCATTCCGACACTCATATGTCCTTCGGCGCCCCCTTTTGCCTCTTTTTGTGTGCGGGTGTTAAACGTTCTCGGATTGGACCGGGACTTGCCAAGCGGCCTTGGTATACTACCGGTAGACTGTCTGTCAAGTTTCGTACCATTTGGACTTCATTTGATACTCCAACGGTTAACCGAGGAATTGTAAAGGCCTCGTGTGTGTTGCAGCCCAACACCCCTCCAAAGTGGCCCAAAACCCAGCTAAACCCCCTCCGTCCTCTCGGTCGTTCGATCATGATCGCGTGGCCGAAAACCGCACTCCATTTGGAGTCTCCTAGCTCCTTCTATGTATAAATAGGACTCTCCCTCCGAAATTTCGGGCAAAACCACCCCTAACCCTAGCCTCTTCCTCCTCCCGCCGCTGGACGCGTCCGGATCAGGCCGGACATGTCCCTCCACC
The DNA here is from genome assembly GCF_002162155.2 of Triticum dicoccoides. Classification (NCBI taxonomy): domain Eukaryota; kingdom Viridiplantae; phylum Streptophyta; class Magnoliopsida; order Poales; family Poaceae; genus Triticum; species Triticum dicoccoides. The sequence continues at coordinate 490,286,731 of NC_041388.1, read as the reverse complement.
GCCGCCCGACCTATCACGCACCGCCACATGGCGTCCCGCGTGCCCACTTCGCCACCGGCCCGCCAGGCCTGAGGCGGGCCCTAGAGGCCCAAGTCGCCGCCGCCCGATCCCCGCGGGATCCGCCGCCACCCGATTCCGCCGGCATCTCCCCGCGCCGCCCGCGCCCTCCCCGCCTGTCGCCGCCGACCGCCGCGCCGCCCCGCTGCCTCACGCCGACCGGCCACCTCTGACCTCGCCGCCACCGGTCGCCTCTCCTCCCGGGTCGCCTTGCCCGCCGCCTCCGCTCCCAAGGCTCCGGGCACCTCCTCGCCGGCTGGATCTGCAGCTCCGGCGAGCCCTCCGACTCCGGCGACCTCCAACGCCGACGAACCTCGTCCCGCGCGCCCGGATCTGGATCGGGAAACCCTAGGGTTGACTTCTGTCTTTCTCTAAGTCCCCAGTTTTCCATATTTTTTAGCATTGTTCATCGCATCATATCTCATCATCTGTAGCTACGTTTTGCGTGTGTGTTATATCAAATTGTTCGTCTGGATGTGCTCTTTTCATTTCATTCCATTGCATCCTGATTGTTTGAGTTCATCTTGATGCCCTAAATGCTATTGTAAGAGTGCTATGTAATGTTAGTTTCTGTTTCTTAACAGATTATGGACATTTGTCATTTTTGCCATGATTAATGTGTCCCTCCTATGAACTTGAGCCCTGCATGTGTCTTGGGCTATGCCATGCCATCTTTACAGGAGTGTATGCCATGTATTTTTATGATCAATGTGGTGACTAGCACAAGCATGCAAAGTAGCTCTCGTGATGTTGCTGATTTCAGGGACTTAGAATTCTTCCAAGTCATTTCCCTGATGTTATTTTTATGCCATGTATTCTTGTTGCTACAGAGTGATCCATGCCTCTTTTGAGCATGTTCAGTAAGGATGATTTTTAGATATTGTTATGTTCTATCCATCCATGTCTTTGTTTGCAATTATGGAGTACCCTAGCATGACACAATCTTGCTCTACTTTTGCTATAAAATGTTCCTGACAGATTGTTTACGTGTTAATCAATTTTGCCGAGGTTGTTGTAGTTGTTCCATGCATGCTATGAGGTTGTTCTTGCCATGGTTAGCTACTTGATCATGTATTCTTGCTGGTGTATGATTAGTTTGTCATGCAATGCCTTGTGGTGAGTGCATCGAGCTCGTAAACATGCCTATGTACCTCTGTTTTTGCCGTGTCCAGTTTTCTGCTAAGTCTGAATCTGATAACGAAACTTGCTATGTTTACATGGGTGCCATCATATCTTCTGATCCTTTTTGGCTTATGGTCAGTAAAGGACTTCTGTTATATCCTTTGAGTAGTTTCATGCCATGCCTTGTGTTGCCATGATATGTTCATGTAGCATGTTGTTATCTTGCTCTAAACATTGCTTCCTGATGTTAAATCCTGACATGTTGCTATTTTCACTAAGTCTGTGAACCTGATATCTTTTGCACTTTTTCCATGCTTGTTTGAGCCTGCTATTGGGTGATTTAGCCGTAGCTCAGTGTTCATCTTTTGTCAAGCATCTTGAGTGGATCACTGCCATGTGCTTTGTTGCTATGTTAGAGTGCAGTAGCTTATTTTTCTTGATGCATTTAGATGGCATCATGCTGTTAACCGCAGCTTTGTGCCATTATTGTTTTGCTTGCCATTTGCAAACCGTGCATCCTATTCCGGTGATCTTTATATCGATTTCGACCGAAATGAACTCATCTTTCTAGCGGCTCTCTTGGTTTGCCAAGTTGAGGCCTAGTTCAATCTTTTCCTTCCGGAGCATGCATATGCATTGCATATCACATCCCGCATAGCATGCCATGTTTTGGATCATGTTGCTTGCGCATTGCACCGTGGTTGATCGTGGTTCCCTTTGCTTGTGTTCTTGCTTTGGGTAGATCCGGGAGACGAGTACGTGATCGAGGAACCCGTTGAGTACGCTTACGAGGATCAAGCTTACGTCAACTTGGAGAACTTTGCAGGCAAGATGACCATATCCTCGAAATCACTTCTATCTTTGCTTGCTAGTTGCTCGCTCTATTGCTATGCCTATGCCGCGATACCTACCACATGCTTTATCATGCCTCCCATATTGCCATGTCAAACCTCTAACCCACCCTGTCCTAGCAAACCGTTGTTTGGCTATGTTACCGCTTTGCTCAGCCCCTCTTATAGCGTTGTTAGTTGCAGGTGAAGATTGGAGTTTGTTCCTTTTTGGAACATGTTTATTGTTGGGATATCATTATTATAATTTGTTTACTTTAATGCATCTATATACTTGGTAAAGGGTGGAAGGCTCGGCCTTATGCCTGGTGTTTTATTCCACTCTTGCCGCCCTAGTTTCCATCATACCGGTGTTATGTTCCTTGATTCTGCGTTCCTTACGCGGTTGGGTTCTAATGGGAACCCCTTGACAGTTCGCCTTGAATAAAACTCCTCCAGCAAGGCCCAACCTTGGTTTTACCATTTTCCACCTAGCCTTTTCCCTTGGGTTTCATGGACTCAAGGGTCATCTTTATTTTATACCCCCGGGCCAGTGCTCCTCTGATTGTTGGTCCAACTTGTCAGCCGCCGGTGGACACCAGGGGCAACTTTGGGCTGGCCTACCGGAAGTTTGGACAATCCGGTGTGCCCTGAGAACGAGATATGTGCAGCTCCTATCGGGATTTGTCGGCACATTCGGGTGGCTTTGCTGGTCTTGTTTTACCATTGTCGAAATGTCTTGTAACCGGGATTCCAAGTCTGATCGGGTCGTCCTGGGAGAAGGAATATCCTTCGTTGACCGTGAGAGCTTGTGATGGGCTAAGTTGGGACACCCCTGCAGGGATTTGAACTTTCGAAAGTCATGCCCGCGGTTATGGGCAGATGGGAATTTGTTAATGTCTGGTTGTAGAGAACTTGAAACTTAACTTAATTAAAATGAATCAACAGCGTGTGTAGCCATGATGGTCTCTTTTCGGCGGAGTCCGGGAAGAGAACACGGCCTCGGGTTATGCTTGAACATAAGTATTTCTAGGATCACTTCTTGATCATAGATTCTCGAACGTGCTTTGCCTTCTCTTCTCGCTCTCATTTGCATAAGTTAGCCACCATATATGCTAGTGCTTGCTACAGCTCCACCTCATACCTTTTCCCTACCCATTAGCTTAAATAGTCTTGATCGCGAGGGTGTGACATTGCTGAGTCCCCATGACTCACAGATTACTTCCAAAACCAGATGCAGGTGCCGATGATACCATTCCAGGAGATGCGACTGAAGTCAAGTGGGAGTTCGATGAGGACTCAGGACGATACTACGCTTCCTTTCCAGACGATCAGTAGTGGAGCCCAGTTGGGGCGATCGGGGATCTTATGCATTTGGGGTTGTCTTTATTTTTCTTCCATAGTCAGACCTTGATTGTATCTGGATGATTGTAATGCTATATTTATGTATTGTGTGAAGTGGCAATTGTAAGCCAACTATGTACCTCTTTCTTTTTTAGTACATGGGATGTGTAAAGATTACCCCTCTTGCGACATTGCCTACAATGCGGTTATGCCTCTAAGTCGTGCTCCGACACGTGGGATATATAGCCGCATCGTGGGTGTTACAAGGAATGGGGTGTGGTGGCGATTGGTGGTCGGACTGAGTGGAGGCATGGGGATGGACGACGCCGGCAGTGGCCACCATGCCAGTTTGTTCCAAAGGATTCATTTTTTAATTGCTCAACAATGAGGTTGTTGGAGATAAGGATGAATGAGGGAAGTCCTTGTCTGCAAGTGTGGAGAGAGGTGCGGGTATCTTTTAGTTTAGTTTCCATCCGTTAGATATAGATCGGACGTTCTATATTGTAAGATGGCACGCGTACCATCATCACCAACTCGGTTTTTTATAAGAGAAGAAATATAAGTATGGAGAGACAAACGTATTAGGGATACTTGATTCCGTAAACTAGGATCTACATTCTATTCAACGCCTCAGCATGTGGGTCCTTAGCACAATGACTTCTCGACTGTGTAAAACAAAGGTTTTCCCGTTGCCGATAAGGAGGGGGTGACGGCGGCACGTTTTCGGCTTGCTCTAGTCCTAGTAGTCATACTAGGTGGTCTACACATGTGTAGATTTATTCTTTTTCACGTCTTGTGTTCGCCGTACTGCCATGACTGTTGATGAATAGACGGTAAGTTATTCACAGGGAAACCCTTGTTGGGCGTGTTTGCGAGAGAGAGAGAGAGAGAGAGAGAGAGAGAGAGAGAGAGAGCGTGTGTGATATGTCTAGAGACTGAGGCAATGATAAGAGATTCTTTGTGTCTATGTGTGTGGAGGATAGAGAGAGACATGTACATGGGGCTTTGCGTTGTGTAACGTGGAGACACATAGACATAATCAGAGAGTGAGTGTGTGAGATACACATGCGGACATGGGGAGAGATGAGGATCCAGATAAATGGGTGCTTGTGTGTGTCTGTGTGTGTTTGTGTGCGTGTTTTTGTGTGAGAGGGAGTGTGTGTATGTGGAGTAGAGAGACCACTAATGATGTAAACCTAGTATAAGGGAAGGGGGGATGGTGTGACATGTGTGTCACAGAGAGACAAAGGCATGTGTAGTAGCGGGATAGCATGGGTGCAGCCGGGGAGCAGACTATTTGGAAAAGACATCGAGTGTGTGTGGGAGAGGGGTGTGTGAGAGAGAGAGAGAGAGAGAAAGAGAGAGAGAGAGAGAGAGAGAGAGAGAGAGCGACGGAGAGAGAGAGGAAGAGAGGGGGAGAGGGGTTGTTTGTGTCCATAAATGGCGTATAGATAGGGAGACAATGTTTATGTTGTTCGAAATTGGCCTATGTACGGAGACGCAAGGGAAGCGAGTCATCATGTGTGTGATATGGACTTCATGAGAGATCTAGAATAGACAGTGCAGAGAACAACGTGCGAGATTGAGAATGATGATACATTAGGGAGCTATGGAAAGAGTCACGGCATATATGTATACAGGGAAGGAGCTGGGGCGGGTCTGCATGTGGGAGAGATAGAAAGAGGAGAGTGATGCACAAGGATACAAAGTGTTCTTGTTTGCAGTGGGGGTGGTGTGTGAGGTGAGTGTGCGAGAACCACATAACTAGGGAGATAGACGTTTGGGGCGATGTTTTGTGTGTATGGGAAAGATACACTCTACATAGTGCATGTGCTTGGCAAAGAGAGATACTGGGAAACCTAGAGAGTGGGGGAAGAGATGTGTACATGCTCGAGAGACAAAGTGATAGAGACCTATATTGGGGTCCGGACTTTAGAAGAGAAGGGGTGTTAATGTGCTCGTGTGTTCGTGTCTGGGGGAGAGAACGACTTGTGTGTGTGGGGGTGGGGTTGGCTTCAGATAAAGAGTGAGGTGTCTATATTTGAGGGACTTTAGCGTAATTGAGATATATATGGTCAATAGTGTGTGCACTCATGATTGATCAATTTGTTTCACAGTTTGGACTATGAGATAACAATAATTTTGAACACACGTGATATACCTTGATGTACCAGAATTACAAACCTAAGATTGGAATTTTGGAATTCGACTCCATCATTAGCTTTTGTGATTCATTTAAACGGAGGTACATTTTTTAAGCTGGGATTTCGTGATTTCAAATTCATATATCAAACCTAGAGATATACACATACTGGCATGTTCAAACTTTATAATCATCCACTTTATTCATACACATACACATTTTTGCTTTTGTCATCATATTTAGGATAAACACATTTGGAATTTCATTTGAATTGGACCGTATGATGGTATTTGCTTGTACTGGCTCAATGATCCATATTTGAATTGAATGGACAATCTAAGTTTCGAGTTGGAGACATTGATTTTCAAAACTTGCACTTTTTTTGCGTGCAAAACAAATAAATTCTCGGCCATGATATCATAGTCGGTCGTACAAGAGTAGAACACTTATAATTTCAGGCACCAAAAGCTTTGAAACTTCCCGCTCACATCGAAATATCTCGCGCCCGAAAGTTTAGCCCTGCGATATTCCTGTTTTACCCATGTCACATGAATAAAAAATAGTTGCTTTGGTAACTCCATTGTTTTCCCCTCTTTGCCCCCAACATTCTTCCCTAGAGCCCCTCCCCTTCCCCTCCCCGACCCCCCAACCACGGCAAGCCGCTGAATCTAGTCCCCCGCCACAACTGTAGACCTCACACCCCACCGGATCTACCTTCCGCACCTTAGAACCCCCAACTGCCAACTCACCACTTCACTGGAGCCGCTTCAGCGACTTGCTTGTCCACCGCTCCAGATCTCCTTGACCGCCATCATGGTCCACCGCACCGGATCTGCTTAACCGGCGCCCTCGTCCATGACAGTGTAGGCCCTTCACTGACTCCCTCGTCCGCCCCATCGCTGGCCCTTCATACAAGCCCTTGTCCGCCGCACCAGATCCGCCTCACCGAAAGCACTGTACACTGCGCCCGCCGAAGTCTTCATCCACTGCACCGAACCCGCTCCACGGATGCCATATTCAACTCCACCGGCCCTGCTTTACTGACGTCGCAGCCTCATCAGGTTATTTCGATTTGTACTCCTTAGGGTTTTCTCTTCTTGATCGTGCAACAATTCACTTACCACAGATGAGTTTTCTTGCATGTCGACGGGCGCCGCAACCGAAGCATCGGAGCCGCTTGAGCGACGGCGACAGCCGGCCCAAACTCAACCGCAACACGAGCACCATCGGCGATCCTTAGCTATCAAGTATGACAACGATACCCATACGCCGCCGAGAATCAGGTACTATTATCCAACGGCCAGCGCCTACGTTCACTTTCTTAGCATAAGCACCGCACCTTTGAATTTCTTCAGGACATCATTCAATTTTTCATGAGATGCGTTATCCTGCTTGCCCTTGTAGGGCCATACTTCTGGCAATGAACATGTTACATGTGCTAAATTACATACCAGTGCACATATAGTTAATATGCTTTAGTTTTGTCTTAAGTATTACTATACTTCCTAGATATCACTGCCTACTATTTTACTTCTTGCATGCTATATTTATGATGACAGTGTTGTTCTGATGCCACATGTTGGTTCCATCAGACTGCTTCATGTTCTCTATGCTTAATTACACATTAGCAAACTAGCATGTGGTTCCGCTGCTTTTTGTTCACTTTACCCTACATTTTCTGATGCTAGCTATTACATTACTACTCCGAGTCTCTGTTCATTACTTTTTTGTGTGTTCTTGATCTTCCCAAATTGCATGACTAATTTGATGCTTCTATTAATTATGGAGCTGCTAGCCCCATCAAGCAAAATATTTGTTCTTTTGGGGCTGGCACCTCGAACAAGCATAAAAATAGAGGGAAGCAGATATATTGTCGTGTATGCACACACACCTCGAACGAGTGCGATTAAAATTAATTTTACCTAAATAGAGGGTACAGAATAAACTGCAACAATTAGATTTGCAACCACAGGATGCTAAACGAGTGCATGCGATTAAAATTAATTTTACCTAAATAGAGGGTACAGAATAAACTGCAAAAATTAGATTTGCAACCACAGGATGCTGACGATATCTTCAAAGAACATTGCAATAGCAGGGAGGCTTCGCAGCAACATATGGTAAGCCAGTGTGTTTTAGTACATGTGAAATGTAATTCATGTGGGCCCCTTTCTTGGCTTATGCCCTCAACCTGTAATCCTAAAGAATTACAAATAGTTCAGTTGTCTGCTTTGCTGTATTGCTTGATTCGAATGCTTGTTTGTTACTTGTTATGCTATACCTGAGTTGGCCAATATGTTAGCAGCGCCTGCTACTATCCTAAAGAAATGCATGCCTAGTCCATTTGAGTCCTTAACTTTTCCTCTGAACTTCATCACAAGACTGTCTTCATAGTTTATATGAGGCCACACTGTTAAGTGCTTTCTCAGATTATTTCAACGGCTTAGATGCCTTGGCAACTTAAATATAGTGGTGGTACACTCCCTTTCAACTAGGGATGTCAACTGGGTCCCGTTTAATCCCGATTAAAGTCCACTAGTGGTATGATAGTTCAAAAGAGTTTTTTTTTGTTTTTTGAGGAAAATGAACTAGGGAACTAGCAAAAACTAACTAGATGGGACTGGCGGATGTCGTTTATTTGCCACTTACATCCCTAGTTTCATCTTACCATTTTAATTTCTTTTCGGCTGATGCTGCTTCGAACCATTTAAATATAGCTTGCCATGCTCGGCAATAATTCTTATGTCGTTTACCATGTAAGCTTACTGCCTGGATCATGCGATAACCATCTCTTACTTATGTCCAGCGGAAACCTTTCAGGATGCCATTCACACTAGGACACAATGTACAACCCCAGAATCTATTTGTGGAAGCAGTGCGCCATCAATGTTACTAGATGGTAGCACTTCAGAGGCAACACCGCCAAAGAGCAGTCTGAGCACAGATATTATAGTTCTTGAGGCTCTACTAGACGCAGAAAGAGATGGTGTGGCTGCCATGAATGAGGTATTCTCGATCTTGAAGCTGGAAAACATGCAATTAGCTGCACGCATTATGCAAGCAACCCAAGAATTGGAGGAAGTAAGAATGTTGCATTTGAAGACGGAGGAGGTCCTGCTGCTTCTGCTATCTGAAGCCTAGGGTAATCCCAGTTCTTCTTTAGATACAAGTTGAAATTGTCATTAGATTATTGTACTTGCATGTCGTGTCATGTCTCTGAATGGATTATGTTGTAAGACCCCCTATGTTGTCCATGAGTTGTAATGCTCCAAAAAATTTAGGCGAGGTAATCCTCAGTACTTGTATGATTGACATAAGGTGAACTATTTTTCGTGTGAGCATATTGTATTGGATGAAATAACTGTTTGACTCAAAGTGTATCCAACCTACTAAATTTGAAGATCATGGCATTTCTAAATCATAATCATATATAAATATGGAATAAATCTTTGTTGTGGTTTTGAAGAAATAAATAACAAAACATAGAATCATCTGTGGATATTCGTAATCGAATAAAGTTGGATTTGGATTTAGTTGCCAGGGCCCAGGGCAAACGTGAATGCTAATTCTCCCAAGTTTTGAACGAGGCGGCTAAACACCCACTATCATTTGTGGGCTGCCCCAATCAAGTGTTTGCGAGATGAAAATTATTGTCTACCCCTGACACTTGACATCCTTATCGACCGGATTTACACTGCTGTCAATAGGGGTAGACTAGTAACTTCAATCAGACATGACACGACGGCCTCTGAGCCCATTCAGAAATGGTGGGTGCCAAACGTGGGCGGCAAAACACATTTGATTCAAGCTCGTCCGAAAGACATGTGTCTCTCCCTCCATTTCCCCATTCATCCATGGTGGGTGGCAAAACAAACTCTCCTCGTCCGAAATTGATGTAGGCTAATATTTTAAATAGGGGCGATGTGTAACTTCCCTCAGGCGTGACACAACCGCCCTACCTGTCAGCCCCGTTCATATATCGTGGGCGCCAATCGTGGGCAGCAAAACACCCTCTCCTCGCCCGAAATCGTTACCAGCAAATATTTGGGAGATGCGAGATTACCGTCCTATCCCCAACCGACGTGATGTCCGAAATTTTAAACGGGGGATAAGTTCGTAAGTTTCCCACATTTCAGACAAGCGTGTCCCAAAGTTTGAGATCCCCCCTCCCTCCCCATTTCCCCATTCATACACCATCGGCGCCATGACAACCTCCCCACTGCGGCCAGCCTCCTCCGTCCGCCACCCCATCCTCCACCTTGTCGAAGCCGCTACCCCTACCCCGTCGTCCACTGCAAGAGATGGACATCTCTCATCCATGGCGCCAAACTAGGATCCTTTCATTGCGTCGTCTCACTTCATCGGCGCCGTCGTCCACCTTGTCGTTGCCGCTCCTACGACCGCCTCGTCCACGGCAACAGGATTTATCCCCCGACACGGCCGTCTGCCGTCCAAAGTCTTCTTCCCCGCCGCCGACAGCCATCGCACCCGCAACACCCTCAATGAATTAGCAGGGGCCTACACGGCGTCGCAAGAGAGGTGGTACTCTTCCATATGTGCTTAAGTTATTGATCTCACCCAGAAAATAGATCGTAAATTGTTTACTATACTTTTCTTGTCCGTACCAAATCGTAGTGGCTAGTTGAAAGCAAACATTGGTTGCGAAGTAGCTTTGTCCGGTTTGCACCTTCAGATCCGCCATGGCACGGTCACTATACTCGTAAAGCTTATGGTTTCCCCCCTTTTTATTCACTACCATCATCGTAGGTGCTTCATTGCTTTGTGTCGTGCTAGCACTGCTCCTCGATACCTCAACCCATCAAGCGAAACAACATGCCACTCATAATTCCAAAGCTTATGTGTTGAAATACGAATCTGATATGATGCTCATATTACTAAAATAGAGAACGTTTAATTGTTCACCTAATGTTCCTATATTCGTTTCGCAAAGCATGTGCGCCACCCACTGGTCCAGCTAGTTCCACTTTCCTGATTTTACTCTTGATGCTTAGGGTTTTCCCCTTTTATCTACTCTACTATGATCTGCGTAGGTGCTTTCTGTCGTACTGGCATTACTCCACCCTTCAAGCTAAACAACACAACACTCAAAATTCCAAAGCTTATTTGTTCAAATATGATTGTGATATGATACTGATATTAGTTAACAGACACATTTAATTGGTTAGCTAAAGGTCCCACTTGAGTTTCAAAATGTATGTCGCGACATATAGAGAGACAGCAGAATTGCATTTCTTTGTCACTTGTTGATTGTACTTGCTTTTCCATACCAAATCTTAGTTGTTATTTCAAAGCAAACATCGATTGCTAACTACCCTTTGCGCGGTTTGCAACTTCAAATCTGACATCCCACTAGCACGGTCAACACTATACTCATCATGCTTACGGTTTCCCCATTTTATGATGACCACGATCAGCTTACGTGGTTCGTGTCATAATAGCACTACTCCACCCATCGAGCTAAACAAGCTTAGTTGTACAAATTCAAATCTGATATTATGCTGATATTAGTAAAACTGAGAGATGTTTAATTGGTCAGCTAAATGTTCCTACTTTAGTTTCGAAATGCATGTGAGCCACATATGGAGAGACCGAAAGGAATAGTATTTCTCTGTGCGCTCTGGTTCATCATGGGTGGCCAACCGACATTGTATAGAAACACTTGTAATATCTTCAATATGCTTGCTCTTCTGCTCTTTTTTAAGATGATCCTCTTCTCTTGCGGTCGACTGGTCAGGTCGAGTTATTCTCCCTTAGCATATTTTGAATCTGCCAGGTTAGGTTGACTTGTTCTTCTTTACTATATGTTGAAGTTGTCATCTGCGAAATATCATCACTTCTGGAGCTCTCATATTTTCAGTAGTAGGCCACATTATATTAATGTACACACCAAATTACAACATGCATGGCACCTCTTAGAAGAATTGCAGAGATAGCACAAAGTGGTTTACAGGGAGGAAGTATTGGATTAGAACCACTTCTGCATTACAAAGATAATCTCACTTGTTTTTATGTTTTCATGCATGTCAGGTATTGAACATTATCAAAATGAATATGAGAATGGGCGCACGAGAGGAATATTGTGGAACAATCCACTGGCTAACAAACTTGGCATGGTGGAGGATGGCCTATCTTATTCACCCATCAAGGTACTTGCTCTAACTTGGCAAGGTTGTATTGGTCGCACATATTTTGCATCTGACCTCTTGCATTGCTTCTACTTTGTTATACCATCTGCTTAGTTTAAGCATCATATATGAGTATATGTCATGCCTATCCATTTTCTATACCTATTCCATGTGTCATCATACTATGTTTTTCCAGTCAAATGTTGTTCTTTTGTAATAGATGTCCAAAAGGAAGAGGGTGAGTGCAGATCCTCAAGGAGTACAAACTAGGTATTTGGAAAAGGTAGTGATACCTGTTAAATCAGACAGATCAACAGCCACAGAAAACACAGGCCCAACTGTACCACACTTTACCCCTACTCCAGTGGCCAAACCCCTATTAGAACTGCTAAGAGCCCAGCGTCAAGTACTATCTATGGTATCAATTCAAAATTTGAACTCCTAAATTTCTGCATGTTCCTTACCTTCTCTCTTGTATGAAGACTAATTTCAGATGAATTTCCTTGCTCAAAGGATCATAGGATCTCACGACAATATTGGGCTCTGCATTGCTCTTGTCAGTACCTCTTGCCTTTTGTTAGCGTACTTACACTCATTGTTGTTTTATTATGTAGCATCACTGTAAATGTTCGCTTCTTTATCCTCCCTTTGCTTGAACTTATAAGATCTATATTTACTCTTAGATAAATGTAGAATTAACACAATGGTTATGAAGTTTTGGATTGCTCATGTAAGTACATGTTGTCATGTACTCCCTCTGTATCGAATTAATTGTTGATCAACTGGATGTATTTAGAACTTAATAGTGCTAGATACATCCATTTGAGCGACAAGTAATAATGGACGGTGGTGGTATTACTGTACTTGCGTCGCGAGATAGTTGATTGTCTAGCATTACTCTGCATCTTATCTGCCCTACCCTCCACTTTCTCCAAATTATCACATCTACATTTACTCTTACCAAAATGTTGAATAAAGCCAATGCCACTGCACGTGTTGATGTCTGCATTCCTCTTGTCAGTACCTTTTTCCTTGTAATGATGTAGTTAATTAATTGCTATTTGATTATGTATCATCAGTCTGCACCTGAGCTTCATTATCCTCTGTTTCTTCCAATATTATTTGATCTATATTTACTCTTTGCAAAATGTATAATAATGGCAACGCTTATAAAGAATTTTCTTTGGGGAATTTATTGAATTATCCTTCCATCAACATGGAGAAGGGCTTTGTCCAGCCCGTGTTAACATGTAATGTAAGTTCATCCTTCTCAAGCCTTCAAACTTTGTTCTAGTATAGATTTGGATAGGCATCATTTCCTTCACTGATGTTTACTTTGTTGCTTACATCTAATTGGATGTTTGCAACAACTACCAGTTTTAAATTGTAGTTGTAAAAACATGTTCCTTATGCAGAACAGATCCATTTATTTGCTTATATAATTGTGAAAACTATTACGTGTCTCCTTATTTCTCTTTCAGAGTCATATCTCTTATGCCAGGCAGAACTTTAGGGAAGATAGTGAGCCAAACCATCTTGAGGACAGCGAGATGACCCCAAGGTCCTGTCTTGATGAAGACAGTGAGTTGAAGCTACTCACTAGCTGGTGTGAGACAACCTATGTGCATTCGCTGCCTCAATCAGTTCGACTTCTTCAGTCTCAACTTAAAGCGGAAAGGCTTGCTTCAGCTCAGCTTCAACTTGAAGTCAAAGATATAATGAAGATGTCAGGGGACTGGCCTGCACACTATGGTGACATACAACTAGGGATGAAGCATCTATTGTTGACACAATTGAGGTCTCATCAGCTTGTTCGGCTGCTTGCGGGGCCCGACATTGCCAGGCCTAGTGCCTTTTGAAGTGCTCTCAGTTTTATATATTCTTTTGTCGGCGCGTTTATATGCACTGTTGGCGACCTTTGATGTCTAGTGTATGTAATCCGCGGTCATGTTGCGCTTTATTATCACTGGTAGCGAACTTTGATTCCCACTGGATGTAATATGCCATAATTTCTCTATTGTATAGTCTAGGTTTATTCTTTGGTTGGTATGCTGTAATTTAGGCCAAAAGGTTCAGTGGATCTCAGTGTTGTTGGTCTTCAGGCCGGCCCGTTACTCATATGGGCCAAAACGTGGGCCTATAATCATCTTGGGCCATTAGTAAGTCTAAACCTATAGTAGTTTCCTGCCTTTAACAGGCCGAGTAAAGTTCTGGCCAGCTGGGCCAGAGAATACCATGGGCTTTTAACATGCTAAAACCTAGATTGGGCTAGCGTTGAGCCAAAAAATTCACAGGCCAATACAGGCCGAAACTGCCTAAGGCCCATTTTGGGCCGAAATAGGACGAGCAGTTAACAGGCCAAATTATATCTCAGGCCTGTTTGGCCCAATAAAATTATGGGCTTTAAGTAGGCCGGTATCCACGTGGGCCATAGGCCCAAAAGTGTCACGGGCCATTATCAGATGGGTTGTAAGCAGGCCAAATTCAATGCGGACTGTAATTAGGCCCAACTGTTACACGGGCCATTAACAGGCCGATAGGCCAGTTGGGCTGAAATTTATCCACGAAGACTACGGACCGTTAAGAGGCCTAAAGGACAAGAAATAGCCCAGTTTCAGCGTGGGCCGTTAAATGGCCTAAAGTAAAACCAGGCCCACAACGTCCCAGATACTCCGCGGGCCGCTAACAGGCCGAAACTAAACGGGCATTTAACAGGCTGAAATACAAACCTGTCTTAGAATGGGCCCAAAGGTACAGTGGCCTGTTAACGGGCCTGATCCGATATGGGGCGTAATTTGGCCCAAAACTCGGCAGGCTGTGAACGGGCCTGATCTGATATGGGCCTCAATTTGACCCAAAACATGGCAGGCTGTTAACGAGCCAGCCCACTAAGTGTCTGAAAAAACATGGTGGGCCTTTAGCTGGGCCGGCCTTTTCACCGGAATGGGCCTCTATTGGGTCGTGCCACGTGTCGACGTATCATAGGCGCCTCCTGTCCAATGAGTGGATGACATCTGTCCCAACGAGGAGCTGACACGTGATTCCGTCGGCCAATGAGAATTTTACACATGGAAAATCCCCATTGGTCCGGGCTGTTAACGGGTTATCGGATCCAAAACCGGACCCGGTAGCTTAACGGTGAGCCGTTACAGTCGATGTCACGTGTCGGTCACCCTTGACGAATGCACTTCTATGACGCGCGATTTATCGTCATGGAAGTGGACACTTCTGCGATGATAATTTTGGTAATGTCATGAAACACTTCTACGACAGCACAGGTATGACTATCTTGATTTTGTCATAAAATCATCATGGATGTACATGCATGACAGAAAACGTGACCTAATGTGACAAACACGTATCATCACGGAAGTGTCTTTTTTGTAGTGATATGATTTGAGAGAATAGTGGAATCTATACTAGACTTGTTCACTCACACCCACAAAGTAAAGCTTATCAAGTGGCTTGGTTAGGACAAGCGGCACAACTTCAAGAAAATTGAAATCCAGGATGTTGTAAATGTTGAAATAAATTCAAAGGACTCAAAATGCAAAGTAAGTGATTACAAATATAGAGGGCAATAAATAAACAAACATGGTGGGATAATGGGGCTTTTGCAACTCTAGGAATGAGCAAGATAAAATTGTGTAACAAAGACTAAGCTCGTGTTGCACAAACACAAGGAGAGACGGTAGCTTGATTGCATGTTTGGGCATGATTCATCGCTTGGCATCAACCAATATGCGTGCAAGAAAAATGTTTCATATTCCATTTATCCACATGCACAAGTTTCCCTTTTCATGCTCCACTCTTTGGTTATAAGCTTGTTCTTTTTCTTTCTTAAAAGCTCTTCTCTCTTTCCTTTTTCTTTTCTTTTTCTTTGATCTTCTCTTCCTTTCCACTATTATTTTGAGCCTCAACCAAACACATGAGACAATTATCACAAGATATGAACGGAAGCAAACAATTACACTATATGATATATCAAATGATGCAACACTATGATATCGTATCACTAAGGTGCTCAAGTATTCACGAAGCCCGACAATACTTGGATAGCTAGTCTCAATAGGTATGAAGGTATTCACAAAGATGGTGGAGTTATCAAAGTGTAATGGAAAAGGAAGGAAAAGTTTATGATGGAATGGATACCTTCATCACACTTAACCTTTCATGAAGTCGGGGGTAACCAGCCTTGCTTCCGGTGAAGGTGGTCTCAAAGGATGGATGATCGTCGTCAATTATGGAAGCTCGTGATGGATGTAGTCGATGTAACGATACAAGTCATCGGTGGTTGATGAAGAAGTAACCATTCCTAAGTAGCCGAAACACCTTAGGAGACTCCAATCACAACTCAAACAACCACAAATGCAATGGGAAATAAAATGGGTTAGGTTGCGGAAAGCTATGGTCCTATTGTGGATGATATGGTGGAGGGCCGAGGAAAAGATGCCAAAATTAGAAGAAAAAATTGATGAAGTCAAGTGTTTGTGTTAGTATTTTTGTGGGATGGTGGATGTCAATAGCTACAAAACGAGCTAAAGAACGCGAAAATCAGACTCCGGATGAATTAGTTATGCCCAAAATGATTTTCGGAGGTAGGC
>NC_041388.1:490269765-490270309 GCF_002162155.2 Triticum dicoccoides | reverse complement strand
AGGGTGGTCCAAGACTTGGGCGAAAAAGTTGCCTGAGGGTCCGGGTGCCTGGGGAAAAGGGGTTCAGGCGCCCGGGGTGGTCCGGGACTTGGGTGGAAATGTCCCGAGGGTCCGGGTACCCGGGGTAGGGCGAGAAAACTCAATTTTGGGCGAAATGTTCAGATCTCGAACTACGGGCAGAAGTACTCGATTTCAACCTTCAAATAAGATGGGTAAAAAGAAAAATTGAGGCTAGGGAACGCCAAGGGATGTAGATCCACTTGCCAAACTAGATCCACGGATTAGAGTTCGGCACATTCCTTCAAATTTAGTTGGCTCGGCTATGCACTTTGGCAGACGAGAAAGCCAACATCATAGTCGTCTAATTCTTCAACGCTGGCTGAAACCCATGGCTTGCAACACTTCGAGTAGGAATGTGCCGAACTAGTGAACCGACGACCTTGGCTTGCAACACTCCTCCATGATGTCAGTCGCAACACCCCCGTCATTGGTCGCAGCAAGAACGGCTCGCCACCACATCTCTATCATGCCACCTGCGGTGTCT
>NC_041388.1:490187063-490269527 GCF_002162155.2 Triticum dicoccoides | reverse complement strand
GGGGAGCCGCTCCGTTGGTCGCCCCGTGTGGCAGCAGGTAGTAGAGGTTGTGATGAAGAAAATGAGCTGTGAAGAAGACGAGTGGAGGAAGCGGTGTGTGTGATGGGGTAAGACAGGAGAGATTCGAGCGGTGCATGGACCCGACAGCACGTGTGACACGCAGAGGCAGCGAGCACAGACGTGGGGAAACCGAGAGCGCACGATCTGATTGCATCTTTTTTTGAGCATCAGTACAGACACAAACGCTCATATACACGCGCATACACTCATTACCCTACCCCTATGAGCACCTCCGAAAGATTGAGCCGGCATATCTCTTGAGATTTACGAAGTTCGATCTGATTGCATCTGACGACGCGCACAAGACCGCCTGAAGTTTGGGCCCGTCAACCGTCAGGAATCATTATCCTTTTAACATTTGTCTTGTGGCCGTGCCGCAGTTGAGCCACACCAAAAAAATCAAAAAGGAAAAAGGGAAACTTGAACATACATCAGTTGCATCGTGGTGTTCTTGTAGCCATCGCAGCAACATACATTCCGATGGAACAAATGACATTTTAAATTCCATCCACCATTAGTCGTCCGGTGCTCAGCTTCTCCCAAGTCCATTCTTGCAAGCTACGCCCAATTTTCTTCCGAAGCCCCGCCTATTTATGGATTCGGGTTCTGTTGGCCTCCTCGTCAGCAACACCTTGGTTCAGATACGCAAATGGCGTCGACCCAGCGCCAGGGATCCCTCGGGCCCTGTTTGGTCGTGTTTGCCCTTCTCTCCGGCTGCACTCTGGCAGCAACTTCCCCGCGCTACCTCTCCGTCGGCCTCGACGAGCTCATCAGTTCCAAGGCTCGAGTCAGCTGCTATGATCCCGACACACATACAGGTAGGAGTATAGAACATATTACCCTAACACTTTAATACATTCATTTCTTGGACGAGTAATTCCGAACGAAGGGAGTAGATCCCGCGCTACCGATGCCCCTTTGAGCCACAGTTATTTCCGGATACTGAATTATTGATGACACTGCTTGCAAACGATCCACAGTTGCGCCGTCTGGAAACAAGCTCGCCATCCATCCCGCTTGCAGCAGCGGGTCCGACTTCCAGCAGGCAGGGCTCCAGAACGACATCCTCCTCCACGACAGTGCCCGTCTGACCACCCTGCTCCAGCGGTCAGCCTTGGCTTCTTCAAACGACATGGTCATGGCTCCAGCTCCCGACATCGGCCGTATTCCGTGGCCGTCTGTCGCGGCACCAGCAGAGGCGCCATCCGTGACCATCCCGGACCGAACGGGGACTTCCCTCGACACGCTGGAGTTCGTCGTGGTTGTCGGTTTCGGGACGCCGGCGCGGTCGTCCGCCATAATGTTCGACACCGGCAGCGACATATCGTGGATCCAGTGCCAGCCCTGCTCCGGCCACTGCTACCCGCAGCACGACCCCATCTTCGACCCCACCAAGTCGACCACCTACAAGGCCGTGCCCTGCGGAACGCCGGAGTGCATGGCCGCCGGCGGCCAGTGCAACGCCACCACCTGCCTGTTTTCCGTCCTCTACGGCGATGGCTCGTCCACGTCCGGCGTCCTCTCCCAAGAGACGCTGTCCTTCTCCTCCTCTCGCACGTTCCCCAGCTTCGCTTTCGGATGCAGCGAGCAAAACGACGGCGGGTTCGGCGAGGTGGACGGGCTCCTCGGCCTTGGCCGTGGCCAGCTCTCCCTACCCTCACAGGCCGCTCCGTCGTTTGGCGGCACCTTCTCATACTGCCTCCCGTCGTTCAACACCACGCCTGGGTACCTCAGCATCGGCTCCACGCCGGTCTCCGGTAACAAGCAGGTCCAGTACACGGCGATGGTAAAGAAGCCAGAGTACCCGTCCTTCTATTTCGTCGAGCTCGTGTCCATCAACATCGGCGGCTACGTCTTGCCGGTGCCGCCGTCCCTGTTCACGAACGGGGGCACCCTCCTCGACTCCGGCACGATCCTTACGTACCTCCCCGCGGCGGCCTACACCTCGCTCCGCGACCGGTTCAAGTTCACCATGAAGGGGAACAAGCCGGCGCCGGCATACGACATCCTCGACACGTGCTATGACTTCACCGGCCAGAGCGCCATCTTCATACCGGCGGTGTCCTTCATATTCAGCGACGGCGCCGTGTTCGACCTTAACTTCTACGGGATCATGATCTTCCCAGACCCAAGCAAGCCGGCCATCGGGTGCCTCTCGTTCGTCTCGAGGCCGACGGCCATGTCATTCAGCATTGTCGGCAACACACAGCAGCGGTCGACGGAGGTGATCTACGATGTTACAGCGCAGAAGATCGGTTTTGTCCCGTTCAGTTGCTGATAGTTATGTTGAAGTTCTGGTTGGTAAATAAGTGAAGAGTACATTTCAAAAATAAATAAATAAGTGAAGAGTGTTTTTTTAAGGTTGCTCACCACATTTGCCATGCAATAATAAGTGAAGAGTATAGATCGTTCAGGCCGTGCGTACTCGCCGACCCGGATGTGTTTACGCAAGAACTAGCTGCTACTGCGATTAGTCCTGGCCATGGGCAGCCCGCCCCGACCTTGTCCATGCCGGGCTCGGGCCTAGGTTTTGAGCCCAAAGCCCGGGCCAGGCCGGGTCCGGGCCCGTCGATTTCGTCATTTAAGGAAGAGGCCCGGCCCATGGCCCGAGGCCCGACGGGTTTTTAGTGTGATGAGCCGGGCTCGGGCCCGATTTTTAGGCTTGACGCCCAGGCCGGGCCGAGCTCGAGCCTGGGTTTTTTGCGTCGGGCTTTGGTTGGCCCGGCCTAAAGCCCGGCCTGGCCTGAGAAATGGCCAGGTATAACTGCGATGGCTCTAAGTTGGTGAGGCATGGTTGATGTTGAAGATATGTATGTGTTCCTTTTGATTTGCAAACTTTATGTAAAATGTGAGGTTTTTCTTTGTATAAAATCTGTAGAGATACTAAGTTCCCTTGCATTGAAGCGCTCATGTGCTCGAGGGTTGTGGTCCCTTGAATTGATGTGCTCCTGTGCTTCGATGGTTGTGGGGTCACTAAGGCCCCATGCTAAGTGTGTGTTGTTTAGTTTTATTTTTTTCTCTTTTTTCCTTTTATTCTTTTCATATTTTATTTCATGAGCACTTCTTAAAATTTGTGTACTTTCAAAAACATAAAGATATTTTTTAAATCAAATTCGTTAATATTGATTAAAGTGGATATTTGTAAAGTTCACGTTCATTTAAAGTTTGTGAATATTTTTTAAACCATGAATATATTTTAAATTCATGAATGTTTCTAAAGTTCATGGTTTTTGAAAGTCATAATATTTTTAAATTTCTTTAAACATCATTTAATTTAAGTAACATTTTTAGATAAAAAATAGCTGATTTTTTTTGAGCAAGCAGTGGGGTGAGCGAACAAAATAAACGAGTGAGAGGAGCAGGGAGCTAGCTGAGCGAGCAAGAGCTTGGTGTGCCGACTCATATGAATGTCACAGTAACAATTTCATGGTTTTAGTGTGAAATTAGAGCTTCCAAGAGGCTCAAACAATCACCACCGGGCTGACACTGGGGCCAAAATATGAAAAGACTTCACAACCATGCATCAAATAACTCCGCACTTCTCTTGCAAAAGAATGCTCCAACAGCAACCCCACACGATATACGAACAAGAAAACACCACCAATAAAAAATTAAAACACATAGCAAACACAAATAAAATCAAAACAAAACAACTTATCAGAATAATCTATAGATATAAAATAGTTAATTTCACGAGTGAAGAACGGCGTGGTGAAGCGCGTGTTAGCCTCTAGTATGTGTGAAACTTCATACTCACGCCATAATCTAGATTGTCATGTTTGTTTTAAATTTTACATAATTATTCTGTGTGCAAAAAATATGACACCACCCTTAATAATGCTCTCTGTACATGCTGAAATCATTACTTTAAACAAAAAAAATCAGAACAGCAAGGAAACTAAACGGGTCATTGCACTCACCAACTTGATCGAGCCTAGCTCTTTCCCTCTTTCATGCCACATCTGAAATTAGTCGATTGGCAGGAGAAGCTAACAAACCAAATAGTTTGGGGACCTCCTATATGACCCGAATTGCGTCCAATAGGCGCCCGACACACATGGCCCGCGTCGACTAGGCAGGACCATTAGTCCAGTAGCGGCTAAGCTACTAGAGCGCTTTCTTAAAAAAAACTACTAGAGGGCTTTTTTCGGGGAGGGGGGGCGGGGGCGATCGTTTTGTCTAAAATGCAAATTTGTCAAACTGCGATGCAAAAAAATGAACGCGAACATTTCCCGTAAATGTGTACATATTTCAAAAACTCTGAACATTTTTATGGAAAAATAACCTTTTTAAAAACACGAGCAGTTTTTGAATTTCTAAAAGAAAATCGGAAAAGGCAAAAAAAATTGAAAACTGAACAAAAAAAATTAGAATCTGAACAATTTTTAAATATAAATAACAATTTATGAAAAAAAATGGAAATTCTGCACATTTTTAAAATTTTCCGAACAGTTTTCATCAAGTATGAAGGTTTTTTAATTTTTTATTAAAAAACAAACACAATTTGATTTTTATGGAAATTCCCAAAAAATTGTAATTTGGACAAAATCTGAGTTTTTGAACTTTTTTTTAAAATGAATGTTTTCTGAAAAAGTGAACATTTTTTGAATTTGAGAATAACATTTTAAACATGACCATTTATTCAAATTCCAAATATTTATTTCAAAATCCCCGAACATTTTTAAAATTTGTGACAAAAAAATTACAACAGTAAATGTTTTAGAAATTCCAATCATATTTTGAAAACGCAAACAATGTTGAATATCCTGGACACTTTTTGAAAAAAGTAAACAGAAAACACATAACAGAAAGCAATAAAGAATAGAAAACCATTTTAGGAAGCTTCCGTAAAACCGTTGAGACCGGCTTGGAACCTCTACAAGGCCCTCAAAACCAGTAAAAACTGGCTTCGAACCTCCCAAAACCAGAACCAAAACGCCCTCTGCTTAATGCAGAAATGGGCCAGGGTCGCACGCCCACGCATCCTGGGCAAAGCGTCGACAGTTGGACGCATTGTGCGTCATATAGAAAATTCCAACCGTTCGCTCGCTCCAGGATTTCTGGTGAGAAGCTACTTGTTGGTTGCTGGCAAATTCGTGGACCCATTTAGTGCTCCCTTCGCTCGTTCACCTTTTCTCACGCTCGTGCGTAGGTCGTTCGCACCAGTTTCTTTTTGCTCCAGTTTTTTTGCTCCCATTGTCTTAGAGTTTATGGACTTAAAAACTGAGAAACCAAAACAGTTTTATGGATTTTAAAATGGTTTGTGAATTTGAAAATTTTCATGGATTTGAAAACAATTCATGGATCTGAAAAAAAGTTCACAAATATATAAAATGGCTAATTTGGAGAAAGTTCATGAGTTTGAAAAAAGTTCACGGATTTAAAAAAACCGTGAATCCAAATAAGCTCACCAATTTTAAGAAGTGCATGAATTTTAAAAAGTTCATGAAATTTTAAAATAAGTTCACAAATTTCACAAAATTTTAAAAAGAACATGACATTTTCAAATTTCCATGAAAGTTGAAAACAGTTCATAGCTTTTGCAAAAAAAAATCATGAATTTGAAACAAGTTCACTGATTTGGAAAAAAAAGGTCACAGGTCCATAAAAACATTCATGCATTTCAAAAATTCACGGATTTGATAAAAAGGTTCATGAATTTAATAAAATGTTCATGTATTTAAAAAAAGTTCACTGATTTTAGAAAATGTTCACAAATTTAAGAAAAGTTCTTGATTTTTAAAGAAAGTTCACCGAATTAAGAAAAGAAAAATGAAAAATGAAAGCGAAAGAGAAAATAATAAAAGTAGAAAATACAGCCAAAGAACCTGAAAAAATAGAAAACAACACGTTGTCTTTTCTTCTAACATCACATTTGACGCACAAGTCCTCTAGTTTGCAGTCGAGCTGAGACTGGCGTTATGCCGATTTCTTCCTCCCATGCTTCTTCCCATCAAATCTCTTCCCAAATTTGATTCCACCGGATCCTCTCCGCCGCCTCCTCTCCAGATCTCCATCCATCCTCTGCTTCTCCCTGCTTCTTCCTCCTTTCCCCCCTCCATCCTGTTAACGTTCAAAGACGGGATCCAGCGGGCGCATCGATCCGGAAGGGAGATCTTTTGCAGAGTTTATCGATCAGACCGGTGGCCGGGCGACATCTATAGTGGAGCAGTTGCCTTGCAGCGGCCGGACCTGTGAGGTGATCTGCAGCGGAGTGGTTGACTCCGCCCTGGGTTTCCGCTGCCACCTCTCCCAAATCCTTTTCTGTTCCTCCCTGTTCCTTTCTCCTTCCTCGCTTTGCAAACCCTCTTCGCTCAATTCCTCTCGGTCGCCCTTCTCCAGAACCCCTTTTCTTTCTCGGCTCCTTCCAGCTCCCTTCTCCTTCCCCACCCTCCAATCCGTCTTTGCCAATTTCTGTGACCCTGAGGTTCAGTGGTAGGAGGAGTTTTTCGGCTGAGTAAGACGTCAGGTAATCTGTGTGCCTCGGGATCCATGAAATTCATCGCCTGGAATTGTCGAGGTATGGGCAGGAGTCTTGCAATGAACGAATGACTTATCTTGCCAAGCTTATCCACTCTACCAAAGCGCATGTTATCTTCGTTTCTGAAATAAAATCTTCTAAGGTTCGCTCTGCTGATCTTGTTAATAGGTTTGATGTTACTAGTAGTGTTGTTATTCCTTCTAGAGGTTCTTCGGGAGGGCTTTGGCTTATGTGGAATGATGATCTCAAAATTTCTGTTCATAGTGCCTCCTTTCAGTATATCCTAGCAAATGTAGTTCATGTAGCGTCGGGTATTCACTTCTGTTTGAGATGTATATATGGTGATCCCTATCATAGGCAGACTAGTACTATTTGGAATCATGTTTCCAATTTTGTGTATGATAAGATCTGTATGGGCGACCTCAATGACATACTGTATGATGCTGATATATCTAATGGTTGTGTGAATTACTATCGTATGTCTGGTTTTCGTTCTTTAATTAAAAAGTGTGGTTTCTCTGATATCGGTTATAGTGGTCCTGCCTACACTTGGCGTAATAGACAACATACGACTAATCCTATTTACAGACGTCTAGATCGCTGTCTTGTTAATGCTGATTGGTGTGCTCACTATCCTAATACTAAGGTGCTTAATTTGCCCATTATTCTTAGTGATCATGCTCCAATCCTCATTTCCATGGATGGTAACTTCTCTAAGCCTAAACAAACTTTCAAATTTGAAAATTGGTGGTTGCTTGAGAAAGATTTTAGTGACTTTGCTAAATCGGTATGGAACACTGCTAGGTCTGCTTCTTTCTCGGCAAAATCTTCTTCTCTTGCAGGATCTCTGAAAAAATGGTGTAAGAAGAAAAGGCCATTCCAGCATGAGTTACAGGAGTTGGAGTCCAGTATCAATCAGATTCAAATGCTGCTCTGCACCAGCAAGATCACTCTCTTGAAAACTCTCTAATTCTCAGGTATGAACATACGCTTTCTAAACTTAATAAGTACTACAAACAAAGGAGTAAGAAGGGTTGGATCAAAGATGGTGACAGGAATACTAGGTTCTTTCATCAAGCTGTGCTCAAGAGAAGGAAAAGAAATACTATATGCTCTATTAAGGATGAGAATGATGTTACCCATTTTAAACCTAGTCTCATTGCTAATGCTTTTGTTAATTATTTTAGATTCATCTTTTCTTCTACTAATATCAATGTTGGAAGACCTTTTCTTGGTACTCATTTGCCAGAAAATTCCGAGGATCTAACTTATTCCATTCCAGACAAGAATGAAATTTTGCAGATTCTAAAGGATATGAAGCTGAATGCTTCACCTGGACCTGATGGCTTCAAGGTGGAGTTCTATCTTGCTACATGGGAATGGATAGGAGATGAAGTCACTCAATTGGTGGTTAACTTCTATAGAACAGGTATACTACCACCTCACATAAGTGATACCAATATAGCTCTCATTCCCAAAAAGCTTGTTCCTCAGGTTCCTATGGACTATAGACCCATTAGTCTTTGTAATATGGTTTACAAAATCATTGCTAAATCTCTAGCCAATAGACTTAAGCCTCACCTTCCTGATTATATTGATCCTGCTCAGCACGCATTTATTGAGGGTAGGCGGATTAGTGATAATATTATTATTGCTCAAGAGATTGCCCATACTTTTGTTCTTAAATCTTGGAAATATCATGCTTTCATGCTCAAAATTGATCTTGCTAAGGCTTTTGATCGGTTAGAATGGAGCTTTATAGTGTCTGCGCTTGCTCGTAAAGGGTTACATGGTCATTTTATTAATTTGATCTATGCCTGCATTTCTTCTCCGACGTTCTCTGTCATCATTAATGGTCAGCCTTCACCTAAATTTAAGAGTTATAGAGGGATTCGTCAAGGCTGTCCTATGTCACCATATTTATTTGTTCTCGCTATTAATGAATTGTCTCTTGCTCTTAATGATGCTCTTGCTGCTCACCAACTGCAGGGGATATTACTTGGACCAAATTGCCCTCCTATTCACTCTCTTTTGTTTGCAGATGATCTACTTGTTTGTGGAAAGGCCACTGTTGAGGAAGCTACTTCCATGGCTCAAATCATTCATCACTTTTGTTCTATTTCAGGTCAAACTCCAAATTGGGCCAAATCTACTATAATTTTCAGTGCCCATGTTGATCAGGCTTCTATTCAAGATATAAAACAAATTTTTCCTGTTTCTAACATGGATAGTACTTTCACTCATTTAAGGCATCCACTTATTCTCCCTGCAAAAAATAGAGCTGCTGCTTATAATTTTGTTTTGGATAGGTTTATGAATAAGTTGCCTGCTTACGAAGCTAATATGCTCTCTCATGCTGCTAGGCTTGAGCTGATTAGGTCTATTTTCTCTGCAATTCCTGTGTACTACATGGCTAATATTTTATTCACCAAGAAATTTATTACCAAGCTCACTGCTATTATTAGGAATTTTTGGTGGATAGGAATTAGAGAAAATAATTATAATAGAAGCCTTTGTCTTCGGGCCTGGAAAGACATTTGCAACTCTAAACAAGAAGGTGGCCTTGGTATAAGGAATTTACAAGCTATCAATGAAGGTCTGATTCTTGCAGCTGCCTGGAGACTTGCTAAAGACCCCTTTTCCCATTTACATCTAGTCCTTAAATCCAAATATTTCCATGATGCCTCCATTTGGACAGCCACTCAAAATACTCCTAAATCAGCATTCTGGTCTTCCATTTTAAAAATGCTTCCTAAGCTCAGAGCTCATTCTTTCTACCAGATCACGTAAGGAAATATCTCTCTCTGGAGCACTCCTTGGTGTTCTCATTGGACATCAATTCATGATCATTTCATTATTCAGCCTTCTGGATATAGATACCCTTCTCTTGTTAAAGATCTTTGGCTTCTGGGTCAGAAAGTCTGGAACAACAATCTCATTCACTCTCTTTTTCAGCAACCTTTAGCTTCTACTATTGTCCAGACTGAGATTATACATGAAGATTGCCCTGATATGCTATGCTGGGGTCTTACTCCCAATGGAATTTATTCTTCTAAATCTGCTTATAAATTGTGTTTGCAAGATATTCATGCCAATCCGAGGAATGCCCCTTCTCATGTTTCTTTGCAGGTTAAAAATCTTCTCAACATGATTTGGAAGCAAAAGCTTATGATTCCCAGGGTCCAAACATTTGCTTGGAGGCTTCTTCGGAAAGCTCTTCCTACAGGTTTGAGGGCTGGTCGTTTTTCTATACATATTTCCGAACTATGTTGCAGATGTGGCCAACAGGAGAATGAGATTCACCTCTTTTTTCTTTGTGATTTTGCTAGAGCAGCTTGGTTCGGCCATCCTTGGTATATTAGATCAGATGTTTTAATTCAGAGCTATTCCAATATGCACAACATTATTTTTTCTTTACTTAATATGAACCATCCACACGCTTCTATTTCTAACATTCTCAACTTTATGTGGTGCCTTTGGAAAGCAAGAAATGATTTCCTTTTTGATAGGAAAAAGGCTCTCCCTCACCATGTTAATATCGTTGCAAATGCTTTATCTTCTGAATCTAATGATCTTCTTAGCAACTCTCTACACTTACAGCCGCAGACTCCCGTCCGGTCTTTGATTTCCACTAACCAAATTCCTTTGCAGGGTCAAACACTTAAATCTGATCTTCTTATTATAGGCCCCAAAATTTATTCTGATGCTGCTTTTAAATGTAAAAAAGTTCCAGGATTAACTCAGGGATCGGCAGCTACTGGAGTTGGAGTCTATCTTTCTTTGCAACAAGATCAAATTGAAGTAAATGTGCAGATTCAGGCGTCCACATCCATTGCAAGCACACCTTTGCAAGCTGAAGCTCTTGCCCTTCTTTTTGCTGCACAGGTGGCCAGCCGTCTGCACATTACCAGACCTACTTTTCTCACAGATTGTCTTTCCTTGGCTTCGGTTGCGGCAAATAAAAGGATTTCTGAGGCTTCCACTCCTTGGTCTATCAGGAAAACTTTGGCTGATTTCTTCCACTATTCTTCAGATCTTCAATCGCAGGTGTTTCACATTTCTAGACAGATAAATGGTATTGCGCATAATGTAGCTCATCAGGTTCTTAGATCAGTTTTTGAACCTGACATATGTTGCTTCGCTTCAGCTCATAGGAGTATGATTTGCCCTGTAGTTTCTCTTCTATCTAATTTTCAGTTTTAGGGCTTTGCAATCCATGCTGTTCGTTGCTACTGAGCTGAATGATAAGTTTGGCATTTTGTGGGCCTTGTGTGTTTCAATAAACTTGAGGATGAAGGGAAAACATAGACCATCCAGAGGCCAGCTCTAGGGAACACAATTGCGTCTGATCTTCACATTGCAGGGCAGAAAAGATTCTCTAACGCCTCCTGGAAGTGCTAAAAAAAATCCTGGACGCTCGGATCTTACAATTTCTAGACAAGCTTCTACTTTCCAATCAAATTTCCCTCTGTTGGCTGGAACTGCAGCTGTGTTTTTGCTTCTACATTGGTCAAGGCTCCTTATTTGCAGAAAAAGATCAGAGGTACTCACCTTGAGTGTAGAACCTATCTTCTCGTGTGTCAAACTAGCTCATGGACAAGCAGGATGTCCCTTCTTAGCTCCTCTCTGTAATTCAGCTTCTCCTATCTCTGTAATTCATGTTGTACTATGTACCCGAGCTGAGTTTGAATGAAAGTTTGGCGCTCTGGGCGCCTTTTCTTGTTCAAAAAAACATTTGACGCACAAGAAGAGGAGAAAGAAGTAGTAGTAGGCACAGCTGGCGAGCTGTCCCAGCTGGTTACTATGGTTGAATTTTTTGTAGGTTAAGGAAAAGTAAATGGGGCGAGCCCAGGAGGGGGTGCTCGTCTTGTGGAGAAGCTTGTAACCGGTGCTAAGGAAGTTCATGATTGTAGAGAGCTAACGAACATACCCTCAATATACACATTTTTCTTGCAACTCAAATGGGCCTTTGACATTTTAGAAATTTAACTACATGGAGACACAAAATTTAGGGTGTCAAAATCCATGAAATCTAACAGTAAACATTCATGTATACAGAAAATGAAGAGACTTCAACGAAATGACCAGATTTGTGCCCAACACAAAAATCTCCAGCAGAGGCCATACAGCTGCGGGTCCCAATCTCACATGCATGGCCGCTGAGTACGTGTGTCCCTTTCTTGAGGCCGATACAGATTTAGAGCATCTCTAGCACTCCTTATATCACCCTGACCCACAAAATAACCGCCAGTTTACGGTTTTGGGCGAAAAAAGTGACCCGAACGGAAACCTTAAACGCGCTCAACCCTTAAAAACTTTTGAGGGGCGTGATAAATTCCCCTCTCTGACCCACGAAAACCCAGGTCCCCCCTTCCGCCCCGTCGATGCCCTGGATCCTGCGAAAGCGGTTTGCGAGAGGGACACTTCAGCGTGCGCGCTCCCCACATCCCCTCCCGTAGCCGCCCGCCACCGACGCCCCCGGCTTGACGCCTGCGATTCCGGCCATTTTCGCCAGCGGAATCGCGCCGTTGGGCCGCACTACGTCCGGGTCCACTCGTCGGCGCCTCGGATCCATCGAGCTGAGCTGAGCCGCCCCGGATCGACCACCGCTAAGTCGTTGCCCGCCCCGGATTCGTTGAGCCGCCCTCGGTGAGCCCCTTTTCTGCCCCTTGTAGCTCGACCGCAGGTGAAATTTCATTGATGCGAGCTTGGATGCAATTTTTTGTAGATGGATTTGAGCCCTTGCGAGCAATTTTTGCTCGAGGATTCATCCTTGTCCGATGACACGAACGTGGAATCGATGCTGGAGCGCTATCGGCAGCAGATGGTGGTAGCGGTCCTAACTATGAAGGAGGTCGAGGATCGAAACCGCAAGAGACGTCAAGGATCGACCGTCGGCCGTCTTTGCATCCCTCGCAATCGCCATCTCGGGAACATGATGTTGATGCAAGACTACTTCGCGGACAATCCTACCTATCCGCCGCACCTCTTCCGAAGAAGGTATCGAATGCGTCGATCCCTCTTCGTAAAAATTGTGCAAGCTTGCGAGGCCAATTCTCGGTTTTTTACTCAAAGGAGAAACGCCGCGGGCTTGTTGGGTTTTAGCGCGTATCAAAAAATCTCCGCAGCTATGCGGATGATTGCGTATGGCATTCCGGCTAACTATGTCAACGAGTATCTTCGCATTGGTGAGGATACTACAATTGAGTCAGTGCATAGGTTCACCAAAGTGATCATCCACGTCTTGGTCATATCTATCTTCGTGCACCCAACAAGGAAGATACAAAAAAGTTGATGGCAGCAAATGAGAAGCGAGGTTGCCTGACATGCTAGGAAGCATTGATTGCA
Organism: Triticum dicoccoides; assembly: GCF_002162155.2. NCBI lineage: Eukaryota > Viridiplantae > Streptophyta > Magnoliopsida > Poales > Poaceae > Triticum > Triticum dicoccoides. The sequence continues at coordinate 490,256,638 of NC_041388.1, read as the reverse complement.
TGCATTGGACTTAGAAAAACTATCCGAAGGCATGGCACGGGCAGTATTGTGGCAAGTCTCGTGATGCAACAATTGTGCTAGAGGCCGTAGCATCCGAGGATTTATGGATTTGGCATTATTTTTTTGTACACTGGGTACTGTCAATGATATCAACGTGTTGCAACAGTTTCATTTGTTTACTAGACTTGCTAGTGGTGATGCTCTTTTTTGCAACTTCACGGTGAATGGGCATGAGAACATAAAGGGTACTATCTTGCATATGGTATTTACCTTCTTGGTGTACATTTGTCAAGAGCATCAAAAGGTCCAAAACTAGGAAGCAAGTTGAATTTGCAAAGGTACAAGAGGCTGCCCGAAAACATACTGAAAGAGCCTTTAGGGTTTTGCAATCTAGATTTGTCATTGTTCATGGTCCTGCTCGTTTTTGGGATAAGCAAACCCTAAACAACATCATGACATGTTGTGTGATTCTTCACAACATGATCATCGAAAATGAGAGGGCCATGAACTTGAAGTTCTTCCACGACAACCTGTCAAATTCAGAAGAAAAAATCACGCATTTTGCGGGCTCGCACGGGCTGCGGTCGAATAGACCCCGCATAGCGGAACTATAAAATAGAATATTCGAATATTCTATTCCGCTATGTGGGGTCTTTTTGGCTCCAGCACAAACTGTAAACGCGCAATACAGATCTGCAATATAAAGGATCTGTTAGACATGCTCTTAGTATATGGGACAAAGCAGGCTTCAAATCAAAGAAACTGTCGCCCTCTCACCTAGGGTTTGCAGCAATAGTGACCTAAATTCTGTTGGTGTTATTTGAAAAGTGCCAAGGTCAAGATTTTCTATCGAATGTGTCCTCTTATCTAGTGGATTACCGGGTTGGTGCATGTGATGTGCTCCACCCCCCTAAATACAGTTCCCTCCTGCGCAGGGCAGCAACCAACTTATGTCTACGTTCTCTTCATTAAAGTAGTCTCATTCTTGGGATTGGGATTCTATTCTGAAAAAATATATATACTTTAAACTAATATAAAATGAAAAAAAACATGTACACAAAGGATATGTACCCAAAAAATCTTCTGATCTATTAATAAGATATAACTTGAGTATACAGATCCACACAGTTTATAGTGGCGACTACAAGCACTGAAATGAATCAAAAATGTGTCACCGGTTAGAGTATAGAGTATATATGCATATCTTTTGTATTTGGTAGACTATGATTTTTAATCATCTTCTACCTTAACTTCAGAAGAGCCTTTTTGTCCTCCAAATCATGTACTCTATATAAACAGTCGGAGAGGCTAAATACAACACGCACCGCATTACGCCAGTTCTCTCCCCTCTATTCCTCTTAAATGGTATTATCCTAACCTCGATCCAAAATCCTAGCTGCCGCCGCAGCTACCGTACCGCCCCGCCCCTGGGGCGGTCGATCTCCATGATCGCCACCGGGGGCCGCGCAACCCGTATTTAGGGTTTGTCTGCCGGTTGTGTTGATCGCTTGTCCTAGAGAGTCTTTTTTCCTGAACAATTGATCCGGATTTTTCTGTCTCTTCGGTCGTTTGATCGCATTCATTTGTTTTTTGTCTAAGATCGGTTTGCATCGTCCGCCACCCGTCAACCCTTGCACGCCTCTAATCCGACTTCGGCGTCGACTATTCCGGCCTCTTCTCTGACTCGGCAACCTTGCTCTATGTGGCGGCCCAACCTAAGGAGGCTTATGTGTGATCGAGCGTATCATATTACGGGGTTTGGATGCACCGGCGAAGTTTGCACCGACACTTGAGGTGAGAAAGGGCAATGCACGGTACCGAAGAGTCTAGCAAATTGCGGAAAGGTAAGAGCGCGCATAATCCATTGACTCACATTAGTCATAAAGAATTCACATACTTATTGCAAATGTTTATTATCCCTCGAAGCAAAGTACTACCACACATCTAGGGGGAGATTGGTAGGAGTTAACCATCACGCCCCCTCGACTCTCACGCAAAGGAAGACAATAAATAATATATCATGCTCCAACTTCTTAGCATAACTAGAGACTATATGTGCATGCATCGGGAATCACAAATCTTAACACCAATATTCTTACTAAACCACAATTATTCACTAATACCTCCCACATATTACTATCCCAATATTACAAAACTATTGCAAGAAATCAAATTTATCATATTTGGTGTTCTACATGAAAGTTTTTATTATATCCCTCTTGAATACCTATCATATCAGGATCAATTTCGCACCATGTGCATGTTGCCATTACTATTTATTAGACTCTCATAAAGATATAAGTGAAGCATGAGAGTGCACTATATCTTTAAAATATAACCATCGCCATGCTCTAAAAGATATAAGTGAAGCACTAGAGCAACCGCCTAGCTCAAAAGATATAAGTGAAACACATAGAATATTCAAATCATGAATAAATGGGTGTCCCTCTCAAAAGGTTTGTGCAGAAAACAATGATTGTAGCAAAGTACAAAAAAAAAACAAAGCAAAACTACTATAATACAAGACGCTCCAAGCAAAACTCATATCATGTGATGAAAAAATATAACTCCAAATAATATATTGATGGATTGTGGACAAAAGAGGGGATGCCATCCGGGGCATCCTCAAGCTTAGATGATAGGTTATCCTTGAATATTACCTTGGGGTGCCTTGGGCACCCCCAAGCTTAGGGTCTTGTCGCTCCTTATTCCTTCATCATCGTGATGTCACCCAAAATTTGAAAACTTTAGCACACAAACTCAACAGAAACCTCGTGAGATCCGTTAGTATAACAAGCAAATCATAAACTTAAGGTATTGTTATAAACCCATTCATATTTGTTTATTGCATAATACCTATTGTATTCTAAATTCTCCATGACTTATACCTCACGATATAATCCATAGCATCATTAAAACAAGCAAACTATGCAAAAAAAACAGAATCTGTCAAAATTAGAACAGACTATAATGATATGAACAAACACAATACTTCTGTAACTCAACTTTTTTTGAAAAATTAGGACAATGTGGGAAATTTGTATATCGATCATGTGTAAAAAATCAGAATTTTATCACGTTCCGATGAATATTAGAAATTCTAGAACCCGGCACAAAAGTTCCTGTTTTCAGAGAATCAAGTCAACTGTCAACTAAATCATCTCAAAGGCTTTACTTGGCATAAACACTAACTAAAACATAAAAACACAATCATAACGGTAGAATAATTGTGTGAACACTCAAAAACAAAAAAAACAAAATAATAAAAATAAGATAACTATTGGCTTGCCTCCCAACAAGCGCTATTGTTTTACGCCCCTATCTAGGCGTAATGCAAAGTTTCAAGTATTGTCATCCTTCAAGTCTAACTCCTCAATTACACATCCATGCTTCCTAGGAGGTTTAGTATACATATTTTTAATAATCACACTCCTACGAACGAGGTTAAGAAATTTGTTTTCAATAGTGGGTTCCTTTATCAAATCAACGAAGTTGGGGTGCACACTAATCATCTTAAGATCCTCTCCATTGCTAGGTGGTGCAACTCCTTTTTGGGAACATAGATAAACTTGGGATTCTTACTAGGAGGATTTTCACAATAGTTTTAATGGAAGAAGAAACGAAACCCAAATTACTAATAACTTCTTCCAACTTATCAATTCTAGAAGGATTTTGTTCTATTCTCTCATTAATTATTGGTTCCTTCTCCTTTAGAATCTTCAATGTAGTTGCTACCTTCGATCCAAATTGAGTTACTTAGTTATGGATCTTTTATCTAGATTTTCGATATGTTCTATGGTAGGCATTTTATTTTCAATAGCTTCCAATCTTTGCATAACATGTTCCAAAGTTAATGTTATTTCATTAATAGTAATAGGTGGTGCTTCCACTAATTTCCCATAGCATTAAAAGCATCCATAGGGTGAGTACTCAAGAAATTCCCTCCGGTAATAGTGTTAAGCATAAATCTATACCAAGTAGTAACACCCACATAAAATTGCATAGAAGAACGGTAGTGGATTGCTTACGAGTGGATCTATTTTGAGCATCACAAATCATATGGCAAGCATCCATTAAACTTTCTCCTCCCTTTGTTTAAAATGAAGCACCTCATTCTCGGGCGTACAAGCAACAAGTGAAGAACTAGCCACAATGGCAAAACAAGCAAGCAAACGAGCAAACAAAAAAATTGTGTTTTTGTAAAAAAAAATAGAAGTGGGGGAGATGAAAAAGAGAGGCAAAGGCAAATAAAAAGGCAAGTAAAATAAGATCAAGTGGATGATAGTTTGTGCGAAGGTACTTGATAGGTTTTGATTATGTCTCCCAGCAACGGTGCCAGAAATTCTTCCTGCTACTTGTGAGTTGTGTTGGGATTTCCTCGAAGAGGAGAGGAGATGTAATACAATAGAGATACATATCTCTCTCAGTTAAGAACTAAGGTTATCAATCCAGTAGGATAGTCGCACAAAGCCTCATGGACAGCACCTGCACACACAAAAGCAAATACTTGCACCCAACACAAACAAGAGGGTTGCCAATCCCCTTGGCAGTTACTTACAAGGATTAAATCTAATAGTGGTAGATAGATAAATTGCAAAGAACATAGAAAATTGCAGGAAAGTATTTTTGCATTTTTATATATCATAAAAGTAGACCCAAGGGCCATAGTTTTCACTAGAGGCTTCTCTCTCAAACACATAGCATACGGTGGGTGCACAAATTACTACTGGGCAATTGATAGAAAAGCACATAGTGATGATGATATTCAAGGCAATGATAATGTATATAGGCATCACGTCCGAGACAAGTAGACCGACTCCTGCCTGCATCTACTACTATTACTCCACCCATCGACCGCTATCTAGCATGCATCTAGGATATTAAGTATAAAACAGAGTAACGGCTTAAGGAAGATGACATGATGTATACAAGGTAAACCCAATCAATATGAATAAACCCCGTCGTTTTACCCTTAATGGAAACAATAAAAATATGTGTCTTGTCCCTTTCTGTCACTGGGATATAGTGCACCGCAAGATTTAACCCATTACAAAGCACCTCTCCCACTGAACATAAATCAATCTAGTTGGCCAAACCAAGCGGATAGATCGAAGAGAAATACAAAACTATAAGAATCATGCATAATAAAGTTCAAAAAAAACTCCATTAATTTTCATAAATATTCAGATAATAAACCCACAATTCATCGGATCCCGACAAACACATCACAAAAGATGATTACATCGAATATAACTCCAAGAACATCGAGGAGAACATTGTATTGAAGATCAAAGAGAGAGAAGAAGCCATCTCGCTACTAGCTATGGGCCCGTAGGTCTATGGTGAACTATTCATGCATCATCAAAGGGCAGCAAGGATGATGTAGAAGCCATCCATGATCGATTCCCCCTCCGGCAGAGTATCAAAAAAGACCTCCAAATGGGATCATGAAAGAACAGAAACTTGCGACGGTGAAAAAATGATTTGGGTGGCTCTTTGTTGATTTCCCGATTTTAAAAAAATTATAGAGGTGGAATTAGGTCAGACGAAGCCATGAGGGGCCCACAAGGTAACAGGGCGCGACCCCCCCCCCAGGGCGCCTGTTGCCTTACCATCTCCTCGCTTGCCTTGTGGTCTCCTCCCAAAGCTTCTAGGCTCTCTCTCTTGTCCAGAAAAAAGTCGTCAAAAAATTTCGTAGCATTTGGACTCCGTTAGGCACCGATTTCATGGAAAACCGAAAACAACCAAAAAATAGCAAATGGCACTAGGCACTGGGCACTGGGTTAATAGGTTAGTCCCAAACAATGATATAAAATAGCACAAAATGTTATATAAAACATCCAAGATTGATACTATTATAGCATGGAACAATCAACAATTATAGATACGTTGAAGACGTATCAATAAGAAACGATGATGGGCCGAAAAAATGTAACGTGAAACATAGAAGAAAACACACACACACACACACACACACACATAGAGAGAGAGGGGGAGAGAGAGAGATCCAATCTAGGATCTCCCACCCCTCAGGAACCATGGCGGTCAAGGACCAGAGGGGGAATTGATAACCCAAAAGTATAGGGGATCGCAACAGTTTTCGAGGGTAGAGTATTCAACCCAAATTTATAGATTTGACACAAAGGGGAGCCAAAGAATATTTGTAAGTATTAGCAACTGAGTTGTCAATTCAACCACACCTGGAGATTAAATATCTGCAGCAAAGTAATCAGTAGCATAGAGAGTATGATAGTTTGGATAGTAGTGGTAATAGCAGTAGTAACGGTAACAGTGATAGCAATAATTTTGTAGCAGTTGGAACAATAACAGCAACAGTAGTGACTTAGCAAGAACAATATGTAGGAAATTCATAGGCATTGGATCGATGGATTAGTTGGATGAAATTCATCATATAACAGTCATAACCTAGGGTGATACAAAACTAGCTCCAGTTCATAAATATAATGTAGGCATGTATTCCGTAAGTAGTCATACGTGCTTATGGAAAGAACTTGTATGCATCTTTTGTCCTACCCTCCCAAGGCAGTGGGGTCCATAAGGAAACTAAGGGATATTAAGTCCTCCTTTTAATAGAGAACCGAAACAAAGCATTAAGACATAGTGAATACATGAACGCCTCAAACTACAGTCATCACTGGAAAGTATCCCGATTATTGTCACCTCGGGGTTTACGGATCATAACACGTAATAGGTGAATATGACTTGCAAGATGGGTTCTAGAACATAGATATAATGGTGAAAACATAAATGGTTCAGATCTGAAATCATGGCACCCGGGCCCAAAGTGACAAGAATTAAGCATGGCAAAGTCATAACAACATCAATCTCAAAACATAGTGGATACTAGGGATCAAGCCCTGACAAAACTAACTCGATTACATGATGAATCTCATCCAACCCATCACCGTACAGCAAGCCTACAATGGAATTACTGACGCATGACGGTGGGGAGCATCATGGAATTTGCATGACCAGTGAGCCTACGAAGGAATTACTCACTCTCGGTGGGGAGCATCATGGAATTGGCGATGAAGGAGGGTTGGTGGTGAAGAAGATCGAAGATCCCCCTCTTCGGAGCCCCAAACGGACTCCAGATCTGGCCTCCCGATGAAGAATAGGAGGCGGCGGAGGCTCCGTATCGTGAAACATGATGAAACTTCCTCCCTGAATTTTTTCTCCAAATATGGGTATTTAAGGAGTTGGAATTAGGGTTTGCGGGGCCACCAGGTGGGCACAACCCACCTGGGTGCGCTTGGAGGGGCGCGCCCTGGTGGGTTGTGCTCACCCAGGGCCCCCCTCCGGTGGTTCTTGGCTCTAGTATTTTTTATATTTTTTGAAATAATTCTCCAAAAAGTTTCTTTCCAATCCGAGAACTTCTATTTCTACACAAAAACCAACACCATGGTAGTTCTGCTGAAAACAACATCAGTCCGGGTTAGTTTCATTCAATCATGCAAATTAGAGTCCAAAACAAGAGGAAAAGCGTTAGGAAAAGTAGATGCGATAGAGACATATCAACTCCCCCAAGCTTAAACCTTTGCTTGTCCTCAAGCAATTCAGTTGATAAACTGGAAGTGAAAAAGAAATACTTTTACGAACTCTTTTGCTCTTGTTTACATAAATAAGCTTAAGTAGCACCCAGGTTTTTAGCAAAGATCATGACTAACCACATCAAAAATAACTCTTAAAAATTATATTAACTCATATCAATGGCATAATCAACTAGCGAGCAATATAAGATATCTCAAATGCCAACACTTTGTCAAAACAATCATGATATAATATGACAACAGTGGTATCTCGCTAGCCCTTTCTGAGACCACAAAACATAAATGCAGAGCACCTCCAAAGTTCAAGAGGTGACTAAATATTCTAATTCATGGTAGAAAATATCTAGTCATGATGCATCCAACTTTAACTATACACAATGCATGAGGATGACAATAGTGCTCTCAGATCTGGCGCTTATCTGAGAAGGTGATGAATCAACATAAAATTAAATAGATAGTCCCTTCTCAGAGGGAAGCAGGGATTTGCAGAGGTGCCAGAGCTCAAAGTTTTGAAAATGGAGATAAATTAACTTTTGGGAAATGTACCCTTCCTGTTTACTTCACGACCTAAAGTTATCAATATCTTCCATGCTAAACACATTAGTGGCGGTTCCCAAGCGATAAAAGTAAAGGTTTACCCCCCTCCACCAACAAACACACTCCATGGCTAGCCGAATCCATGGGTACCATCCATACCAACAACAATCCTGAGTGAGTTTCATTTAATTATTTACAATTTTTGAATTCGAGACTGGGAATCCCTATTACCGCCCCTCTCGTGCAAGGACAAGCGAATACACACTCATCATGAGAATAACCCGCTTAGCATGGAAGATACCGACTACCCCTGTCGCTCTATGAACAATCCAAGCACACAAAACAGATGTTTATTTGAAGTTTTAGAGGTGGCACATGCAAATTTACTTAGAACGGCAGGGTAATACCGCATGTAGGTAGATATTGTGGACTCATCTGGAATAACTTTGGTTTTAGGATTTTGATGCACAAGCAGTGTTCCCGCTACATGCGAAGGCTAGCAAATAGGTTGAGAAGCGGCCAGCTAGAGAGTGAAAATGGTAATGAACATTGGACACTAGCATGAGTAGGATATGGACACCATGAACAAAAATATCATAGATGCTATGTTGGTTTTGATTCAACTACATGCATGAACATGTGCCAAGTCAAGCCATTTGAAACATTCAGAGGAGGATACCATATCATCATACCACATCACAATCATTTTAACACAATGTTAACATCCAAGATAAATCAGTATCCACTCATACCTACTTAAGCATGGCATGAGAAACTATAATCTCAAATTGTCATTGCAAACATGTTTGATAATAATATGTTGAATCATGGATACTAGGTTAAACATATTTACAAAAATAGAACAAGTTGAGTTCATACCCGTTTCTCTCTACCACGTCCAGTTCATCAAATATCATCATTATTGCCTTTCACTTGCACAGCCGAATGACAAGAAAATAATAATAGTGCAAGAGTGTCATGGACTAAGCTGGAATCTACAAACATTTTATTCAAAAGGAGAAGACAAAGCAAATTTGGCTCTTTGTTAGATTGACAATTATGCATATGAGAGCCACTCAACGTTTTCATCGTGGTCTTCTCCTTGGTATGGCTCAATAAAAAGAAAAGAAATTCAGAGAAACACATTGAAATATTTTTGGTGTGTTTTAGTTTTTCTTGAAGAAAGCAAATTAAAAGGAAGAAAATCAAAAACGAGAAAACTATTTACACGGGAGAGCTCCCAACAAGCAAGAAGAAGAATCGAGAAATCTTTTGGGTATTCTTTTAATACTACAGCTAACTAAACTAGAAAGAAAAACTGAAAATAAGCAAGAAATGTTTTTGGGTTTTCTCAAAGTTTTTCAAACACACAAGAAGAAAGCGAGAAAAGTAAATCTAACATCGATAATACAATGAAAAAGTGTGAACACTATCAACTGGAATGAAATGTGTGAACTGAAGGAAATATTCCCTAGAGGCAATAATAAAGTTGTTAATTATATTTCCTTATATCATGATAAATGTTTATTATTCATGCTAGAATTGTATTAACCGAAAACTTAGTACATGTGTGAATACATAGACAAAATTGAGTGTCCCTAGTATGCCTCTACTTGACTAGCTCGTTAATCAAAGATGGTTAAGTTTCCTAACCATAGACATGTGTTGTCATTTGATGAACGGGATCACATCATTAGAGAATGATATGATGGACAAGACCCATCCGTTAGCTTAGCATTATGATTGTTTAGTTTTATTGATATTGCTTTCTTCATGACTTGTACATGTTCCTCTGACTGTGAGATTATGCAACTCCCGAATACTGGAGGAACACCTTGTGTGCTATCAAACGTCACAATTTAACTGGGTGATTATGAAGATGCTCTACAGGTGTCTCCGATGGTGTTTGTTGAGTTGGCATAGATCGAGATTAGGATTTGTCACTCCGTGTATCGGAGAGGTATCTCTGGGCCCTCTTGGTAATGCACATCACCATGAGCCTTGCAAGCAATGTGACTAATGAGTTAATTATAGGATGATGCATTACAGAACAAGTAAAGAGACTTGCTGGTGACGAGATTGAACTAGGTATGATGATACTGACGATCGAATCTCGGGCAAGTAGCATACCGATGACAAAGGGAATAACGTATATTGTTATGCGATTTGACCAATAAAGATCTTCGTAGTATATGTAGGAGCCAATATGAGCATCTAGGTTCTACTATTGGTTATTTACCGGAGATATGTCTCGGTCATGTCTACATAGTTCTCGAACCCGTAGGGTCCGCACGCTTAATGTTCGACGATGATTTGTATTATGAGTTATGTGATTTGATGACCGAAGATTGTTCAGAGTCCCGGATGAGATCACAGACATGACGAGGAGTCTTGAAATGGTCGAGAGGTAAAGATTTATATATTGGAAGTTTGCATTTGGACATCAGAATGGTTCCGAGTGATTCGGGCAATTTTTTTGGAGTACCGGGAGGTTACCGGACCCCCCCCCCCCGAGGGGAAATCATGGGCCTTATGGGCCATGGGAGAGAAGAGGAGACAACCCACAAGGGGGAGGTGCCCCCCAAGTGGAGTCCGAATAGGAAGGGGAGGGGGCGCGGACCCCATTTCCCTCTTCCCCTCCTCTCCTCCCCCCTTTTCCCCCTCCGTAGAAAGGAAGGAAGGGGGGTCGAATCCTACTTGGACCGGGAGTCCAAGTAGGACCCCCCCTTGGTGCGCCCCCTCTAGGGCCAGCTTCCTCCTCCCCCTCCTTTGTATACGTGGGAGGGGGGCACCCCAAAGGCACACCAAATCTTCTCTTAGCTGTGTGCGGTGCCCACCTCCACAGTTACACACCTCGGTCATATCGTTGTAGTGCTTAGGCGAAGCCCTGTGTCGGTAACTTCATCATCACCGTCAACACGCTGTCGTGCTGACGAAACTCTCCCGCGTCCCCAAATGGATCAAGAGCTCGAGGGACGTCATCGAGTTGAACGTGTGTTGAACACGGAGGTGCCGTACGTTCGGTGCTAGGATCGGTTGAATCGCGAAGACGTTCGACTACATCAACCGCGTTACTAAACGCTTCCGCTTTCATTCTATGAGCATATGTGGACACAGTCTCCCCTCTCGTTGCTATGCATCTCCTAGATAGATCTTGCATGATCATAGGAAATTTTTTGAAATACTGCGTTCCCCAACAGTGGCATCCGAGCCAGGTCTATGCGTAGATGTTATATGCACGAGTAGAACACAAGAGTTGTGGGCGATAATAGTCATACTGCTTACCAGCAACGTCTTACTTTGATTCGGCGGTATTGTTGGATGAAGCAGCCCGGACCGACATTACATGACCGCGTTCATTTGATTGGTCCTACCGACGTGCTTTGCACATAGGTGGCTGGCAGGTGTCTATTTCTCCAACTTTAGTTGAATCGAGTTTGACTACGCCCGGTCCTTGTTGAAGGTTAAAACATCACACTTGACGAAAAATCTTTGTTGTTTTGATGTGTAGGTTAGAGCGGTTCTTGCTAGAAGCCCGTAGTAGCCACGTAAAACTTGCAACAAGAAAGTAGAGGCCGTCTAACTTGTTTTTGCATGGCATGTTGTGATGTGATATGGTCAAGACGTGATGAGATATAAATTGCTGTATGGGGTGATCATGTTTTGTAAAAGTTATCGGCAACTGGCAGGAGCCTTATGGTTGTCGCTTTACTATATGAAATGCAATCGCCATGTAATTGCTTTACTTTATCACTAAGCGGTAGCTATAGTCGTAGAAGCAATAGTTGGCAAGATGACAATGATGCTACGATGGAGATCAAGGTGTCAAGCCGGTGACGATGGTGATCATGACGGTGCTTTGGAGATGGAGATCAAAGGCACAAAATGATGATGGCCATATCATATCACTTATTTTGATTGCATGTGATGTTTATCTTTTCTGCATCTTATTTTGCTTAGTACGGTGGTAGCATTATAAGATGATCCCTCACTAAATTTCAAGCTATAAGTGTTCTCCCTGAGTATGCACAGTTGCTACAGTTCGTCGTGCCTAGACACCACGTGATGATCGGTGTGATAAGCTCTACGTTCACATACAACGGGTGCAAGCCAGTTTTGCACATGCAGAATACTCGGGTTAAACTTGATGAGCCTAGCATATGCAGATATGGCCTCGGAACACTGAGACCGAAAGGTCGAACGTGAATCATATAGTAGATATGATCAACATAGTGATGTTCACCTTTGAAAACTACTCCATCTCATGTGATGATCGGACATGGTTTAGTTGATTTGGATCACGTGATCATTTAGATGACTAGAGGGATGTCTATCTAAGTGGGAGTTCTTAAGTAATATGATTAATTGAACTTTAATTTTTCATGAACTTAGTACCTGATAGTATTTGCATGTCTATGTTGTTGTAGATCAATGGCCCATGCTACCGTTCCCTTGAATTTTAATGCGTTCCTAGAGAAAGCTAAGTTGAAAGATGATGGTAGCAACTACACGGACTGGGTCCGTAACTTGAGGATTATCCTCATTGATGCACAGAAGAATTACGTCCTGAAAGCACCGCTAGGTGCAAGACCCGCTGCAGGAGCAACTCCGGACGTTGTGAACATCTGGCAGAGCAAAGCTGATGACTACTCGATATTTCAGTGTGCCATGCTTTACGGCTTAGAATCGGGACTTCAACGACGTTTTGAACGTCATGGAGCATATGAGATTTTCCAGGAGTTGAAGTTAATATTTCTAGCAAATGCCCGAATTGAGAGATATGAAGTCTCCAATAAGTTCTATAGCTACAAAATGGAGGAGAATAGTTTTGTCAGTGAACATACACTCAGAATGTCTGGGTACCACAACCACTTGACTCAATTGGGAGTTAATCTTCCTGATGATAGTGTCATTGACAAAGTTCTTCAATCACTGCCACCAAGCTATAAAAGCTTCATGATGAACTATAATATGCAAGGGATGGATAAGACAATTCCCAAGCTCTTCGCAATGCTAAAGGCTGCAGAGGTAGAAATCAAGAAGGAGCATCAAGTGTTGATGGTTAACAAGACCACCAGCTTCAAGAAAAAGGGCAAAGGGAAGAAGGGGAACTTCAAGAAGAACGGCAAGCAAGTTGCTGCTCAAGTGAAGAAGCCCAAGTCTGGACCTAAGCTTGAGACTGAGTGCTTCTACTGCAAAGGGACTGGTCACTGGAAGTGGAACTGCCCCAAGTATTTGGCGGATAAGAAGGATGGCAAAGTGAAAGGTATATTTGATATACGTGTTATTGATGTGTACCTTACTAATGCTCGTAGTAGCGCCTGGGTATTTGATACTGGTTCTATTGCTCATATTTGCAACTCGAAACAGGGGCTACGGATTAAATGAAGATTGGCTAAGGACGAGGTGACGATGCACGTAGGAAATGGTTCCAAAGTCGATGTGATCGCCGTCGCCATGCTACCTCTACATCTACCATCAGGATTAGTTTTAGACCTAAATAATTGTTATTTGGTGCTAGCGTTGAGCATGAACATTATATCTGGATCTTGTTTGATGCGAGATGGTTATTCATTTAAATCAGAGAATAATGGTTGTTCTATTTATATGAGCAATATCTTTTATGGTCATGCACCCTTGATGAGTGGTCTATTTTTGTTGAATCTCGATAGTAGTGATACACATATTCATAATATTGAAGCCAAAAGATACAAGTTTAATAATGATAGTGCAACTTATTTGTGGTACTGCTGTTTAGGTCATATTGGTGTAAAGCGCATGAAGAAACTCCATGTTGATAGGCTTTTGGAATCACTTGATTATGAATCACTTGATGCTTGCGAACCATGCCTCATGGGCAGGATGACTAAGACTCCGTTCTCCGGAACAACGGAGAGAGCAAGTGACTTATTGGAAATAATGTTGGAGATATGCCCTAGAGGCAATCATGTATGATGATGTTTCCTATGTGTTTATGAATAAATATAGTCCTTGGACATTATCAATGATGTGTATCAGCAAGTATGTGACTTGTTTGTGGAACTATGCGTTGTATGATGACTTTCCTAAAAGGTCCCTGGTCGAAAGGGTTGTGTGGACGCGTAGCCGACTAGACTAGCATATGACACGATCGATGGCTTGGTCTCACTAGCCATGGAGCATTGGATGCTAACCGGATAATATGGACTCGGAAGGATCTGGTCGGATTCGACGTAGTCGGATCCGAGTTAAGGTCCGAGTCGGACAGACCCAACTATGAGACACAACGATATGTCATCTGTGAGTCTCTAGTACAACATACGTTCTATGTCCTAAGACCTGAGTTGGCGCATGTACTCGGGATGGTGACAGACTTGCTTTGGGATAACCAAACGCTACTCCGTGACTGGGTAGTTACAAAGGTAGGTTTCAGGCTTGTCCAGACCCATGCTGCGAGACATGGTCGAGCAAGATGGGATTTGCCCCTCCGATCAGGAGAGATATACTCTAGGCCCCTCGTGTGATCCGACCAGGATAAGCATGGCCATGCGATAAGGATTATGAGATAATCCGGTTTGTGGTCGGCATCACTGGAACGAGAAAGAGGTCGGGCTAGCACAAGGATGACAGACTCGCCTTGAGCCCGACAACATATATCGTGTGGCAAAAGGAATTGAAGTATGATGTACAGGTTTGCCTAACTAGCTTCATAGTCTGCTTGGTGTTCGGCATGCCTTGCTAGGGTCCGCTGCCAACCGTGCAGTTCGGAGGTGATCCGAACTGCGACCAAGCCGGCTTGAACCTAAGGGGTCGCGTGCTTAAGGGAAGGAACCTACAAGGTCGGATCTGAGGACACTGGTCGGATGTGAGTCGAGCTGTATTCGGATTCTGGCTAAGTAGACTTGTGGGCTTTAGGGTCCGTGCGAGGCCCAAGTATTGAGCCTGCGACGGATGCCTATATAAAGTGGGGTGCGGCACACTCATGCGATTGATCGCTTCGGTGTTGTCACTAGGGTTTGCATGTGTTGCGAATAGACACCTCCACTCGCCTTCGGTTGTGTGATCAGACCTAGCAGTCCGCCGCACGACGTTCCTCCTGCACGCGCGGATACCGTTAGAGGCGATGCACTTGCGCCGCTCCGGCGAACCTGTACGTGGGAACCGATGACCGGTTGTTTGAGGGAGATCGAACGAGGAGGAGACAATCCACGCGGACGCGCTGCCCCAACTCTTCTTCCGCTGCACAGCACTGCGCGTCTAGTGGTAACGATCTGTGATCCATTCCGTAGCATGTTCCTGGTTGTTCTGCGCGTAGGAAAATTTTAATTTGCAGTCAACGCACCCTACCGTAGAACCCAACAAATAATACATACTAATGTATGCGGTCCGATGAGTGTTGAGGCTCGTAGTGGGCATCGTTATTTTATGACCTTCACAGATGATTTGAACAGATATGGGTATATCTACTTGATGAAACATAAGTCTGAAACATTTGAAAAGTTCAAAGAATTTCATAGTGAAGTGGAAAATCATGGTAACAAGAAAATAAAGTTTCTACGATCTGATCGTGGAGGTGAATATTTGAGTTATGAGTTTGGTCTTTATTTGAAACAATATGGAATAGTTTCACAACTCACGCCACCTGGAACACCACAGCGTAATGGTGTGTCCGAACATCGTAACCGCACTTTATTATATATGGTGCGATCTATGATGTCTCTTACTGATTTACCGCTATCGTTTTGGGGCTATGCTTTAGAGGCGGCTGCATTCATGTTAAATAGGGCACCATCTAAATTCGTTGAGACGACACCATATGAACTATGGTTTGGCAAGAAACCCAAGTTGTCATTTCTTAAAGTTTGGGGCTGCGATGCTTATGTGAAAAAGCTTCAACCTGATAAGCTCGAACCCAAATCGGAGAAATGTATCTTCATAGGATACCCAAAGGAGATAATTGGGTACACCTTCTATCACAGATCCGAAGGCAAGATATTCGTTGCTAAGAATGGATCCTTTCGAGAGAAGGAGTTTCTCTCGAGAGAAGTGAGTGGGAGGAAAGTAGAACTTGATGAGGTAATTGTGCCTTCTCCCGAATTGGAAAGTAGTTCATCACAGAAATTAGTTCCAGTGATTCCTACACCAATTAGTGAGGAAGCTAATGATGATGATCATGAAACTTCTGATCAAGTTACTACCGAACCCCGTAGGTCAACCAGAGTACGATCCGCACCAGAGTGGTATGGTAATCCTGTTCTGGAGATCATGTTACTTGACCATGACGAACCTACGAACTATTAGGAAGCGATGATGAGCCCAGATTCCGCAATGGCTCGAGGCCATGAAATCTGAGATGTGGACGTTGGTTGACTTACCCGATGATCGGCGAGCAATAGAGAATAAATGGATCTTTAAGAAGAAGACTGACGCTGACGGTAATGTTACTGTCTACAAAGCTCGACTTGTTGCGAAAGGTTTTTGATAAGTTCAAGGAGTTGACTAAGATGAGACCTTCTCACCCGTAGCGATGCTTAAATCAGTCCGAATTATGTTAGCAATTGCCGCATTTTATGATTATGAAATTTGGAAAATGGATGTCAAAACTGCATCCCTTAATGGAAATCTTAAAGAAGAGTTGTATATGATGCAACCAGAAGGTTTTGTCGATCCAAAAGATGCTAACAAAGTGTGCAAGCTCCAGCGATCCATTTATGAACTGGTGCAAGCCTCTTGGAGTTGGAATATACACTTTAATAGTGTGATCAAAGCATATGGTTTTATACAGACTTTTGGAGAAGCCTGTATTTACAAGAAAGTGAGTGGGAGCTCTGTAGCATTTCTAAATATTATATGTGGATGACATATTGTTGATTGGAAATAATACCGAATTTCTGGATAGCTTAAAAGGATACTTGAATAAGAATTTTTCTTATGAAAGACCTCGGTGTAGCTGCTTATATATTGGGCATCAAGATCTATAGAGATAGATCAAGACGCTTAATTGGACTTTCACAAAGCACATACCTTGATAAAGTTCTGAAGAAGTTCAAAAAGGATCAGTCAAAGAAAGGGTTCTTGCCTGTGTTACAAGATGTGAAGATGAGTTAGACTCAATGCCCGTCCACTGCAGAAGATAAGAGAAAATGAAAGTCATTCCCTATGCCTCAGCCATAGGTTCTATCATGTATGCAATGCTATGTACCAGACCTAATATGTGCCTTACTATAAGTTTAGCAGGGAGGTACCAAAGTAATCCAGGAGTGGATCACTGGACAGCGGTCAAGAACATCCTGAAATACCTAAAAACGACTAAGGATATGTTTCTCGTTTATGGAGGTGAAAAAGAGCTCATCGTAAATGGTTACGTCGATGCAAGCTTTGACACTGATCCGGATGACTCTAAGTCACAAATACATATTTATATTGAATGGTAGAGCTGTCAGTTGGTACAGTTCCAAGTAGAGCGTCGTGGCGGGATCTATGTGTAAAGCGGAGTACATAGCTGCTTCAGAAGCAGCAAATGAAGGAGTCTGGATGAAGGAGTTCATATCCGATCTAGGTGTAATACCTAGTGCATCGGGTCCAATGAAAATATTTTGTGACAATGCTGGTGCAATTGCCTTGGCAAAGGAATCTAGATGTCACAAGAGAACCAAGCACATCAAGAGACGCTTCAATTCCATCCGCGATCAAGTCAAGGAGGGAGACATAGAAATTTTCAAGATACATACGGATCTGAATGTTGCAGACCCATTGACTAAGCCTCTCTCATGAGCAAAACATGATCAGCACCAAGACTCCACGGGTGTTAGAATCATTACTATGTAATCTAGATTATTGACTCTAGTGCAAGTGGGAGACTGAAGGAAATATGCCCTAGAGGCAATAATAAAGTTGTTATTTATATTTCTGTATATCATGATAAATGTTTATTATTCATGCTAGAATTTTATTAACTAGAAACTTAGTACATGTGTGAATACATAGACAAAACTGAGTGTCCCTAGTATGCTTCTACTTGACTAGCTCGTTAATCAAAGATGGTTAAGTTTCCTAACCATAGACATGTGTTATCATTTGATGAATGGGATCACATAATTGGAGAATGATGTGATGGACAAGACCCATCCGTTAGCTTAGCATTATGATCGTCTAGTTTTATTGTTATTGCTTTCTTCATGACTTATACATGTTCCTCTGACTATGAGATTATGCAACTCCCGAATACCGGAGGAACACCTTGTGTGCTATCAAACGTCACAATGTAACTGGGTGATTATAAAGATGCTCTATAGGTGTCTCCGATGGTCTTTGTTGAGTTGGCATAGATCGAGATTAGGATTTGTCACTCTGTGTATCGGAGAGGTATCTCTGGGCCCTCTCGGTAATGCACATCACTATGAGCCTTGCAAGCGATGTGACTAATGAGTTAGTTATAGGATGATGCATTACGGAACTATGGAACTAGTAAAGAGACTTGCCGGTGACGAGATTGAACTAGGTATGATGATACCGACGATCGAATCTCGAGCAAGTAACATACCGATGACAAAGGGAATAACGTATATTGTTATGCGGTTTGACTGATAAAGATCTTCATAGAATATGTAGGAGCCAATATGAGCATCCAGGTTTTGCTATTGGTTATTAACCGGAGATATCTCTCGGTCATGCCTACATAGTTCTCAAACCCGTAGGGTCCGCACGCTTAACGTTCGATGACGATTTGTATTATGAGTTATGTGATTTGATGACTGAAGATTGTTTGGAGTCCCGGATGAGATCGCAGACATGATGAGGAGTCTCCAAATGGTCGAGAGGTAAATATTCATATATTGGAAGGTTGCATTCGGACATCGGAATGGTTCCGAGTGATTCGGGTATTGTTTCGGAGTACCGGGAGGTTACCGGAACCCCCTCCCCCCCGGGCGAAATCATGGGCCTTATGGGCCATGGGAGAGAAGAGGGGACAGCCCACAAGGGGGAGGCGCCCCCCAGTGGAGTTTGAATAGGAAGGGGAGGGGGCGCGACCCCCCTTTCCCTCTTCCCCTCCTCTCCTTCCCCCTTTTCCCCCTCCGTAGAAAGGAAGGAAGGGGGGCCAAATCCTACTTGGACCGGGAGTCCAAGTAGGACTCCCCCCCTTGGCGCGCCCCCTCTAGGGCCGACCTCCTCCTCCCCCTCCTTTGCGGGAGGGGGCACCCCAAAGGCACACCAAGTCTTCTCTTAGCCGTGTGCGGTGCCCCCTCCACAGTTACACACCTCGGTCATATCGTTGTAGTGCTTAGGCAAAGCCCTTCACTGGTAACTTCATCATCACCGTCAACACACCGTCGTGCTGACGAAACTCTCCCTCATCCTCAACCGGATCAAGAGCTCGAGGGACGTAATCAAGCTGAACGTGTGCTGAACATGGAGGTGTCGTACGTTCGGTGCTAGGATCGGTTGAATCACGAAGACATTCGACTACATCAACCGCGTTACTAAACGCTTCTGCTTTCGGTCTACGAGGGTATGTGGACACACTCTGCCCTCTCATTGCTATGCATCTCCTAGATAGATCTTGTGTGATCGTAGGATTTTTTTGAAATACTGCGTTCCCCAACATGAACATGAATATAATGTCGGTGGAAAACACGTACGCCCCCAAGCTTAGGCTTTTGGCCTAGCTTGGTAATCACCACCCGCTGCCTGCATAGTTGTCAAAGTGGTAGCTCATGGAGGCTCTTGGTGCAACTACCCCAGCCCACCGAGCTGCCTCAATCTCCGCCTTCTACGGGCGGGCCTAGCTCTCAAGAACAAAATATCTTCCTCTCCTGTCATAATCAAAAAGAGTAGGCACAGGCAACGCAATATGCACAATGGTTTCTTTATTTAACCTCAGGTTATAAGTATAATCAGTGATTTTACCCTTAAGGAACTTATGGCGCTTCATGGCCTCGCAGTCTAAGTACTGAGTAGGTAAGATGGGATCATAAGGCAGAGGTGTAACACCCACCTCTTTAGCTAACCGAGAGCATAAATACCACCATAAAAATAACCACTACCAGCATTGTGTTGCAATCCGCACACAACAATCGCTCCAAGATTATAACTTTTAATTCCGATCAAAGCAGTGTGTATGAGGCTCAACTCAGGGGCACATAGTGTGTTGTAATCCTGCTTGCCTATGATGCATTTGCCATTAAAGAGTGCAAAGTATTGAATCGATGGGAAATGAATACTTTTGTTCTACCTTGTGTCACTCCTCTATCCTCACCATAGCAAAGGCTAGTTAAGAATATCTCATACTCAGATCTTGGTGGTTCGTCTAGCGAACCCCAAAATGGAATTTTGCAGAAATTAGAAAACATCTCTAGAGGTATGGTAAATGGACGATCATAAAGTTTAAACGACATTCTAGACTCACGAGGATGAAATTTAAATTCTTTAGTAAACTATTCTGTGAGGCTAAGATGTTGGTTGCACTTATCTTCAATGTAGGGACCGAGCTCGGCGTTGTGAACATATTGCTTAAATTCTTCTTTAATACCTGCACTCACCATAAAATCGTTGCACGCCCAGGCAGGATTTGATAGAGGATTCCCGTATTGAACTTGCGCTTGGTTCAACATAAGACCGACACACCGAGCTACTACTAGATGATGCCTCCAAAGACCTCCTCCTCGAAGAACTCCTCAAGAAACTCATCTTATTCCTATAGATAAAAAATTATTGCATAAATTTTTTGTCAACAAAACTTCACAAGATTGATAACAACTACCCATAGAGATGCATGGAGGCCATATCAAGCATTCAAACTACTTAGAAATCTAAGAATTCAACATGCAAACTCATCTACAGCAACACCAAGAGTAGGTAATTATTCAAAATACAAACCACTAAAGCAAAAACTAATTGGAGCAATGGAGGAGTCACATACCAAGTAGCAATCCCCCAAAACAGTTTTGGAAACGAAGCTTTGGGCAAAGAGATCGCAATCCGCGGGTTTGAGAGCAAGAACGCGCGAGAGAGAGAGAGTGAGAGAGAGAGAGCAATGGTGATTTTTTTCAGGAAGTAGCAGATGATATGGGCTAAAGAGATAAGTGAGGGGGCCCACGTGGGGACCACAACCCACTAGGGTGTGCCTGGGGCTGCTGGCGCGCCCAGGTGGGTTGTGCCCACCTGGTGCACCCCCCTCTGATGTTATTTGCACTAAAAATTTAGAAATATTCAGAAGAAAAAAAGTCATATTAAATTTTCAGGGCGTTCTGAGCACTTTTATTTTTGGGTCATTTTTTATTGCACGAAAAATCCAGAAAATAGGATAAACATGGCATTTTATTTTATTTAACTAATAGAAACAGAAAACAAAAGGTAAGGACAGAAGGCAGTGCCTACTAAATTCAATCAACTTCATACTTCTCAAAAATGATCCATTAATAAGGTCGATCATGTGTTATTAACAACCACCTTCGATTAGCATGAAACCAAAGAACTTTTGTAAAACACTAAGTTACCTCAACGGGGATATGCATGTCCCCAACAATAAGTATACCATATTTCTTTTTGGCAGTAAGTAGGGGTAGTTGAAAACTTCCAATAGTGATTGTTGGAGATTTTTCAATAACATTAATACCATTCACTTGGAATTGTTTCTTCGGAAAGTGCATCGTATGCTTATTACCATTGATATGAAAAGTGAACTTGCTTTTATTGCAATCAATAACAGCCTCTGCAGTATTCAAAAAGGGTCTACCAAGGATAATCGACATGTTGTCGTCCTCAGGCATCTCAAGTATAACATAGTCGGTTAAGATAGTAACATTGGCAACAACAACGGGCACATCCTCACAAATACCAATAGGTATGGCAGTTGATTTATCAGCCATTTGCAAAGATATTTCAGTAGGTGTGAGTTTATTCAAATCAAGTCTTTTATACAAAGATAAAGGCATAACACTAACACCTGCTCCTAAATCACACAAAGCAGTTTTAACATAGTTTCTTTTGATGGAGAAAGGTATAGTTGGTACTCCCGGATCCCCAAGTTTTTTAGGTACTCCATCCTTAAAAAAATAATTAGCAAGCATGGTGGAGATTTCATCTTCCGGTATCTTTCTTTTGTTAGTGATGATGTCTTTCATGTATTTTGCATAAGGGGGCATCTTTAAAATATCAGTCAAGCGAGTGCGCAAAAAGACTGGCCTAAGCATTTCAGCAAAGCGTTCAAATTCTTCATCATCTTTCTTCTTAGTTAGTTTGGGTGGAAAGGGCATGGGTTTTTAACCCATGGTTCTCTTTCTTTACCATGTTTAATAGTCACAGAGTCTCTTTTATCATATCTTTTATTTTTAGGTTGTGGGTTATCAAGATCAATAGCAGGTTCTATCTCAACATCATTATCTGGTTCTTTATCATTGTTTGGTAGAGGGTCTTCATGAACATCATCATTATATTTTTCATTATCACTAGGTGAATGTTCATTACTCGATTGAGTTTCAACATCAAAGATAGAAACATCATTATTATCTTCAGGAGGTTTTTCTATTTCAGGTTCACTAGAGGTATGCAAAGTCCTATCATTTTTCTTTTTTTTTCTTTTTAGAAGGGCTAGGTGCATCAGTGTTAATTCTTTGAGTCTTGTTCAATAGGGTGTCCCTCGGGATAAAGTGGTTCCTAAGTCATTCTACCTCCTCTAGTCATTACTCTAACGACATGAGATCATTTATATTATTGTTCATTTCATCAAGCAAATCTCTTTGAGATTTAGGAACTTGTTCTAACTGACTATGAACCATAGAGGCATGTTTTCCTACACCTTTAACATCATTAGAGATTCTAAATTAGAAGTCACACAAGCGAGCAATCATATCAGAATTGTATTTCAATTGTTTCATAACATTTTCATTGAAGTGATTTTGCTTTCTAATGTAGTTATCAAACTCGTAAATGCATTGACTAGGATGCATATTATAAGGGTTGTCCCTCTCATCAAATTTCATTAAAGAGTTTACCTCTCCCACCTTTGGTGGTGGTGTACCAAGTCCATGTATTTCTTCAATAGGAGGTAAATTTTTAACATCCTCTGCTTTAATACCTTTTTCCTTCATACTTTTCTTTCCCTCTTGCATATCTTCAGGACTGAGATATAAGATACCCCTCTTCTTCGAAGTGGGTTTAGGCGGTGGTTTGGGAAGAGTCCAATCATCATAATTTTTCAATATGTTATTCAATAATTCCCCATCTTATTCAACAGTTCGTTCCCTGAAAACACAACCAGCACAACTAGCTAGGAAGTCCCTAGAAGCATCGGTTAGTCCATTATAGAAGATATCAAGTATTTCATTTTTCTTAAGTGGATGATCGGGTAAAGCATTAAGCAATTGGAGAAGCCTCCCCCAAGCTTGTGGGAGACTATCTTCTTCAATTTGCACAAAGTTAAATATTTCCTGTAAGGCAGCTTGTTTCTTATGAGCAGGAAAATATTTTTCAAAGAAGTAATAAATCATATCCTGGGGACTACGCACACAACCAGGAGCAAGAGTATTATAGCATATCTTAGCATCACCCTTTAATGAGAACGGAAATAATTTGAGGATATAATAGTAGTGGATTTTATCATCATGAGCAAAAAGGGTGGCTATATCATTCAACTTAGTAAGGTGTGCCACAACAGTTTCATTACCATAGCCATGGAAAGGATCAGATTCAACCAAAGTAATTAACTCTGGGTCGACAGAGAATTCATAATCCTTCTCAGTAACAAAGATAGGTGAAGTAGCAAACTTAAGATCACATTTCATTCTAGCATCCAAAGATTTTTCTTTTAGTTTGCATAATAATTTCTTAAGATCATCTCTATTATTGGAAGCAAGAAAGTCTCTAGCTATCTCCTCATCCATAATATAACCTTCAGGTATCTTAGGCATTTCATATCTAGGAGGGCTAGGTCTAGTAGGTGTTTCAAGATTTTCAGTTTCAAGTACTTCATCAGTTTCAGTAATTTCATCGGTTTCAACATTCTCAATATTTTTAGCTCTAGCAATTTGTTCATCAAGAAATTCACCCAGTGGCACATCATCATCATCAAGCAAGGTACTAGCATCATCATAACCATTATCCACAGTAGAAGTAGCATCAGCAATAACTTGCGACATATCAGGATTAATAGCATGTGGTGGTGTTGCAAGTCTACTCAAAACAGAAGGTGAATCAAGTGCAAAGTGTGATGGCAGTTCCTTACCTCCCCTCATCCTAGAGGGAACGATCTTGGTTTTAGTGTCCTTCAGATTCTTCATAGTGATAAATAGATAATAATCCCAAGTGACTCAACAAATATAGCTATGCTCCCCGGCAACGACGCCAGAAAAAGGTCTTGATAACCCACAAGTATAGGGGATCACAATAGTTTTCGAGGGTAGAGTATTCAACCCAAATTTATAGATTCGACACAAGAGGAGCCAAAGAATACTTGTAAGTATTAGCAGCTGAGTTGTCAATTCAACCACACCTGGAGATTAAATATGTGCAGCAAAGTAATCAGTAGCACAGTAGTATGATAGTTTGGACAGTAGTGGTAACATCAGTAGTAATGGAAATAGTGATAGCAATGATTTTGTAGCAGTTGAAACAGTAATAGCAACAGTAGTGACTTAGCAAGAACAATATGTAGGAAATTCATAGGCATTGGATCAGTGGATTCGTTGGATGATATTCTTCATATAATAGTCATAACCTAGGGCGATACAAAACTAGCTCCAGTTCATAAATATAATGTAGGCATGTATTCCATAAATAGTCATACATGCTTATGTAAAGAACTTGTATGGCATCTTTTGTCCTACCCTCCCGTGGTATCGGGGTCCATAAGGAAACTAAGGGATATTAAGTCCTCCTTTTAATAGAGAACCGGAACAAAGCATTAACACATAGTGAATACATGAACTCCTCAAACTACGGTCATCATAGGAAACTATCCCGATTATTGTCACCCCGGGGTTTACGGATCATAACACGTAATAGGTGAATATGACTTGCAATATTGGATCTAGAACATAGATATAATGGTGAAAACATAAACGATTCAGATCTGAAATCATGGCACCCGGGCCCAAAGTGACAAGCATTAAGCATGGCAAAGTCATAACAACATCAATCTCAGAACATAGTGGATACTAGGGATCAAGCCCTCACAAAACTAACTCGATTACATGATGAATCTCATCCAACTCCTCACCGACTAGCGAGCCTATGAAGGAATTACTCATTCCCGGTGGGGAGCATCATGGAATTGGCGATGAAGGAGGGTTGGCGATGACAAAGATCGAAGATCCCCCTCTCCGGAGCCCCAAACGGACTCCAGATCTGGCCTCCCGATGACGAACAGGAGGCGGCGGCAGCTCTGTATCGTGAAATGCAATGAAACCTCCTCCATAATTTTTCTCTCCAAATATGGGTATTTAAGGAGTTGGAATTAGGGTCTGCGGGCCACCAGGTGGGCACAACCCACCTGGGCGCGCCTGGAGGGGGGAGCGCCCTAGTGGGTTGTGCTCACCCAAGGGCCCCCCTCCGATGGTTCTTGGCTCCGGTATTTTTTATATATTCTGAAATAATTCTCCAAAAAGTTTCATTCCAATCCGAGAACTTTTATTTCTGCACAAAAAAACAACACCATGGTAGTTCTGTTGAAAACAGCATCGGCCCGGGTAAGTTTCATTCGAATCATGGAAATTAGAGTCCAAACAAGAGGAAAAGCGTTAGGAAAAGTAGATACGACGGAGACGTGTCAGGAATCTTTCTCCCATCTAGGGGCGCGAGGAAGAAGAAGGAGGAGGAGGAGGAGGGGGAACTCTCCCCCTCTATCCCGGTGGTGCCAAAGTGCCGCTGGTGGAACCGTCGTCATGGCGATCTACACCAACAACTTTCCCGCCGTCATCACCAACTCCCCCCTCTATGCAGCGGTGTAACCTTTCTATTCCCATTGTAATCTCCAGTTAAACATAGTGCTTCATGCCACATATTATTATCCAATGATGTGCTGTCATCCTATGATGTTTGAGTAGATTCCTTTTGTCCTATAGGTTAATTATGGTATGGTGTGATTGATATGAGTTGTATGTCAATATGGTGTTGTCCTATAGTGCCCTCTATGCCACACACACGTGTGGGAATTCCCGATGTAGGGTGTTGCAATACGTTCATGATTCTCTTATACTGGGTTGCGAGAGTGACTGATGACCCATAAGTATAGGGGATCTATCATAGTCCTTTCGATAAGTAAGAGTGTCGAACCCAACGAGGAGCAGAAGGAAATGACAAGCGGTTTTCAGCAAGGTATTCTCTGCAAGCACTGAAATTATCGGTAACGGATAGTTTTGTGATAAGATAAATCGTAATGGGTAACAAGTAAATAAAGTAACTAAGGTGCATCAAGGTAGCCCAATCCCTTTTATAGCAAAGGGCAAGCCTGAACAAACTCTTATATAAAGCAAAGCACTCCCGAGGACACATGGGAATTGATGTCAAGTTGGTTTTCATCATGCTCATATGATTCGCGTTCGTTACTTTGATAATTTGATATGTGGGTGGACCGGTGCTTGGGTGCTGCCTCCTTGGACAAGCCTCCCACTTATGATTAACCCCTATCGCAAGCATCTGCAACTATGAAAGAAGAATTAAGGTAAACCTAACCATAGCATGAAACATATGGATCCAAATCAGCCCCTTATGAAGCAACACATAAACTAGGGTTTAAGCTTCTATCACTCTAGCAACCCATCATCTACTTATTACTTCCCAATGCCTTCCCCTAGGCCCAAATCATGGTGAAGTGTCATGTAGTCGACGTTCACATAACACCACTAGAGGAGAGACAACATACATCTCATCAAAATATCGAACGAATACCAAATTCACATGATTACTTATAACAAGACTTCTCCCATGTCCTCAGGAACAAATGTAACTACTCACAAAACATATTTATGATCAAGATCAGAGGAGTATTAATTATCATGAAAGATATGAAAATATAATCTTCCACCAGATAAACCAACTAGCATCAACTATAAGGAGTAATCAACACTACTAACAACCCACATGTACCAATCTGAGGTTTTGGGACCAAGATTGAATACAAGAGATGAACTAGGGTTTGAAAGGAGATGGTGCTCATGAATATGTTGATGGAGATTGAACCCCTCTCGATGAGAGGATCGATGGTGATGACAATGGTGATGCTTTCCCCCTCCCGGAGGGATGTTTCCCCATCAGAACAGCTCCGCCGGAGCCCTAGATTGGTTCTTCCCAGGTTTTGCCTCGAAACGTCGGCGCTTCGTCCCAAAATCTTCCTTCTGATTTTTTCCAGGTCAAAACACACGATATAGTAGAAGATGGGCACCAGAGGCCTGCCAGGGGACCCACAAGGTCGGGGCGCGTGCCTAGGGGGTAGGGCACACCCTCCACCCTTGTGGCTCGCTGGTGGCTCTGGTACTTTCTTCACCCAATATTTTTTATATATTCCAAAAACATGCTCCGTGAAGTTTCAATACTTTTGGAGTTGCGTAGAATAGGTCTCTAATATTTGCTCCTTTTCTAGTCCAGAATTCCAGCTGCCGGCATTCTCCCTCTTCATGTAAACCTTATAAAATAAGAGAGAAAAGGCATAAGTATTGTGATATAACGTGTAATAACAGCCCATACTGCAATAAATATCAATATAAAAGCATGACGCAAAATGGACGTATCAACTCCCCCAAGCTTAGACCTCACTTGTCCTCAAGCGAAAGCCGATATTGAAAAATATGTCCACATGTTTAGAGATAGAGGTGTCGATAAAATAAAATACATACATGAGGGAATCATGACCATCTTTAGAACAACAACATATATTGGCATATACTTTCTTATGCTAAAGTAACTATTCGTTCACAAAGCAAAGTATGAATCAGAAACTTCATTGAAAACTAACAAACTATGATCTCAGTCATTGGAGCAATTGCAATTTATCATAACATCAGAAAGAGTCAATATAAGAGCTTTTCAGCAAGTCCACATATTCAAATATCATTTAATCATTCACAATTGCTGACACTCACGCAATATTTCTGGGTTCAAAGTTTCAATCGGACACAGAGAAAGATAGGGGCTTATAGTTTTGCCTCCCAACCTTTTACCCCAAGGGTAATGTCAACAATAATACTTTATGACAACCTACATCTAAGTGGATATATATATCTGGATCTATCCAACATATAGTGCTTGCCAAAGGAAAAAAGTGTAAAAAGGAAAGGTGATGATCACCATGACTCTTGTATAAGGGTAGAAGATAAAAGTAAAAGATAGGACATTCGCAGAGGGAATCAAAGGTTGTCATGCGCTTTTATGGTTGGATGCACAAAATCTTAATGCAAAAGAACATCACTTTATATTGATGCTTGTGATAAGGACCTTCATTATGTAGTCCGTTGCTTTTATTTCTTCCATATCACAAGTTCGTATAAAGCTTATTTTCTTCACACTGATAGATCGTACATATTTAGATAGAAATTTTTATTGGTTGCACCGATGACAACTTACTTGAAGGATCTTACTCAATCCATAGGTAGGTATGGTGGACTCTCATGGCAAAACTGGGTTTAGGGATGTTTGGAAGCACAAGTAGTATCTCTACTCGGTGCAAAGAATTTGGCTAGCATGAGAGGGAAAGGCAAGCTCAACATGTTGGATGATCCATGACAATATAACTTCTACTCGGATATAAGAAAACATAACCCATTATGTTGTCTTCCTTATCCAACGTCAACCTTTTAGCATGTCATATTTTAATGAGTGCTCACAATTACAAAAGATGTCCAAGATAGTATATTTATATGTGAAGCCTCTCTTTCTTTATTACTTCCTATTAATTGCAACCAAAACTATGTTTGTCAATTCTCAACAACTTTTATTCATCATACTCTTTATATGTGAAGTCATTACTCTCCATAAGATTAATATATGATCTTTTTATTTCTTTTTATTCCTTATTTTATTTAGTTCCCTCAAGATCATATCAAGAAAGCAAAGCCCTTATCTCAAAACTACTCTTTATTATATATCTCAAGGACTCGATTACATAGATAGGGATCAAAGCAAAACTCAAAGCTAGATCATACTAAAACATTATTCTACTAGAACAAGATATAACCAAAAGGATCGAACTAAGGAAAAAGATAAAGATAAAGATGTGATGGTGATACGATACCGGGGCACCTCCCCCAAGCTTGGCAGTAGCCAAGGGGAGTGCCCATACCCATGTATTTAGATCTCTTTCTTCGGAGGTGGTGATGAAGGAGTTCTTGATGAAGTAGTTCCACACATCGAGTGTAGGAGATGCTCCAGTTTGCAAATAATGCCCTTGAGTGCGGTGATATGCTCTTGCAACAGAATATTTTCACAAGTGAGATACTTGTTTTGCACACAAACTATTTGAATGATCTTGAAAGCCTCAATTTCAGTAGGAGTAAGATGATTGTAGTAAGGTTGAAGGATGTCCTCTTCTTCTGCTGCCGGAACATGATCTTCCGTGGCCTTCTTGACCTTGTCACCCTCGTTGATTTCCCCGAGTTCTTCTCTCTTCATCTCTATCTTCATTATCCAAGCATCGTTGCCCGCGTTGTTGGAGGAGGAGGAAGACATGATGCCTGGCCTTAAAAACTCTGGCAGAAAACATCTCAAAACGAAACCAGGAGATATTGCCGTGGTACGGTGGTCAAAACTTTCGGGAGATTATATAATGAATGTTTACCGTCCAAAAGAAGTATCGTGCAGGAAAACGGAGTTCGGAGGGCACACGAGGTGGCCACAAGGACGGGGGGTGCGCCCAGGGGGTAGGGCGCGCCTTCCACCCTTGTGGATGCCTCATGTCTCTTTTGGATTACTTTTAATTTTCCTATTTTTTAATATTCCAAAATGGAGAAAGATTGCTACTGGAAACGCTTTGGAGTCGGTTTACTTACCGTACCACGTACCTATTCCTTTTCGGAGTCTGAAACATTCTGGAAAGTGTCCCTTATGTACTCCTGCGGTGTTACGGTATTAATTATATTGGTCTCAACATTTATGGGAGTACCTGAGATGTAATGTTTGATTCTTTGACCGTTTACCACCTTTGGATTTCTGCCTTTGGCGTTGTTGATCTTTATGGCACCGGAATGATAGACCTCCTCAATAATGTACGGACCTTCCCATTTAGAGAGAAGCTTTCCTGCAAAAAATCTTAAACGAGAGTTGTATAGCAAAACATGATCACCTATATTAAACTCACACTTTTGTATCCTTTTGTCATGACATCTTTTAACTTTTTCTTTAAACAACTTGGCATTCTCATAGGCTTGGGTTCTCCATTCATCAAGTGAGGTAATGTCAAATAACCTCTTCTCACCAGCAAGTTTGAAATCATAATTGAGCTCTTTAATAGCCCAATATGCCTTATGTTCTAGTTCAAGAGGTAAGTGACATGCTTTTCCATAAACCATTTTATACGGACATACCCATAGGATTCTTATAAGCAGTTCTATAAGCCCATAATGCATCATCAAGTTTCTTAGACCAATTCTTTCTAGATCTATTAACAGTCTTTTGCAAAATTAGCTTAAGCTCTCTATTGCTTAATTCTACTTGACCACTAGACTGAAGATGATAAGGAGATGCGATTTTATGGTTGACATCATATTTAGCAAGCATTTTACGGAAAGCACCATGAATGCAATGTGAACCGCCATCAGCCATTAAATATCTAGGGACTCCAAACCTCGAAAAAATAACTTCTTTAAGCATCTTAATAGAAGTGTTATGATCAGCACTACTAGTTGGAATAGCTTTACCCACTTAGTAACATAATCAACAACAACTAAAATATGTGTGTA
This sequence comes from Triticum dicoccoides, assembly GCF_002162155.2. NCBI lineage: Eukaryota > Viridiplantae > Streptophyta > Magnoliopsida > Poales > Poaceae > Triticum > Triticum dicoccoides. The sequence goes on along the minus strand of NC_041388.1, from coordinate 490,225,665 downwards.
CCCATTAGAGGAAGAAAAAGGTCCCATATAGTCAAAGCCCCAAACATCAAATGGTTCAATAACAATTGAATAGTTCATAGGCATTTCCTGACATATACTAATATTACCAATTCTCTGGTATTCATCACAAGATAAGACAAACTTACGGGCATCCTTAAAGAGGGTGGGCCAAGAGAAATCGGATTGCAATACTTTATGTGCAGTTCTATCTCCAGCGTGGTGTCCTCCGTAAGACTCGCAGTGACACTTGCGTAGGATCTGTTCCTGTTCATGCTCAGGTACACAATGTCTAATAACACCATCTACTCCTTCTTTATAACGGTGTGGATCATCCCAAAAGTAATGTCTTAAAACATAGAAAAACTTTTTATTTTGCTGGTATGTGAAACTAGGTGGTATAAATTTAGCAACAATATAATTAGCATAATCAGCATACCATGGAGTATTATGAGAAGCATTTATGACATTTAATTGCTCATCAGCAAATCTATCATCAATAGGTAGCGGGTCATCAAGAACATTTTCTAACCTAGATAAGTTGTCTACAACGAAGTTCTCAGCTCCCTTTCTATCAATAATATTGAAATCAAATTCTTGTAGCAAGAGAACCCATCTAATAAGTCTAGGTTTAGCATCTTTCTTTTCCATAAGATATTTAATAGCGGCATGATCAGTGTGAACAGTTACTTTGGAATCAACAATATAAGGTATGAACTTATCACATGCAAATACAACTGCTAAAAATTCCTTTTCAATGGTAGCATAATTTCTCTGGGCACTATCTAGAGTTTTACTAGCATACTGAATAACATTTAATTTCTTATCAACTCTCGGTCCTAGAATAGCATCAACAACATAATAACTATCATCACACATAATTTAAAAGGGTAAGTTCCAATCAGGTGGCTGAACAATAGGAGCAGAAATCAAGGGTTTCTTAAGTATTTCAAATGCTTCTACACAATCATCATTAAAAACAAAGGGAACATATTTTCATAAGAGATTATTGAGAGGCCTAGAAATTTTAGAGAAGTCTTTAATAAACCTCCTATAGAAGCCAGCATGATCAAGGAAACTTCTTATACCTTTGATACCTTTTGGACACGTCATCTTTTCAATAGCATCTAGTTTAGCTTTATCAACTTCAATACCTCTTTTAGAAACTTTGTGCCCCAAGACAATACCTTCATTAACCATAAAGTGGCACTTCTCCCAATTCAAGACAAGATTAGTCTCTTCACATCTCTGTAAAACTTGATCAAGGTTGCTTAAGCAATCATCACAATAAGTTTTGTAAACGGAGAAATCATCCATGAAAACCTCAACAATCTTTTCATAAAAGTCAGAGAATATAGCAGTCATACATCTTTGAAAGGTAGAAGGTGCATTGCATAAACCAAAAGGCATACGTCTATAAGAAAAGGTACCGAAAGGGCAAGTAAAAGTGGTTTTCTCTTGATCATCTTTTGACACAGGTATTTGAGAGAAACCAGAATAACCATGTAGAAAGCAAAAATTTGTATGCTTGGATAATCTTTCTAGCATTTGATCATTGAAAGGAAGAGGGTAATGATCTTTTCTAGTAGCTTTATTTAATTTGCAAAAATAAATTACCATTCTATAACCTGTAACAATTCTTTGAGGAATCAATTCATTCTTATCATTAGGAACAACAGTAATACCTCCCTTCTTAGGGACGCAATGAACGAGACTTACCCATTGACTACCAGCAATAGGATAAATTATACCTGCCTCCAGAAGCTTTAGTATTTCATTTCTTACCACTTCTTTCATCTTAGGATTTAACCGCCGTCTTTATCCAATTTAATTTTGTGCTGACATAGAGTGGGACTAATGCCCTTAAGATGATCAAGAGTATATCCAATAGTGGCACGGTGCTTCCTTAGAGTTTTCAATAATTTCTTTTCTTCACGCTCTGAAAGGTTAGCACTAATAATAACATGATATATCTTCTTTTCATAAACATAAGCATATTTAAGAGTATGGGGTAATTGTTTAAGCTCAAACACGGGATCACCCTTGGGTGGAGGAAACGGGATCACCCTTGGGTGGAGGAGGATCCCCAAGGATTTCAACAGGCAAATTATGTTTCAAAATAGGTCCTTGATTAAAGAATACTTCATATATTTCAATTCTTTCATTCATAAACATATCATTTTCATGGTCTAGCAAATATTGTTCTAAAGGATCATTAGGAGGCATGGCAATAGAAGCAAGAGAAATAATTTCATACTTACTAGGAAATTCTTTATCATGGGGTTGTCTACGAAATTTAGAGAAATTAAAATCATGAGACATATCCCCCAAACCAACAGTAACAATATCTCTCTCGCAGTCTATCTTAGCATTAACGGTATTCAATAAAGGTCTACCAAATATAATGGGAAAAAAGTTATCTTGTGGGGAAGCAAGAACAAGAAAATCAGCAGGGTATTTAATTTTTCCACATAAGACTTCAACATCTCTAACAATCCCAATTGGTGATATAGTATCTCTATTGAAAAGCTTAATAGTAACATCAATATCTTCTATCTCAGCTGGTGCAATGTCATTCATAATTTCTTTATATAAGGTATAAGGAATTGCACTCACACTAGCACCCACATCACATAATCCATGATAATAATGATCTCCTATTTTAACATAAACAACAGGCATGCCAACAATGGGTCTATGTTTATCTTTAGTATCAGGTTTAACAATACTAGCAGCTTCACAGAAATAAATAACATGCCCATCAATATTATCAACCAAGAGATCTTTAATCATAGCAATACTAGGTTCAACTTTAATTTGCACAGAGGGTGTAGGTGTTCTAGTATAACTCTTACGAACCACAGTTGAAGCTCTAGCATGATCCTTTATTCTAACAGGAAAAGGTGGTTTCTCAATATAAGCAGTAGGAATAGTAGGATCAACATTGTAAGTAATATTTTCTTCTTCAACTTTAATAGGTTCTACTACTTTAACTTCAACGGGAGGATTATATTTAAACCACTTCTCCTTCGGGAGATCAACATGAGTAGCAAAAGATTCACAGAAAGAAGCTACTATCTTAGAGTCAAGTCCATATTTAGTGCTAAAATCACGAAAAGCATCGGTATCCATAAAGGATTTAACACAATCAAACTTAAGGTTTATACCTGACTCTTTACCTTCTTGAGTTCCCAATCTTCAGAGTTGAGTTTAATTCTTTCTAATAATTCCCATTTGAACTCAATATCCTTCTTCATATAGGAACCAGTATAAGAAGTATCGAGCATGGATCGATCATTATGAGAAAGCCGAGCATAAATTTTTTGAATAATAATTTCTCTTGGGAGCTCATGATTGGGGCATGAATATAACATTGACTTAAGCCTCCCCAAAGCTTGAGCGATACTTTATCCTTCACGAGGCCAAAAATTATATATATAATTCTGATCACGATGAACCAGATGCATAGGATAAAACTTCTGATGAAATTCCAATTTCAATCAGCTATAGTTCCATGATCCAATATCATCCAATATCCTATACCATGTCAATGCCTTCCCCTTCAAATATAAAGGGAAGACCTTCTTCTTGACAACATCCTCGGGCATACCTGCAAGCTTAAATAATCCACAAACTTCATACACATAGGTTAGGTGCATATCGGGATGTAATGTTCCGTCTCCTGCATAAGGATTAGCTAGTAGTTTCTCTATCATACGCGAAGGAATTTCATAATAAATATTTTTAGTAGGCGTAGTAGGTTGAGGAGCAACTAATTGTGGTTCCGGTCGAGGTGAAGATACTCCGAACAAGCCCCTCAAAGGATTATTTTCCACAGTAACAAGTGACAATAAATTTCAGCACACTATATAAATGTTTCCTTACCCAATTCCACTTACCAAAGGAGCTTCACTCCCCGGCATGGCGCCAGAAAAGAGTCTTGATGACCCACGGGTATAGAGGATCTATCGTAGTCCTTTCGATAAGTAAGAGTGTCGAACCCAACGAGGAGCAGAAGGAAATGACAAGCGGTTTTTAGCAAGGTATTCTCTGCAAGCACTGAAATTATCGGTAACAGATAGTTTTGTGATAAGATAAATCGTAAGGTGCAGCAAGGTGGCCCAATCCCTTTTGTAGCAAAGGACAAGCCTGAACGAACCCTTATATAAAGCAAAGCACTCCCGAGGACACATGGGAATTGTTGTCAAATTAGTTTTCATCATGCTCATATGATTCGCGTTCGTTACTTTGATAATTTGATATGTGGGTGGACCGGTGCTTGGGTGCTGCCCTTCCTTGGACAAGCCTCCCACTTATGATTAACCCCTCTCGCAAGCATCCACAACTATGAAAGAAGAATTAAGGTAAACCTAACCATAGCATGAAACATATGGATCCAAATCAGCCCCTTACGAAGCAACGCATAAACTAGGGTTTAAGCTTCTGTCACTCTAGCAACCCATCATCTACTTATTACTTCCCAATGCCTTCCCCTAGGCCCAAATCATGGTGAAGTGTCATGTAGTTGACGTTCACATAACACCACTAGAGGAGAGACATCATACATCTCATCAAAATATGGAACGAATACCAAATTCACATGATTACTTATAACAAGACTTCTCCCATGTCCCCAGGAACAAACATAACTACTCACAATACATATTTATTATCAATATCAGAGGAGTATTAATTATCATTAAGGATCTGAAAATATAATCTTCCACCAGATAAACCAACTAGCATCAACTACAAGGAGTAATAAACACTACTAGCAACCCATAGGTACCAATCTGAGGTTTTGGGACCAAGATCGAATATAACAGATGAACTAGGGTTTGAGAGGAGATGGTGCTGGTGAAGATGTTGATGAAGATTGACCCCCTCTCGATGAGAGGATCGATGGTGATGACGATGGCGACGATTTCCCCCTTCTGGAGGGATGTTTCCCCGGCAGAACAGCTCCACCGGAGCCCTATATTGGTTCTGCCAAGGTTCCGCCTCGAAACGACGGTGCTTCGTCGCAAAAGCTTCCTTCTAATTTTTTCCAGGTCAAAACACACCATAGAGTAGAAGATGGGCACCAGAGGCCTGCGAGGGGGGCCCACAAGGTCGGGGGGTGCGCCCTCCACCCTTGTGGCTGGCTGGTGGCCCCCCTCTAGTAATTTCTTCGCCCAATATTTTTTATATATTCCAAAAACATGCTCCGTGAAGTTTCAGGACTTTTGGAGTTGCGCAGAATAGGTCTCTAATATTTGCTCCTTTTCCAGTCCAGAATTCCAGCTGCCGGCATTCTCCCTCTTTATGTAAACCTTATAAAATAAGAGAGAAAAGGCATAAGTATTGTGATATAAGGTGTAATAACAGCCCATAATGCAATAAATATCAATATAAAAGCATGATGCAAAACGGGCGTATCAGTGACAGAAGCTTAAACCTGATAAGGGGGTTGTTTCATATGGGAGTAAATGGGACTTATTACTTACTACTATGGTTGGGTTTACCCTAATGAGCTTTATTAGTTGCGGGTGCTTGCTAAAGTTCCAATCATAAGTGCATATGATCCAAGTATGGAAAGTGCGTTAGCTTACGCCTCTCCCTCATTGTATATGATAAGTATCTATCATGTTATATTCAATTACCTAGGGACAATCTTTCTTATTGTTTTACAAATGGTCTCTACTAAACAAATTAACTTTTATTATTCCCGCAAAGTACTTTAGTTTAAAGTTGTTTATTACTTGTTTCTAGGTACAGCAAACGTTGGTGTGCGTAGAGTTATATAGGTGGACGATAGAACTTGAAGAGAATATTAATTCTACCTTTAGCTCCTTGTTGGGTTCGACACTCTTACTTATCGAAAAAGGCTACAAATGATCCCCTATACTTGTGGGCTATCATAGTCATGGTGAAGTTTGTGAAGACTGTGATGGCAATTGCTACCTATTTTTTATTACGAGATGTGGCAGATGGATGTCAAAACTAATTTGCTAAATTGTTGGGGATATAAACCCGCGGTGTGATCCGCCTAGAAGGGGTCGGGTTACATAGTTTGCGACTCATAGTAAAGGGCCAAGCGGGCCCAAGAAGACATGACATGAAGACCGTGGTTCATAAGCAGGTTCATTGAAGGCCCAAGATCCGAAGGTGTGAGCTGCCCGGTGATGACTTGCTCTGTAAGGCAAGGAAATTAGAACAAGAGTCGGTTACATTGTGTGACCCGGCTTGGACTCCTGTAAGCCCCCGAACGCCCCCGAATTTCGACCTGTGTATATAAAGGCGAGACCCGGTGGCGGGTTAACTCAAGAAACAATTGACCGATAGCTAGGTCAAGCGTAATCGCTCCCTTGTAATCGAAACTCAAGCAATACAACCAGAAGCAGGACGTAGGCTTTTACCTCGTTGTGAGGGGCCGAACCTGGGTAAACTCTTGTGTCACTTGTCCCGTTCAACCCCTGATGCGGCTTGAACTACGTCGATATTTCCCCAAAGAGGAAGGGATGATGCATCACAACTACGGTAGGTATTTCCCTCAGTGATGAGACCAAGGTTATCGAAATAGTAGGAGAACCACGCAACACCACGTAAACAGCTCCTGCACACAAAGAACAAATACTCACAACCTGACGTAAGAGAGGGGTTGTCAATCCCTCACAGGTAAAAAGATAGGTAAAATTGTAGTAGATTGGATAAATAGATCTCGCGGGAACACGAGATAAAATAAATAAATAAAAATTGCAGCATGGTATTTTTGTATTTTTGGATTAATAAATCTGAAAATAAAAGCAAATAAAAATAGACCGTGAAGGCAAATGTAATAAAGAAGAGACCCGGGGGCCGTAGATTAAACTAGTGGCTTCTCTCGAGAAAAATAGCATACGGTGGGTAAACAAATTACTGTTGGGCAATTGATAGAACTTCAAATAATCATGATGATATCCAGGCAATGATCATTATACACGCATCACGTCCAAGATTAGTAGACTGACTCCTGCCTGCATCTACTACTATTACTCCACACATCGACCGCTATCCAGCATGCATCTAGTGTATTAAGTTCATGGAGAAACGGAGTAATGCAATAAGAACGATGACATGATGTAGACAAGATCTATTTATGTAGAAATAGACCCCATCTTGTTATCCTTAATAGCAACGATACATACGTGTCGTTTCCCCTTCTGTCACTGGGATCAAGCACTGTTAGATCGAACCCATCACAAAGCACCTCTTCCCATGGGAAGAAAAAACGATCTAGTTGGCCTAACTAAACCAAAGATTCGAAGAAGAAATACGAGACTATAAGTAATCATGCATATAAGAGATCAAAAGACTCAAGTAACTTTCATGGATAAAAACATAGATTTGATCATAAACTCAAAGTTCATCGGATCCCAACAAACACACCGCAAAAAGAGTTACATCAAATAGAGCTCCAAGATACCATTGTATTGAGAATCAAAAGAGAGAGAGAGAGGAAGCCATCTAGCTACTAACTACGGACCCGTAGGTCTACAATGAACTACTCACGCATCATCGGAGAGGCACCAATGAGGATGATGAACCCCTCCGTGATGGTGTCTAGATTGGATCTGGTGGTTCTGGAACTTGCGGCGGCTGGAATTGATTTTCGTCGACTCCCCTAGGGTTTCTAGAATATTGGGGTATTTATAGAGCAAAGAGGCGGTGCGGGAGGCCACCGAGGTGGGAACAACCCACCTGGGCGCGCTTGGGGGGCCATGCGCACCCTGGTGGGTTGTGCCCCCCTCAGGGCACCCCCTAGGTGCTTCTCTGGCCCATCTGGTGTCCTCTAGTCCAAAAAATCCATAAAAAGTTTCGCTACATTTGGACTCCGTTTGGTATTGATTTCCTGCGATGTAAAAAACAAGCAGAAAACAACAACCGGCACTTGGCACTATGTCAATATGTTAGTCCCAAAAAATGATATAGAATGATTCTAAAACATCCAAGAATGATAATATAACATCATGGAACAATCAAAAATTATAGATACACTGGCGACGTGTCAGCATCCCCAAGCTTAATTCGTGGTCGTCCTCGAGTAGGTAAATGATAAAAACAGAGATGTGGAATGCTGCCTAACATGTTCATGACATATTCTTTCTTTTATAGCATGGGCGATTGGATTTTTATATGGTTCAAAGCAATAATCTAGTTTTGACATGAGAACTTTAATACTCAAGCATATCAACAAACAACCATGTTTTTCAAAATATCAATGCTAAAGCAACTTATCCCTAGCTCATTATGCTCAACCATTGATCCATTCATGAAACACACTCGCATATTAGCTACACCCAATGCTCAAGTACGATCATAGTGCCCCTTAATTGGTGCTTTATAAGATAAGATGGAGACTCAAGTAAAAAATAAAAATTGCATAAAGTAAATAGAAAGGCCCTTAGCAGAGGGAAGTAGGGATTTGTAGAGGTGCCAGAGCTCAAAGCTAAAAAGATAGAGATAAAACATTTTGGGTGGCATGCTTTTCCTGTCAACGAAAACGATTGGGTAGTTCCCAATACTTTCCATGCTAGATATATCATAGGCGGTTCCCAAACAGAAAATAAAGTCTATTCCTTTTTCCACCATACTTTCACATTCCACGGCTAACCGAATCCACGGGTGCCATCCATACCAACACTTTCCAAGGGATTTATTATTTGACAAATAAAGTAAATTCATTTTTCATTTCAGTACTGGGCATCCCTAATACCTTTGTCGTACTCTCGTGCAATGACAAGTGAATAAACACTCATCTTGAGAATAACACATCTAGCATGGAAATATATCAGCCACCCCCTACCGTTTCATGAGCGGTACGAGCACACAAAAGAGAAATTTATTTTGAAAGCTAGAGAGGGCACATACAAATTTGCTTAAAACGGCAAAAGAATACCGTATATAGGTAGGTATAGTGGACTCATGTGGCAAAAACTGGTTTAAAGGATTTTGGATGCACAAGTAGTGATCATACTTAGTGCAAATGAAGGCTAGCAAAAGATTGATAAGCATCCAACCAAGAAACGAAAAATCACATAAGCGAGCATTAAGCATAACTAATACCGAATAATGCACCACAAGTAGGATGTAATTTCATTGCATAACTATTGACTTTCTTGCTTGCATAGGGAATCACAAACCTTAACACCAATATTCTTACTAAAGCATAATTATTCATCAACATGACTCACATATCACTATCATCATATCTCAAAACTACTACAAAGAATCAAGTTTATTTTGTCCAATGATCTTCATGAAAGTTTTTATTATATCCCTCTTGAATATCAATCACTTTGGGACTAATTTCAAATGTTGCTTTTAATAAGCTCAAACAAATATAAGTGAAGGACATGAGCATAAAAAATTATTCTCTCAAAATAATTTAAGTGAAGCATGAGAGAATTTATTCAAAAATACTAAAGCACACCATGCTAAAAAAGAAGTCAGTGAAGCACTAGAGCAATTCCATAGCTCAAAAAGATTTAAGTGAAGCATAGAGAGCAATTTTAACAAGTCATAGCATAATTTTGGCTCTCTCAATTAGGTGTGTCCAGCAAGGATTCATGGCTAAAAATAGAAAGCAAAACAAGCAAAAACTCATATCATACAAGACGCTCCAAGCAAAACTCATAATATGTGATGAATAAAAATATAGTTTCAAGTAAAATACCGATGGTTGTTAGAAGAAAGAGGGGATGCCACTCGGGGACATCCCCAAGCTTAGTTGCTTGATACTTCTTGAATATTATCTTGGGGTGACATGGGCATCCCCAAGCTTAGGCTCTTCTTACTCCTTACTCCTTCATGCATCGTAATATCACCCAAAACTTGAAAACTTCAATCACACAAAACTCAACAAAACCTTCGTGAGATCCATTAGTAAAAGAAAGCACATCCCTACAATAATTATTGTTGGAAACCCATTCATATTTTATTTTTGCATTATATCTACTGTATTCCAACTTTGCTATAGCTTATACCCTCCAATACAAATAATAGATTCATCGAAATAAGCACACAACGAAAAGAAAACACAATCTGTCAAAATAGAACAGTCTATAGCAATCTGGATATTTTGAATAATTCTATAACTCCAAAAATTCTGAAAAATTAGGACAACGCGGGCAATTTGTATATTAACCTTCTAAAAAAGAAACGGTATTTTATCGCGCTTCTGTTAAAAAATAAAATTATTTCCCTGGGTGCAAAAGTTTCAGTTTTTCAGCAAGATCAAATCAAGTATCACCCAACATGATCCCAAAGGCTTTTCTTGGCACAAACACTAACTAAAACACAAAAAACACAAACATAATAGTAGCATAATTGTGCAAACACTCAAGAACAGAAAGAAAAAGACAAAAATAAATTTTATTCATTGGGTTGCCTCCCAACAAGCGTTATCGTTTTATGCCCCTAGCTAGGCATAATGCGAGGATCTAAGTATTGTCATCTTTGTTTCTAGATCCATATGATGCCCTCATGATTGATTCATATGGTGACTTAATTCTAGTTCTAGGGAAGTGTTCCATACCCTTCTTTAGTGGAAATTGAAATTTAATATTGCCTTCTTTCATATCAATCACGACACCAATAGTACGTAAAAATGGTCTACCAAGAATAATTGGACAAGACAAATTGAAATCAATATTCAAAAACAATAAAATCTATGGGCACATAATTCCTATTTGCAAGAATAAGAACATCATTAATTCTTCCCATAGGTTTTTAATAGTAGAATCTGCCAAGTGCAAATTTAGAGAACACTCTTCAATATCGGTAAGACCAAGCACATCACATAAAGATTTCGGAATTGTAGAAACACTAGCACCCAAGTCACATAAAGCAAAACACTCATAATTTTTTATATTGACTTTGATGGTAGGTTCCCATTCATCATGCAATTTTCTAGGAATTGAAATCTCTATTCCAACTTTTCTTCTAAAGCTTTCATCATAGCATCAACAATATGTTTAGTAAAAGCTTTATTTTGTGCATAAGCATGGGGTGAATTTATCATGGATTGCAACAAAGAAATACAATCAATCAAAGAGAAACTATCATAATTAAAGTCTTTGTTATCCAAAAGAGTGGGCACATCACTAGTTAAAGTTTTGACCTCTTTAAACCCACTTTTATCAATTTTCTCAACAAGATTTTCACCCTCCGCATTATCGGAACGCCTTCTAGCTAAAGTTGACTCTTCTTCAGTCCCTTTATTATCAATATTAATTTCACTAAACAAAGAATCAATAGAAGAAACACCAATTATTTTAAGATCTTCATCACTTTTATGAAAGCAATCACTAGAAAACGCTTTTTCTAAAAATTATCCTCTAGCTCTAAGCATAGCGGTTCTTTTCTTACTTTCATCCATAGAAACATAAAGAGCCTTAATTGATTTGTCAATCTTAGGCAAAAAATCGTCTTGAGATTTTCTACATCATGAGAAATTCTATCAATACTTCTAGACATATCATCAATCCTATTCAGCTTTTCTTCTATCATAGCATTGAAAACCTATTGAGTATTGATAAATTCTTTAATATTATTATCAAGATCAGAGGTGTTACTATTTTATTATAAGAAGGATTACCATAATTATCAGAGGAATTACTAGGAAAAGGCCTAGGATTAAAATTACCTCTAGAAGCATTGTTATTGAAATTGTTTCGTGAGATAAAATTCACATCTATGGCATTACTATTTTGCTCAATCAAAGTAGACAAAGGCACATCATTAAAATCAATAGGAGCACTTTTATTAGTAACCAATTTCATAAGAGCATCAACTTTTTCACTCAAAGAAGAAATTTCTTCGACCGAATTAACTTTTTTACTAGTAGGAGCTCTTTTGGTATGCCATTGTGAATAATTTGCCATAATATTATCAAGCAATTTGGTGGCTTCACCCAAAGTAATTTCCATAAAAGTACCGCCCGCGGCGGAGTTCAAAAGATTTTGAGAAACAAAATTCAACCCCGCATAAAAAAATTGTATGATCATCCAAAGACTTAACCCATGAGTTGGGCAATTCCTTAACATTAATTTCATCCTTTCCCAAGATTGTGCAACATGCTCATGTTCAAGTTTCTTGAAATTCATGATTCGCATCGTAAGGGAAATAATTTTCACGGGCGGAAAATATTTAGTAATAGAAGCATCTTTGCACTTATCCCAAGAATCGATACTGCTGCGAGGCAAAGAAGAAAACCAAATTTTTGCACGATCTTGCAAAGAAAACGGAAATAATTTTAACTTCACAATATCATTGTCCACATCTTTTTTCTTTTGCATATCGCATAATTCCACGAATGTGTTAAGATGGGACACGGCATCCTCATTAGGAGTACCGGGAAATTGATCTTTCCTAACAAGATTCAACAAAGCAACATTAATATCACAAGACTCCACACTAGTGGTGGGAGAAGCAATCAGAGTGCTATTAAAATCATTGTTATTGGTATTGGAGAAATCACACAACTTGGTGTTCTCTTGAGTCATCGTGACTATGCAATAAGATTGCACTCAAAAACAGATTTGACGAGAAAACGGCGAACGAAAAAGACACTACTGCAGGATGCTACTAACGCGACACTATGATCAGAGACCCTTCAACAAAACTGTGTGCGATGCATTAATCGCAAACGGTGGTGTAAAAAACCGTCAAAAAGGTGCAAAAAGTTTGCGATGACGGATGCATGAAACACGGTTCAGATTTTGGTTGCGTGTGCGATGCAGGGCATACAGTTCAGTTCAATGAACTATTTGCGATGAGGAAGAAGAACGGAAATGGGCAGCCAGATAAAGGCGTGTGCGATATACGACATACAATTCACTCAGATTAACTATTTATGATGAGGCGGAACAACAGAAACGGGCAGCTACATGAAGGTGTGTGCGATTGAGGGCATACGCTTCAGAAGGATTAACCATTTGCGATTAGGCAATAGAACAGAAATGGTCATCCAGATCAAAGTGTCTGCGATTGATTGCATACACTTCACACGGATGAACTGTTTGCGATTAGCCACAACAAACAGAAACAACTAGACAGATCAACGTGTGTGCACTAGACGGGCACACATTCTAATTAAAAAGAAGCATGCACGATGGTAATAATGAGTGCGCACGGTGCTGACATTGCCTATTCCGGTGCACCCTATGATGCTAACGCCACGTATGCAGCAAAGAAAGCATGCCCACATTACGCCGTCTGGGAATAGTGCCGCACTTAGAAATTATAGAACCGTCAAAAAAATTTGAGCCTGCGTCCCGCCACATTCCAAATTGCAAACCTGTTCACACCGATCAAAATCTAGATGGTTTCCCACTTAGGAGTGTATTACTACTCTGTTATAAATACTACTACTCCAAGATGACTGCACATTCCTCCTCAACTCCTCATCCACAAAAACAAACAAGTCATTCATCATTGTTCCCTTGCGTCTGCCATGGCCAGCGTGAGAGATTGCCACCAGGGAGAGGCGAGCATGGAGGCGGAAGCACGAGAGATGTCCCGCCTCGCCACGAAAGTAGCCGACATGTCCCACCGCACGGCTGTAGCAGCACAGAGGTCCCGCCACGCCGCCGAAGTAGCACGGAGGTCCCACTGCACCGTCGATGCAGCAGACTGGTGCGGCCGCACCGCGGAAGCAGCAGAGATGTCCGGCCGCGCCGCGGAAGGACCAGAGATGTCCTCCCGCGTCGTGGCGGCCTGGGAAAATGTCTCTCGGGCAGGCGAGGACTCTTACATGCGCATGCATGCGATCGTGCATAGCTAGATGGATCAGATCTCTGGCTGGGCGAGGTTGCAGGACGACATGGAAACCTCGTTTGAACAGGCTACCAGCATCATCCGGCAACTAAGGGAGAGCAATGTGAAGCTCCAGGCCGAGTGCGACCTACTGAGGGCGAAGATCGTCGAAAGTGCGGAGCAGCAGGAGGATACCGCTGCCTTGTTGAAGAGGACCAGGGTCATCGTCGAGAAACTTATGGACGAGAATGTCATGCTGCGTATGAAGCGCAAAAGGCTGGTGGAGGAATTCGTGGATGCTCTCAAGCAGCATATTGAGGACAGGAAAGAGCTCATTGCCGCTCGCCGCGGAGACTAGTTCATGCGGCTTGCAACAACGCATCAAGAAAGTAGAGATCAGCGGGCCAGATCGTTGTCTTCCTTCTTCTTTTGCCCTTGTGTATTTCAGGTGTTGCCGCATGTGGCTTTTTTAATTATGTTCCTAAATATGTAAGACAATTATTATCCACTATCATCGTCCTTATATGCATCATGCTTGCTATAACTTGCAGTCGATGCTATATAGGTCTGTCGGATCTTATATCAAGATCCATGCCAAACTTTATTTTCAGATTTTCATTTCTCTCTCTCTTAAATCTCAGTCCAGTGAGACATAGCCACGCTGTGAGACAGGGGCTCGGGCGCCATTAGTGGAGACGTTGAGAGGGAGGTGCGCTGCGGATAGAGGTCAAAGGGATCTCCTCCCGATGAGCATGCGAAGGGGTCTGATCACAAGCCTCCCGTACTCAAATATCTACCCCGCATGACACCTCCTAGCCAATAAAAAAGGGACGCGTGGCGGCACGTAATTGGTAAGTAGAACGCCCATGATTTCAATAATAGTTGTGTTTCTGATTTGTAACATGACATCACTTGTTCCAAAATGACTTTTTTGATTGTTAATGTGTGCGCTTTCGCAAATCGGACAGAAAAATTACCACAACATGTTGGTGCCATGTCATGACACCATGCCAAGTTTCATGATTTTCAGGTGTGTTTTGGATTTACAGGAATTGAAAAACCAAGTTTCTCAAACTTTCCAGCCAAGCCACGAAGCCCAGATGTTTGAATTTCATTCTCATTTCTTGCATGGGACCTAGAAATTCACCCAAGGACACACATGTGATTTTTTCAACCAACTTTGGTGCACTCGAGCATGTGCTTGTAGTTAAAATTTAATTATGCACATTAAATGCCCAAAAATTCAATTAATGTATAAAAAAGGCCAAACGAACCCAGAATAATTCCAAATTTTAGCACGATACTTCTATTTGGTCTAATCTGCATGTGTAAAAAATTAAGGCGGGAGAAGGCAGTGTATGTATGTCGTTTCGCACACGGACGTGACATGTTCCCTCTCGGAACCATGAGCCTTCTTGAGAGAAGCTCCGGTTTGCAAGAAGCTTATACCAAAGCTTGTCCCAATTCGGCCAAAAAATTTACTGCAGAATGTTGGTGCCATGTCATGAAACCATGCCAAGTTTCATGATTTCAATCGTGTTTTGGATTTACATGAATTAAAAAACTAAGTTTCTCAATCTTTCCGGTCAAGCCACGATGCCCAGATGTTTGAATTTCATTCCCATTTCTTGCACGGGACCTAGAAATTCACCCAAGGACACACATGTGATTTTTCAACCAACTTTGGTGCACTGGAGCATGTGCTTGTAGTTCAAATTTGAATTATGCACATTAAATGCCCAAAAATTGAATTAATGTATAAAAAAGGCCAAACGAATCCAGAATAATTCTAAAATTTAGCACGATACTTCTATTTGGTCTAATCTTCCTGTGACAAAAAATTTACCACGGCCTGTTGATACTACTCCATGATAGCATGCCAAGTTTCATAAATTTCAGACGAGTTTTGGATTTACTAGAATTTCAAAACAAGGTATCTCAACGTTTTGCCGGCAATCAACAGTGCCCTGGTGTTTGAAATTCATTCCCATTTCTTGCATGGGACCTAAGCATGCACCCAAGGACACAGATTTGATTTTTCAACCAATTTATATGCACTAGAGCATGTGCATGTATTTCAAATTTGAATTATGCACATAAAATGCCTAGAAAACCCAGTTAATGTATAAAAATGTCCAAACGAACCCTGAAAAAATCCAAAACTTAACACAACACTCCTATTGTTCTATATTAACACTATAAATTTTTTAAAGCAATAAGAGGCAACAAATATCGTTTCATTCCCAAAGGTGGCACGTTCCCTACCGAAACCATCAGGCTTGTTGTGAGAAGCTTATACCCAAACCTGCCCCAAATGGGATAAAAAGTTTACCACGTCATGTTGATGCCGCTCCATGATAGCATGCCAAGTTTCATGAATTTCAGACGAGTTTTGGATTTACTAGAATTTCAAAACAAGGTATCTCAATGTTTTGTCGGCAATCAACACTGCCTTAGTGTTTGAAATTCGTTCCCATTTCTTGCATGGGACATAACACAACACTCCTGCTGTTCTATGTTGACACTAAATTTTTTGAAAGCAATACGAGGCAACAGATATCGTTTCGTCCCCAAAGGTGGCACGTTCCCTACCGAAACCATCAGGCTTGTTGTGAGAAGTTCTGGTTTGTGAGAAGCTTAAACCCAAACCTGCCCCAAATGGGACAAAAAATTTACCACGGCATGTTGATGCCGCTCCATGATAGCATGCCAAGTATCATGAATTTTAGACGAGTTTTGGATTTACTAGAATTTCAAAATCAGGTATCTCAATGTTTTGCCGATAATCAACAATGTCTTGGTGTTTGAAATTCATTCCCATTTCTTGCATGGGACCTAAGCATGCACCCAAGGACACTGATTTGATTTTTCAACCAATTTATATGCACTGGAGCATATGCATGTATTTCAAATTTGAATTATGCACATAAAATACCTAGAGAACCCAGTTAATGTATAAAAATGTCCAAACGAACCCCAAAAATTCCAAAACTTAACACGACACTCCTATTGTTCTATGTTGACACTAGAATTTTTTTAAAGAAATAAGAGGCAATAGATATCGTTTCGTCCCCAAAGATGGCATGTTCCCTACCGAAACCATCAGGCTTGTTGTGAGAAGTTCTGGTTTGTGAGAAGCTTATACCCAAACCTGCCCCAAATGGGACAAAATTTTACCACGCCGTATTTGATGCCGCTCCATGATACCATGCCGAGTTTCATGAATTTCAGACAAATTTTGGATTTACTAGAATTTAAAAACCAGGTATCTCAACGTTTGTGGCCGAGTGACGGTGGCAGGGTGTTTGATATTCATTCCAATTTCTTGCATGGGACCTAAGCATGCGACCAAGGACACAGATTTGAATTCTCAACCAATTTATATGCATTAGAGCATGTGCATATAGTTCAAATTTGAATTATGCACATAAATGCATTGAAAACTAAATTAATGTATAAAAATGTCCAAACGAACCCGGAAAATTCCAAAAATTAACACAACACTCTTGTTGTTCTATGTTGACAATAGGAAAATAATTGAAATGAAGAAGAGTCAACGGATATCGTTTCATCCAGAAAGGTGAAACGTTCCCTACCGAAACCATCATGCTTGTTATGAGAAGCTCTGGTTTGTGAGAATTTTATACCCAAACTTGCCCCAAATGGGACAAAAAATTTACCACCGCATGTTGATGCCGCTCCATGATAGCATGCCAAGTTTCATGAATTTCGGACGACTTTTGCATTTACTAGAATTACAAAAGCAAGTATGTCGACGTTTGCCGGAGAGCCACGGTGTCGTGGTGTCCAAAATTCATCCCCATTTCTTACATGGGACATAAGCAAAAACCCATGGACACATATATGATTTTACAACCCATGTTGGTGCACCTGAGCATGTGCATGCAGTTTAATTTTGAATTGTGCACCCAAAATGGCTAGAAAACAAATTTAATGTATAAAATGTCCAAATGAACCCTGAATAATTCCAATTCTTTTACGACACACATATAGTTGCATGTTCACTACAGATAGAAGTTATAGCAATCCAAACACCGTCTATTGCCATTGTGACCCCATTATGTAATTCAAATCAAGATGAAAAATTAAGTAGATCCCACACAGTTTATTATCACAAACCCTGTGAGATGCAGTACAAAATATCCTGGAGCACCGTCGGTGTATAGTACGCCTATGGCCTACGCGAGAAGGTGTGTCGGCTATAGTCCACAGTCGGCGTGTCAAGCACACTAGCCCGCTCCCCAAATACTCTCGCCTCTGCATCCGTCACAATCTCGAAAATATTGCTGCCTCGTAATCTCGAAAATATCTACCGCGTGAAATGTTTTAATGTTTGATATCACACGATTAGTATGTGCAGACTGTTTGCTATGTCTGTTACTCCCGCTCCGCTTCAGTCCCTTGATTCAAATTTTTAGTAGCCCCAGCATTTTACTCCCGCCTCTGCATCCCTCGCAATCTCAAAAATATCTGCTCGCCCTTGATCCAAATTTTTAGTTGCCCCGCCTTGTTACTCTCGCCTTGTAAAATTTTCAGTTGCCGCAGTATTTTCTCAAACACCACCTTGCCCCCCATCTACACACACCACACACTCCCCAAAACCTCCGCTCACACAGACACACGCCACCCCTGAAACCATTGGTAGGTCGCCACCATCGCCGCCGCTTCCACCCTCAACCTCTTCCTATGTGCCAGGGAGCTTGTGGAGCCAATGGCCAAAAAGGGGTTTATCGCGGCCTTTTCGCCCGACATCGGTGATGTGGCCGCCAAGGTGTCCCCGTCGTCCTCCGTGGGCTCGATCCGCTGTCGCCAGTCCCCCAATCCGCTCGCCGCCACGCCCCTACGTCGGTTTGAGGACTTCCCTGTCCTCCCTCAGACGCGACAGCCGACGAGGTCCTACCTCGGGGTCCGGCAGCGATGGTGGGGGACGTGGGTCGCCGAGATTACAGATGAGGAGACCCACACCCGCCAGTGGCTCGGTAGCTTCCACACGACTGAGCTCGCAGCCATGGAGTACGACCGCTGGCAGATCCGCTACCATGGCGTGGTGGCTAGGCTCAATTTCCCCTTTGACACACGTTCGATGGACCTCGTTTCGCCGGAGCCAGGGGTGGTGAGCTCGGCTATGGCGTGGGAGGACCGCGAGGCGTGGTAGCGCCTCGAGGCCGAGGCTGCCGATGAGGCCTACGTGCAAGAACTCCGCCGGCAGCACCCGATGCTCGTGGAGGCGGAGCGGGCGATCTTTGCCGGCACGGAGGGTGGCGAGGTTATTGCGCTCTCCTCCGATGACGAGGTCGAAGGCGGCAAGGACGGCGGAGCAGAGGGCGGCGAGGTTATCGCGCTCTCCTCCAATGACGAGGTCGAAGGCGGCGAGGACAGTGGTGCAGAGGGCGTCGAGGTGGGCCCGGAGGACGAGGAGATCGGCGTCGACAAGTGGAGGAGTGCCTTCCCTAATGACCCTGACGACGACATTGGCCCGAACCCGGCTCACGGCACACCATACATGATGAGGAAGGATTGGCTCGACCTCTACTTCGACCAAAAGTAGTTTAGCTTAGTTTAAATTTATGGTTTATGTTCGGTTATGCAAAACTATCTATGTTCATGTTTGAATGCATGCTACTTTCGGTTGAACCTGCTTTGAACTTGATCAAATTGAAGTTTACAACATTAAGTTTAGGGGATCAACTAGAAAAGGCCAAAAATTGCTGGAGTAATATATATCCACTAAGGGTTTTCGTCCTTTAACTTTTAAAGGATCGGGTAGAGATGGCCTTATGCCTTGTTTATTTTAGTTCTTCACAATGTGATGCTCTATATGTGCAACTATTTGCCATGCAGTTCAATTTCATCAATATCAGTTTCAACAATACCACTATGAATTATGATATTTGGTTGTTGTTAAGGATATTGTAGTTAACATGCATTTTCGTTTTTTTTAACAATAACTAGTGTACTTTAGACCTGCACAATACTAGTTTGAATGACTATTTGCCTGTTTTTAAATGTTATGCCTGATGCAGTTAACACACATTTCCACTTCTTGTTTTGCTTAACTAGCGTGCTTAAGCCTGCACACTGAAGCTACATAGCAACATGCATTGTACTGAATGACTAAATATGCAATCCCAGGCTACATAGCAACAAGGAAGAGTGTTACCTTAATGTTCTGATGATGTCTAGATATACATGTAATAAAATCTTATATAATGAGATGGAGGGAGTGTTGTGCTACATCATTTTGCAATTGTTGTTTAGCTTCTAATATTAACTTGGTGCTTTTAGGTACATATGTCATTGCCAAAGATCCACACTTCGACCCTTTCTGCGTATGGGGCAATGAGATATCATGAACCAGCATCAAGTGAGGAAACTGATAAAGATTGTTATTAAAATGAGTCAAAAGATGTCAATCAAACTATTTGTTTACACTTTATGCAAGACAACAGTGAACTACAAGATGGTAAGTAAGAACCATGTAGCCTTCTTTTTACTGCCCGTAATGAGTTGTGTTAGATGACAATATCTGAATCTTTTTTCCTTTGCAGTGGATCTTGAAGCAGTTTACTCAAGATTACCTCTCAAACTTCATGATTGGTGGCCGGCCATCACAAAGGGTTGGACTAGAGTCGTGCGTGCCTTCTGCATCCAGGAGAGCACAATAGGGCCATTCCTCTTCACCTTGTTCAACAACCAGAATGTCTATCACCTCTTTCTTTTCCATCGGTAATAGCACAAGTATAGAACCCTGGTTCATCATTCTTTATTTGGTGCTTATGTAATTCTTAAACAAATGTACCTGTGAATCAAATAATGCATTTCTTGTTTCAACCTGATGGATATGAATAAAGCTATAGCCTACTTTCAAGTTTAAATTAGGTACAATTTTAAATGGCAGCAATTAAATTAGGGCGAAATTATGGTGTGCAGGTCATTACGGCGGACACAGTTAATAAAGCACAGCATGTGCAATATACATCATAATCCGACATGGTTCATGGAGAGGAAACATGTGTAACAATGCACACAGTTTCCGTTTGCAAAGCGTGTGACACTATTACATACGATGCGGGAAAACTAAATGTGTGTGATTGTCTACCTATCGTACACGGTTTATAATCATGAACTGTTTGTGATGTGCTAGGCATCGTAAACATAGAGCCAGTTTGGTACGTGCCTGGAAAACTCCCATGCATGGAATATGTCTGGTTTTAGGTAAAACCACAAAACTCTAACTGCGATGGCAATGCGAGCACAAACGAGCAACAAGGATGAAGCGTTTGGGATATTCGACATATAGGAAACGTTTATATAGGGACAACTGTATACATCAAGGCAGCCTATCCCCGACGGTTTCTGGGTCATCTGGGAAGGACCCCCGTATCTCCCACACTCACTTGGCGAAGGTTCCAAATGCCTTCATGAAAAGGAGTTAAAAACCGTTTGTATTGCAGCGATGCATACCGGTGAGAGGGTGAATAAAACGACAATTTTTTGTGAAGTGGGGGAGAGGAAAATGAGAGGCAAATGGCAAATAATGTAAATTGCAAGGAGATGAGATTTGTGATTAGGAACCTGGTAGATGTTGATGATGTCTCGTCGGCAACGGCGCCAGAAATTATTTTTGATGTGGCTTGAACTACGTTGGTATTTCCCCAAATAGGAAGGGATGATGCAGCACAACTACGGTAGGTATTTCCCTCAGTGATGAGACCAAGGTTATCGAACCAGTGGGAGAACCACGCAACACAACGTAAACAGCTCCTGCACACAAAGAATAAATACTTGCAACCCGACGTAGGAGAGGGGTTGTCAATCCCTCACGGGTAAAAAGTAGGTAAAATTGTAGTAGATTGGATAAATAGATCTCGCGGGAACGCGAGATAAAATAAATAAATAAAAATTGCAGCAAGATATTTTTGTATTTTGGATTAATAGATCTGAAAATAAAAGTAAATAAAAATATATCGCGAAGGCAAATATAATAAAGGAAAGATCTGGGGGTCGTAGATTTCACTAGTGGCTTCTATCGAGAAAAATAGAATATGGTGGGTAAACAAATTAATGTTGGGCAATTGATAGAACTTCAAATAATCATGATGATATCTAGGCAGTGATCATTATATAGGCATCACGTCCAAGATTAGTAGACCGACGCCTGCCTGCATCTTCTACTATTACTCCACACATCGACCACTATCCAGCATGCATCTAGTGTATTAAGTTCATGGAGAAACGGAGTAATGCAATAAGAACGATGACATGATGTAGACAAGATCTATTTATGTAGAAATAGACCCCATCTTGTTATCCTTAATAGCAACGATACATACGTGTCGTTTCCCCTTCTGTCTCTAGGATCAAGCACCGTAAGATCGAACCCATCACAAAGCACCTCTTCCCATGGCAAGAAAAATCGATCTAGTTGGCCTAACGAAACCAAAGATTTGAAGAAGAAATGTGATATGTCTCCAACGTATCTATAATTTTTGATTGTTCCATGCTATTATATATTCTGTTTTGGATGTTTAATGGGTTTATTTATACACTTTTATATTATTTTTGGGACTAACCTATTAACCGAAGGCCCAACCCAAATTGTTTTTTGTCTATTTCAGTGTTTCGGAGAAAAAGAATATCAAACAGAGTCCAAACGGAATGAAACCTTCGGGGGCGTGATTTTTGAAACAAACATGATCTAGAGGACTTGGAGTGGATGTCAAGCAACCAATGAGGAAGCCACGAGGCAGGGGGCGCGCCTACCCCCCCTCCCGGGCACGCCCTCCACCCTCGTGGGCCCCTCGTGGCTCCACTGACCTACTTCTTCCTCCTGTGAAGATCATCCTCTCATTCCCAGGTGGCTTCATCCTCGGTATGGTGGCTCCACTAAACTTTGCAAAACTTGATAACCTTGCTGTGGGTGACTCGGCTAGCAAATTCGAGAATCCTGACTGGCTTCTCCTCATAGGTCAAATCACTGTCCAACTGAATCGCCTCCAAGGGTACTGTATCTCTTAACGGTATATCGACCATCTCAGCATGACACTTCTTCAGCTGTGAAACATGAAATACATCATGAACTCCTGACAGTCCTTCAGGTAACTCCAACTTGTAGGCAACTTCTCCCATGCGTTCCAAAATTCTATATGGTCCTACAAATCTCGGGGCTAACTTTCCCTTAACTCCAAAACGTTTCACTCCTCGTAGGGGTGACATTCGTAGATATGCTCTGTCTCCAATTTCATAGGTTATTTCCTTGCGTTTCGAATCTGCATAACTCTTCTGCCTGGACTGAGCTATCTTCAGTCTATCTCGGATCAACTTAACTTTCTCTTCGGACTCTTTGATCAAATCTGGTCCAAACAACTGTCGGTCTCCGACTTCATCCCACATCAACGGTGTTCTGCACCTTCGTCCATACAGGGCTTCAAACGGTGCCATCTTCAAACTGGCTTGATAGCTATTATTGTATGAGAACTCCGCGTAGGGCAAGTTGTCATCCCAACTAGATCCCTAATCTAGCGCACAAGCCCTCAACATATCCTCCAGAATCTGGTTGACTCTCTCGGTTTGTCCATCTGTCTGCGGGTGGAATGTTGTATTGAACACCAACCTTGTCCCCAAAGTTTGGTGCAGCTGATGCCAAAACTTTGAAGTAAACTGTGTTCCTCTATCTGATACGATTGTCCTTGGAACTCCATGCAGACATACGATCCTGGTCATATATATCTTGGCCAACTTTGCACTTGTATAGGTGGTTTTCACTGGGATAAAGTGAGCTACTTTGGTCAAGCGGTCAACTACTACCCATATAGAATCATATCTTGATTTGGTTCTGGGTTATCCGGTGATAAAATCCATGCCAAGTTTATCCCACTTCCATTCGGGTATCGGCATAGGTTGTAACAATCCTGCTGGCTTTTGGTGCTCAGCCTTCACTCTCTGACATACATCACATACGGCTACATACTCGGCAATATCCTTCTTCATACCAGTCCACCAGAAATGTTCCTTCAAATCCAAATACATCTTGGTGTTTCCAGGGTGTATCGAGTATGGTGAGTCATGAGCCTCCTGAAGTATCAACTTCCTGATCTCTGTGTTATTGGGCACATAAACACGGTCCTCGAACCATAAGGTGTCGTGCTCATCCTCACGAAAACCTTTGGCCTTTCCTTCGCTCATTTTCTCTTTTATCTCGGCAATCTCTTTGTCATCCTTCTGAGCTTCTCGAATCTTTCCTAACAATGTAGACTGAACCTCCATTGTTGCAACAAAACCTCTAGGAACAATCTCCAATTGAAGTTCCCTGAGACCCTCTGCTAACTCCTTCGGCAATCCCGTGCTCGCTAGGGTATTAGCATAACTCTTCCGGCTCAAGGCATTTGCTACGACATTGGCCTTGCCTGGATGATAGTGAAGCTTCATGTCATAATCCTTTATAAGCTCCAACCATCTCCTCTGCCTAAGGTTCAGCTCCTTCTGTGTGAAAATGTACTTCAAACTCTTATGATCCGTGTACACATCACAACAATTTCCAATAAGGTAATGTCTCTAGGTCTTCAACGCATGCACTATGGCAGCCAACTCCAAATCATGCGTGACATAATTCAACTCGTGCGGTTTCAGTTGTGGCGAGGCATACGAAACAACTCTTCCGTCCTACATAAGCACACTTCCAAGTCCTAGGCGAGAGGCATCGCAATACACTTGAAACTCCTTGCGTATATCTGGCAGAATCAGCACTAGGGCTGTAGTCAAACGTTTCTTTAACTCCTGAAAACTCGCTCCACATTCTTCTATCCATTTAAATTTGGTATCCTTCTTCAATAACTCCATCATTGGCTTCGCAATTTTGGAAACATTCTCAATGATATCCGATAGTATCCTGCGAGTCCAAGGAAACTGCGGATCTCGCTAACTAAAGTGGGTGCCAACCATTAGTGACTGACTGAACCTTGGTAGGATCTACTGCTACACCTTCTCCTGATATAACATGTCCAAGGAATCCAACTTCCTTCAGCCAAAACTTGCATTTGCTGAACTTGGCATACAACTGATGTTCCTTGAGTTTCTCGAGAACTAAACGCAAATGCTCTTCGTGCTCCTCCTCGTTCTTCGAGTATACCATTATATCATCAATGAACACCACAATGAACTTGTCCAAATATCCATGAACACTTTGTTCATCATGCTCGTGAAGTAGGTAGGGGCGTTAGTCAGTCCAAACGACATGACAGTATATTCATACAACCCGTACCGTGTGGTGAATGTTGTCTTTGGTATGTCCTTCTCTCGTATCTTCAGCTGGTGATATCCAGATCGCAGATCGATCTTTGAAAACACCTTGGCTCCTTGCAGCTGGTTAAACAAATCATTGATCATCGGCAGTGGGTATTTGTTCTTGATCGTCACCTCATTTAACGCACGATAATCAACAACCATCGTTAGAGACTTATCCTTCTTCTCAACCAAAAGCACTGGGGCTCCCCATGGTGATGAGCTCCGTCGAATGTAACCTTTCTCTAATAACTCCTTGATCTGTATCTTAATCTCCTCCAGATCGTTTGCAGGCATCCGGTATGGTCTCTTTGATATTTGCCCGGTGCCTGGCAACAGTTCTATCAAAAACTCAATGTCTCGATCCGGTGGCATGCCTGGTAACTCCTCTGGAAAAACATCCGGGTAATCCTTGACTACAGGCACTTCCTCCTGAACAACTCCCATGAGGGTATTTAATTGGCTACTCCTTAGCGCATGCCTAGATACATACTTGATCCTTTTTCCCTCCGGGGTGGTGAGACAAATTGACTTACTAACACAGTCGATGCTTCCTCCATACTTTGACATCTAGTCCATTCCTAATATCACATCCAATCCTTGTGACTCCAAGATTATTAGGTCGGACGGAAAAACATGGCTACCAATGGTTAAGGGTATCTGGTCGCACCATCGACTAGCCATATACTCTGCTCCAGGTGAACTCACTAACATATGGGTCCTAAGGGTTTGGGTTGGTAGTTTAAACTTATCCACGAATTCCCTTGATATGTATGAATGCGATGCACCAGTATCAAAAGAACAAGGGCGGTAAAAGACTTAACCAAAAACTTACCAATAACCGCGTCTGGCTGCTCTTCAACCTCCTCCACGTTGACGTGGTTCACTTGTCCTTTGTTGAATGGATTGGGCTTCTTTCCAGCGCTCCCATTGCCGTTTCCATTCTTCGCTTCAGGGCACTCTATGGCATAGTGTCCAGTCTTCCCGCACTTGAAACAAGTAACGTGGCTTAGGTCTCTCTTGGCGGGTGTGGCTGGATTGGAGCGGTTCTGATTGTTGCTTGCTCCATTCCCATTCCCATTCCTTGGGCCAGTATGATTATGGTTACTTCCTCCATTATGGGTGTGGCCTCCATGGTTATGAACAAGTCCTCCCGAGTTCGGGGTTAGGCGAGGCTTCTGCTGAGCTCCTGAATTATGCCTTCATTGTCCATACTTCCTCTTACGGCTCTCAATTTGTTGTTGCTTCCCTTCAATCATAAGAGCCTTATCTACCAACTCCTGGTAGTTGTTGAATGTTGCCACCATCAATTGCATGCTCATCTCATCATTCAGCCCTTCCATAAACTTCTCCTGCTTTGCGGCATCTGTGGCCACATCGTCAGGGGCATAGCGAGATAACTTGCTAAACTCATCTGCATACTGAGCCATAGTACGGTTCCCCTGGCGTAAGTTGTGAAACTCACGTTTCTTCATACTCATAGCTCCAGTTGAGACATGGGCTATACGGAAAGCTTGTTGAAACTGATCCCATGTAACAGTGGCTATAGGGTATGTGACAGTGTAATTCTCCCACCATGAGGCTGCTGGTCCATCCAACAGATGTGCGGCAAAATGCACCTTCTCAGCATCTGTACATCCTGCAATGGTTAACTCCCTTCCAATCCTGCAGATCCAATCATCTGCCACTATCGGATCGGTGCTACTGGAAAACACCGGTGGCTACAACCTCAGAAAACGGGCTAAGTTATCAACTGGTGGGGTGGCGGTGGATTGTTTTTGTTGTTGTTGCCTTGGTTCTGAACTAACAATTGCATCAGGGTATTCTGCTGCTGGATCAACTGAGTGAGCTCCGGTGGGAAGGTAAATCCGGGGTCATGTCTCGGAGGCATCTGATGGGTTTAGAGGGGAGATATTAGAATAGAATGAGGTCTAATGAGAAAACACTACCCATATGCACATGAGACAAACACAAATATTTCACTCAATCAAGCAAGCAAGGGCATACAATCAATCTAACTATCGTTACAAAAGTGCTCGGACTATACTATTTATATGGTGGAATACTACTACTGATGTGGTGGTCTACTAAAAATATTCTTCGGTTGAAGACTCCATGATGTTTGCTCTAGCTTCGTCTTCATAGTCATCATCGCTATTGTCGGTGTCCGAGTCGGTGTCGTCGATGATAATGTAGTCCTCTGGGCAAATCTCCTTGGGTTCTTCGTCTTCTCCTCCTGGTGCGGGGTCTCCCATGAATACTCCTAGCTTCATTGTCAGGTCGGCATTCTTATCCACTAGTACGACGATTTCCTCCTCATAATCTTCGCGTGTAGCCTTGAGTTCTTCCTCCAGTTCCGTGATCCTTGCCATTGCCTTCTTCAGATCTATCATTCCTGCGCACATCTGGTTCTCCTGGCGACGAATATGCTGGTTTAACTCCTGAATGAAAGCTGCAATTGATCTATCCTTCCTGGTACTGATCATTTCCCATTGCTCGTCTCGGCGCCCACAAATCTGATAGATAGTATCCTTAAGCTCCTTATGATAAACTTCTCCAATGCGTCCCATGGTGATGTGAGCTGCCATACTCTTTCCTAGACTCCAGGTTGGTGCATCGAAGGAAAACTCTATGGGCTTAGTGTCGGTGTCAAAACCGGCGGATCTCGGGTAGGGGGTCCCGAACTATGCGTCTAGGCCGGATGGTAACAGGAGGCAAGGGACACGAAGTTTTACCCAGGTTCGGGCCCTCTTGATGGAGGTAAAACCCTACGTCATGCTTGATTGATATTGATGATATGGGTGTTACAAGAGTAGATCTACCACGAGATCAGAGAGGCTAAACCCTAGAAGCTAGCCTACGGTATGATTGTATGTTGTGATTGTTGTCCTACGGACTAAAACCCTCCAGTTTATATAGACATCGGAGAGGGTTAGGGTTACACAAGGTCGGTTACAAAGGAGGAGATATCCATATACGTATTGCCTAGCTTGCCTTCCACGCCAAGCAGAGTCCCATCCGGACACGAGACGAAGTCTTCAATCTTGTATCTTCATAGTATAACAGTTCGGCCAATGGAGATAGTCCGGCTGTCCGGAGACCCCCTAATCCAGGACTCCCTCAATAGCCCCTGAACCAGGCTTCAATGACGATGAGTCTGACACGCAGTTGTCTTCGACATTGCAAGGCGGGTTCCTTCTTCGAATACATCACAAAAGAATTTGAATACGAGGATAGTGTCCTACCCTGCAAAATAAGTTCCACATTTCACCGTAGAGAATAATGCTTTCGCAGATCTAATCCACTAGCTTGCTTTGGCAACATGACATTACGTCATGGCCCGGTGATCATTCGAACTGTTTCTCTTAACCAGCTCCACACATAACGCGAGTCGGTTTCTTTACATGTCTTGCCAAAGCGGAGATCGTGTTCCCCTGATTACGGGATTCTCATTAATGCGGTTCGTGGGTAACCCAACCATGTCTAGGACTCCTAGATTATAGCTAAGTCCAAAACGGCTACGGAGAGGACGCTTGATATTCACCCTCTTTATATGGGGACAAGGTTTTCGTTTTTTCCCTCTCGTGCTCAACCAAACCCTTCCCCCGCCTCAAGTTCCAACACCCAAAGCCCAGGTTAGGTGCTCCGGATCTTCAATCATGTCCGGATCCAGCCTTCAAGGCCGATGGATGCCCTCCTCTCTGACGGAAGAGGACATTAAGAAGTTGAGGGAGGCCAGATACCTGACCGCCGAGGTTTCGCATCGGCTGCCTGCTCAAGGGCAGGTCGTCCCTACTCCCGAACCCAACGAGAACGTTGTGTTCGTCTCCCACTTCCTCCGAGGTCTAGGCCACACTCTGGATCCCTTCGTCAGGGGCTTGATGTTCTATTACGGGCTAGATTTCCACGACCTAGCCCCAGACTCCTTTCTCCACATCATGACATTTATTGTTGTGTGTGAGGCCTTCCTCCGTGTGACCCCTCACTTCGTCCTGTGGCTCAAGACCTTTGAAGTACAACCGAAGGTGATCAAGGGGCAGCATGCAGCGTGCGGAGGTGCATCAATAGGTAAGATGGCAGGAGCTCCATGGCCGAAAGGTTCCTTTCCAGAGGTATCCGAATTATGGCAACGGGAGTGGTTCTACGTCACGGCTCCCAGAAGTGCCAAGTGGGCGGCTGCCCCCGCTTTCCGCCCTGGCCCCCCACCACAACTGATGTCATGGATTAGCAGGGGCCTGAGCTGGGGTCCAGCCAAGGACGTGCCTATACTGCAAAGCCACATCAGAGATCTCTTCGAGGAGATTTCAATTTGGTTGCGGTAATACAAGTTATGTTGGTTCGTCAAGTCCAGCCATGCAAATGCCGGCCCCTGCGCTTGTGGGAGTTCAACCCAGAGGGACCATGTGCCATTCAAAGTTTCCTCGGGCTGACGCACGAGGAGATGTACAAGTAATTCTTCGGACCTCAAGTGGAGTGTTCGGATATCACTGAGGACGTGGGCCTGAGCAGTAATCGCACCGCCGAACAAGTAAGAAATCCTTTAGCCGAACACACTGTCTTTTATTCGAGGTTATTTTTGAGAGTTCGCCTTTTGACCAGGACTGGATAACGAAGGCGAAGATGATTCGGTG
This sequence comes from Triticum dicoccoides, assembly GCF_002162155.2. NCBI lineage: Eukaryota > Viridiplantae > Streptophyta > Magnoliopsida > Poales > Poaceae > Triticum > Triticum dicoccoides. The sequence continues at coordinate 490,195,960 of NC_041388.1, read as the reverse complement.
TTTGGCCCCCCTCCCTGAGGGTTTGGAAAATCCGGTATTGGAGAAGATGCTCAAGGTCGCACCTTGCCCGGAACCCTTGAAGGAAGATACCGAGGGGGATAATACGGGCGAACGCGGGCCCCCATCGCTTCCCGCTCCGACCGAGGGAACAAGCGTTTCCACGAAGGAGGACGACCGGGGGAGGAAAAGGACTGCTTCCGAGGATCCGAAAGCCGAAGCCTCCAAACGGGAGAAGAAGTCTCCCACAGAGGGTCCTGCCTCGGGGGGTGCTTTTGCCGCACGAAGTCCGCGAGGGGATCTGCCCTCCAACGAGTCGTAAGTGATCCAAAATATTTTAATAGTAAGAGTATGCTATCTTTTTCCTCTGAGAAAACAACCACCACATATATCTTGCAGTTCGGGCCTCAGCCCCTCTCAAATGAGTTCGTCTTCGGGGGATCTTCTTCCGGAGATCATGGAGAGCGAAACGTCTCCCCCGAACTCCTCCGCTCCAGAAGCGGGCGACCCCGAAGTGTCGTCGCGGAGGGCCTCTCCAGATCCGGTGAGGCCAGAAGATAGTCCCGTAGACCCCAGAAGTCCCCAGTGTACGGCTCCCGAAGAGAGCATATGAAAGAGTCTGGCACCATCTAGTGTGCGGTCGGACGTTCTGAGGGAGTTGGTGAGGCGAGCGGCCATCTCAGAAGAGCACCGTACACTGATGGGTACGGTGATGGAAAGAATCTCGTCCGCTGAAAGCGGATTACATGAAGCCTTTATGATTCTATCGACAGGCTTTGAGGTATGTGAGATAATATGTGATAGTACTGCACATGTTATAGTAGCCCCTGAGACTCTGGTTGTCATCGAGAAAGACGGCGAACAGAGGATCAAATTCCCAGGCAATAACCAATCTGCTTTTATGTGCAGCTGGTGGGAGCTCCGGTGGCTAGCCGGTCTAGGGAGTTTGCCCAATTAAAACGGCAACTGGATGCGGCAGACGCCGACATCGAGCTTGTTAACAAGAGGCTTGACAAGGCACGGGGTAAGTGTTATTATCTGGTGAATGCCACATAGTAAGAGCAGCATAATGCCAATATCTTTAATATGTTGTGACTGCAGATGGGGCTGCCACCGTGGAAGCCTTGCGGGCGGAACTTGCCCGAGCCAAGGAGCAAGCGAGGAGTAGTAATGCGGCTACTTTGAAGGCGGCCAAAGAGTTGAAAGCCGAGAAGGCCGCACATTGCGAGAGCCAAGAGAAGATGGCCAAGATGGCCGTAGAATTGAAAGACACTGCCGACCGTTGTCGGGTCCTTGAGAAAGAGAACCAAGCGAAGGCAACGGACCTTGAGAAGGCCGCGGCGGCAGACAAAGACACCCGTTCTGCTATGAGAGCGAAGAAGGAGGGGTTGCGGGAAGCCGGGGATATTGCGGCTGGAAAACCCTTCATGTTACGGAGGAAGTTCGGAGATCCATGGTATGCCCCTCTGGATCGGCTGTGGAGCTCGGCAGATGCGTATATGGATTTGGCGGCGAGTGCTGCCGATGCGGCCAAGTACTTCCAAGGTCAGACAGATCGTGAAGTGGACAAGCTGTTCTGGACGCAATTCCACGTTCCAGAGCGTCTGCTTTCATTGACTGACCAGCTAGCCGAATGGGCCGAACTGAATAGGTTGTCCGGACTCGCCATGAGGTCTGTTGTGGATCAATTATGGCCGGAAGGGCCTAAGCCGAACAGCTATTTCAGCTTAGTGCAGCAGCTCCTTGATGCGGTGCTGCGCATTAATGCGATGAAGAGGTCGGCGTGCATAGAAGGATCACGGATGGCCCTTGCCCGTGTTAAAGCATACTGGGCGGAGATGGACGCTACCACTGTTGCGGCGCAGGGTTCGGCCATAGGCCGTGTGGCTGCCGAACACTATTTCGAGGAAGTTCTCGAGGGTGCTCGTTTGATAGAGGCCCAGTTCTCGAAAAATATTATGTTTGAGTGATATGTATTCTCATTGTAAACATAATGCTATTATGAAGTTTTTATAAGGCTGTGTTTATACTTTTGCCTGAAAGTAGTATGATGCCTCCTGTGCGGCCGTTTATGTATACATGTGTATAACCTGACAGATTGCAGCCGTCGGCTTCAACCCCCACGCATATAATGCGGAGGTGCTCGCAAAAAACGCGTGTTCACACTTAACCCAACGTCTTGGTCCTGATAAGGAGGTGATAGTGCAGTGAGCGAGGCAACCGGACTATAATGCTTGAACACTTTCACTTAGCCATAGGAGTTTGATAGTGGGGCTACTAGATAGCCCCTGGTGGCTCCGCACTCTCCCGATCGCGGGGTGCATATATGCCTGGCCGGAAAACGGCCCTTCGTTAAGGCGGAGGAATTCTAACATTCCGATAGGTCATCGAGTGGTTGACCAGTCTCACGCTATATCATGACAGTTAGTTTCCAGCTTTCTCTATTGAGGCGCTCGTCCGGATGAACCAGGGCACAATCGCAGTAGTTCTCCTGGTGCTACCTTAGCCGGTAAAGCGGAACGTAAGGCACCAAAACACAGGAGCCGGGAAAACCCAACATTTGACCAAAGACAATGATTTGGAGCTGATGCATATAAGGCCGAACTCGCGACGCCGAACACTCCCTAAGGTATTCGGTCTTTATGGTATAAACCGGGCCGAAATAGTGCCGCTTGTAAGAAGCCCCTTGTGTCCAAGTACATGCGTTATTCTGACGTGGCCACATGCCAAGACGTCAGCATCCTTCTCAATTGTGCTGAGAATTCGGTGGATATGTATCAACGAGAGATAGTAAAAAGGTTTACGCAGGGTCTTAATCTAAAAAGAATCCTTGGAGTGGGTCCCTGCTGCACGTCTGTGCCTGTGTCTCCGTTGTGTTGTATCCTAGACAGGTGTAGCACGATGATTATCTGTAAAAGAGAGGAGCTTAGGTAAAAAAGTTGTCGTGCAAAAAGATAGTTTTTTAAATAAACCATGTATAATTCAAGGTGAGTAAGAATTGCCACTTGTCTGCGCCCGTTGAGCCCCTTGTATTGTAATAGGGGACCTGCTAATTAGTTGGTGAGGCCGTTTTTAGTGTGCGGCTGTTAAGGCAGCCGCACGCTCTTCGGCGCGCAGAAATCGCTTAATATTTCCGTTCACTATAATGATACCACGTGGACCGGGCATCTTGAGTGTGAGGGAAGCGTAGTGTGGTATTGCATTAAAGCGAGCAAAAGCTTCGCGTCCGAGTAGTGCTTGATAGCCACTTTGGAACAGAGCGATGTGGAAGGTTAGATGTTCGCTACGGAAGTTATCGGGTGAGCCGAATATAATGTTTAGTAGGAGGGAGCCCGTGCAACGAGCCCCTGGGCCTGGCGTTACTCCTTTAAAGGTAATATTGCTATGGCGAATTTTTGTTGGGTCTATCCCCATTTCGCGGATTGTATCCTGGTATATCAGGTTTATACTACTGCCACCGTCCATCAGGACTCGTGCGAGGTGGTATCCGTCAATTATTGGGTCTAATACCAGGGCAGCCCATCCTGCACGCCGGATACTTGCTGAGTAATCACGATGGTCGAAAGTGGTTGATTGAGACGACCAGTGGCAGGACTCCGCGGTGATAGGCCTTCGGGCGTATTTTTCTTGGAGTGCTGTTTTGTTTCTGCCCTTGATCACATGTAACACATTTACTGTTTTGACTTCTGGTGGAAATTTCTTTTGTTCCCCAGCGTCTCCCTTGAGAGGCCCATTCTCATCTTCACTTGGTGTATCCTCCCCCTTGTGTACGGCGTTGAGCTTGCCGGACTGCTTGAAGACCCAACATTCTCTGTGGGTATGATTAGCTGGTTTGCCAGGGGTGCTATGGACCTGACATATTTGGTCCAGAATTTTATTCAGGCTGGACAGTTCATCTCTGGCGCCTTTAGAGGGCGGCTTCTGACCTGGCCGAGAGCTTTTGAATCCGACATTTACTGTCGTGCTCTTCGTGATGTCTCCTTTGTTCCGGCGTTTGTTATTGCTTTTGCGCCGTGATTTCCCATTTCCATCTTTAACTTTGGATGTACTAGGGTCGCTAGTGTTGCATCTGGCTAGCCAGCTGTCCTCACCCGCGCAAAAGCGGGTCATGAGGCTTGTTAATGCTGCCATCGTTCTCGGCTTTTCTTGGCCGAGGTGTCTGGCGAGCCATTCATCACGGACGCTATGTTTAAAAGCTGCCAATGCTTCGGCATCTGGACAGTCAACAATTTGGTTCTTTTTAGTAAGAAACATGTTCCAAAGTTTTCGGGCTGACTCTCCGGGCTATGAGTTATATGGCTCAAATCGTCCGCGTCCGGAGGCCGGACATAAGTTCCTTGGAAATTTGCCCAAAAAGCGTCTTCAAGCTCTTCCCAACTTCCAATGGAGTTTTCGGGGAGGCCTTTAAGCCAGTGGCGGGCTGGCCCTTTGAGCTTGAGGGGTAAGTACTTGATGGCGTGGAGATCATCTCCTCGAGCCATATGGATATGGAGGATATAGTCCTCAATCCAGACCCCAGGGTCTGTTGTTCCGTCGTATGCCTCTATGTTCATGGGTTTGAATCCCTCTGGAAATTTATGGTCCATCACCTCATTGGTGAAACATAGGGGGTGTGTTGCACCCCTGTATCTGGGTGTACCGCATTGTTCGGATGTTTGTTGTGTTATCTTGTAAGCTAGGGCGCGCTTGCGTGGTCCATAGATGGATCTGGTTGCGCCGTCCTTTTGGTGCGAGCCCTCGCGTGGGTCGCGTATTGACTTGTGAGCGGCGTTGTTTGCCGCTTGATGTTGGCCGTGAGGTCGTCTATCCGGCCAGGTGGCCGTTTTGATTTTTGGTTGTGAGGGGTCTGAGGCCTCCTCATCGAATTCAGGTAGCAATTTCCGCTTTGGATAGCTCTTTGTGGGGCGATTGTCGCCGTACTTCGCTGCTGTGTTGGGTACTTTACTCCATCTGATTTGGAGTGTGTCCTGTGCAGCCTTGAGCCTTTGCTTCTGCTTTTTAGGCTCCTCGCAGTGGCAATGAGCCTTTGACGGGCGTTCTGCTGCTCCGGGCGCTTGTCCGGCGTTCTGTCATCCGGACTATTATCTTTGACAGAATTGGTTTGTTCGGTTTGATTCTCCATATTGCCATGGTCCGGCAATGATTCGCCCTGCTCCAATGCTGGGTCTGTGTGGTCGTTATTTCTGGCGAGGCGGGATTTGGGGCGGCGCTTGCGCCGCCGCTTTGACTGCTTCTCGAGGGAACAAGCCTTCGGTGCGTCCTTCCGTTCCTCGTCGTCATTTTCTTTTGGTGTGTCCACCATGTATACGTCATATGATGAAGTGGACGTCCGGCGCCCTGTGGGCGGTGGTTCATCTTCGCCTCCTGCATCGTTGTCCATACCGTCGATGTCTGCGGAGTCAAAGTCAAGCATGTCGGTTAAATCCTCGACAGTAGCTACAAAGTGGGTGGTGGGTGGGCGTCGAATTTCTTCGTCGTCCGCATCCCAATCCTGTTGGCCATAATCCGGCCAGGGCTCTCCTGACAAAGAGAGAGACCTTAGAGAATTCAGAATGTCGCCGAAAGGCGAGTGCTGAAAGATATCCGCGGTGGTGAATTCCATGATCGGCGCCCACTCGGATTCGATTGGCAGGGGCGCGGATGGTTCGGGGTCTGGGAGAGAGTCTGACACCTTGGAGTCACGGGCTGCGCAGAGGATTATGCTGGTGTTTGGCTCGATCTCCGTCGAGACTGCAGCCCCTGAGGCGGTGTCTAGCCACCCATCCTCGATTGGCGCAGTTGGCTTCGAGCTAAGGGTCGGAGCCGGTGTGGGCGCGGCCCCTGGAGTATCGTCCGGTGGCAGAGCTAGGTCATGCCCATCGAGACAGTGCGGCGCGCCCGGTTGTGGCTCGAATCCGTCAAAGATCAAATCTCCGCGGATGTCGGCCGTGTAGTTCAAACTTCCAAATCTGACCTGATGGCCAGGGGCGTAGCTTTCAATCTGCTCCAGATGGCCAAGCGAATTAGCCCGCAGTGAAAAGCCGCCAAATACGAAGATCTGTCCAGGGAGAAAAGTCTCACCCTGGACCGCATCGCTACCGATGATAGTAGGAGCCATCAAGCCTAGCGGCAACGACACAGAGGAACTCTCAATGAAAGCACCAATGTCGGTGTCAAAACCGGCGGATCTCGGGTAGGGGGTCCCGAACTGTGCGTCTAGGCCGGATGGTAACAGGAGGCAAGGGACACGAAGTTTTACCCAAGTTCGGGCCCTCTTGATGGAGGTAAAACCCTATGTCCTGCTTGATTGATATTGATGATATGGGTGTTACAAGAGTAGATCTACCACGAGATCAGAGAGGCTAAACCCTAGAAGCTAGCCTTCGGTATGATTGTATGTTGTGATTGTTGTCCTACGGACTAAAACCCTCCGGTTTATATAGACACCGGAGAGGGTTAGGGTTACACAAGGTCGGTTACAAAGGAGGAGATATCCATATACGTATTGCCTAGCTTGCCTTCCACGCCAAGCAGAGTCCCATCCGGACACGAGACGAAGTCTTCAATCTTGTATCTTCATAGTCTAACAGTCCGGCCAATGGAGATAGTCCGGCTGTCCGGAGACCCCCTAATCCAGGACTCCCTCACTTAGTGACTGGCGTGAATGTCCTTCCTGGAACTTGAACTTGAATCATCCATCTCTCCTCTTCTGGTAAAGTGGCGTTGTAAGTCCCGGTGAAGCTTGGTATTCCAATGTTCAGGTACCTGTGACTTCCTTCAAGTGTCGTCCAAAAGGTGCTTCTTCATCCGGTTGTGCAAACTTGTTCCTTGCGTCCGCCATCCTAAAGAGTAGAAAATGGAGAGGAGTCAGAAATGAGAAGAGAATAGTGATCTAGGGCTTTAGCTTAGTGGTCGTGTCCTACACTCAGTGTGTGCTCTGATACCATATTGTAGCGACCCGACCTCAAACAGTCAAGTCTTTGTGCTTCAGTGTCATCCCTGGATCGGTAATGCTGACACACATAGTACTCGAGGTTTTATAACAGAGTAGCAATCACACACTTATTACATCGAATGTCTCAAAAGAGAACTTATTACAATAAATATGGCTTAAGGCCATCTAATACGATAACAGCGGAAGGCTTGGAAGATAAAGTGAGTCCATCAACTCCAACGGCATAGCTGAGCTGCACGGCAACTACCTAATGAACCTTACTCCTCGTCTGAAAAGTCTACAACATAATACGTTGCAGCCCGAAAACGGGTCAGCACATGGAATATGCTGGCAAAATAACACAGTAGAGCAAGAACAGAATAATGCTATCACTACATGCATATTTGGCTGGTGGAAAGCTCTATGGTTATGGTTTTTGCGAAAAGCCATTTTTTTCCTACAACAAAGGAATAGATTTTATCTAACTATCATGGTAGTTGAAACATCATTGAGAAGGTTCCTCCAACTCAATCCCAGTTAAAGTAATTATCAACCCAACAATATTAGTTTACAGTGATGAGATACTTATGATACTCCAAGTACTAGATACTCAAGATGTCCATAACCGGGGACACGGCTAACCATGATTAGTTTATACACTCTGCAGAGGTTTGCGCACTTCTCCCCACAAGACTCGATCTCCTCCGTTGGATTTCTCGCACTACAGGGTGTTTGAGAAACGGATGACCGAGACACAGTCTTTCAGAAGCATTAACCCCTTACTCCGGGCAGACCATACTAACCTACATCCCTCTACCTTCTGATCCACCTCTTCGAGAGCTTCACGCAACTTACTCAACTATGCTAGAGCCCATAATATCTTGTGGCTGCACACGGAAGTTTCTAGCATGAAAATATCGCAGTTCCCTTTGAGCCTGGGTGGCGAACCATAGGATTATCACACGGGTACTCCGGGATATCCTAGGACAACACTGGATTCCCCAGGTGCCCAACAAACAATCCACCCAGATGTGTATTCAAGCTGCCACCTTAAGTTGAACCATTAATTAACAATATCACATCTGTCATGGATTTCACTCACCCAACCACATCTACGAGCATAGCATAGCAATAAAAGTAATATGTAGAAGTAACTCCCAAGGGTTTGAATATAACAGGGCAATAGGTTCTACCTCATCAACTACCTCCCAACCCACATGTTAATCACATCCTAACCATGCAATGTTTGAGGATTGGAACTAATGCATACAAACTGGGTGATAAAGGGGTATGATCAAAGTGTTACTTGCCTTGCTGATGATCCGAAAAACCTAGGGACTCGTAGTAGCACGCTTCGCACTCCGGGTGTTCTATCGCAAACAAACAATAGCATACATAAGCCATCAAGCAAAGAAACACGGGTAAATCTCAAATAAGAAGATCTAACCAGAAAGTTCAACTTAAGAACTCTGGTTTGCAAAAAGAATCAAATCAAACAAAGCAACGAAACTCAAACTGCGAAAGAAACAAGATCTGTTTACTAATCTGGACTAAGGTCAAATTTTACAGTAGCAAAAGCTTGTTCGAGTTGGTTAAACGGAAAGTGAGTTTTGAGATGAAGATCTAGGTGCTTGAATCGCCTGATTCCGATAAACGAGCAAAAAGATGAACTAAAACGAAAATCGGATCAGAAATCGCGATTGAAAACAATCGCGGAAAATCCGAGAAAAAGAAAATTGACGAATAGGCTAACGAATGAACGTTCAATGTCTGCAGCTAACGAGTGAACACCGTTCGTTAAAACGAACATACAGACGAACGTCCGCAAAGTAACTAAACCGAGAAAAACCGGCGAACCGATCTATCAAAAAAACTAGGGTTTTCTAACAAAAAACGAACCGGTTTTTATATAAAAAAACGAACGGTGCTTATACCTCCGGCGATGTCCGGCACGGCGGGGCAGCTCCGGCGAGTGGGGCAGGGCGGC
>NC_041388.1:490182647-490186841 GCF_002162155.2 Triticum dicoccoides | reverse complement strand
CGGCGGCGGCAGCGTGAGGTGGCGGGGCAGGCGGCTTGTGGCGGCGGGGCGGCTCGGGCTCCAGGGGGTGCAGCGGCTTATAAGGGGAGGGGATGCGGCGGCTTGGGGAAGGGGCGAGGCGCGGCGTATCCGGGACGGACACGGCGGCGGCGGCGGGGCCGCTCGAGACTCCTCTCCCGATGCGGTGCGGGGAGGCGCGCGGCTGGGCCGGCTGGGCCTCGGCCCAGTGCGGTTCGGCGAAAGTTTTTTTTTAATAATTTCGCCAGAATTAAATAAATCCTAGAAAATAAAATAAAAATCTAGAAAATGCCAAAACAAATTTTCACCGTCTAAATAAATTATTTAGAACAAGATGAACATTTTCTTGGCCCTAAAATGCAACTTTGAAAAATGTGCAATTTCTCTAATTCAAATAAAATAGCAACAAACTTCGGATAAAATCAAATATTTGATTTTAATATTTTCCACCAATATTTCATTTATTTTGGAGAAGTCATATTATCTCCTCTCATATATTTTAATATGAAATATTTCCGGAGAGAAAAATAATTAAAACCAAAAATGCTCGTTTCAATATTTGATAAAACTCAAATATGAAAACAGGGAAATCCCCAACTCTCTTCGAGGGTCCTTGAGTTGCTTAGGATTTCGAGGATCGTGAAATGAAATGCAATAAAATATGATATGCATGAATGATCTATGTATAACATTCCAAATTGAAAATTTGGGATGTTACACCTAAGCTTGGGGATGCCGTGGAAGGCATCCCCTCTTTTGTCTTCGTTCATCGGTAACTTTACTTGGAGCTATATTTTTATTCACCACATGATATGTGTTTTGCTTGGAGCATCTTATATGATTTGAGTCTTAGCTTTTTAGTTTACCATAATCATCCTTTCTGTACACACCTTTTGAGAGAGACACACATGAATCGGAATTTATTAGAATACTCTATGTGCTTCACTTATATCTTTTGAGCTATATAGTTTTTGCTCTAGTGCTTCACTTATATCTTTTAGAGCACTGTCAGGACCCCGACTCGATGTCACATCGATCTAGCCTGTAACACCTCATATCACTTTGCGGCCTCACGCACGGTATCCCCACGGGTGTCGCCTTACCTTTGCCCGGGACCGTTTGCGCCTTTTGGCTCACGTATATGATAGTGTCGCTAGCATCCATATGATAAGGAGCCCGGGCTGACATGACTAGTCGTAAACCCAAAGTGGCACAGACTTACAGGGACAGGCATCCATGACCCAGCATCGAACATGTCGGCCATCAGCGAGTGAATCCAGGCTGTAGCACTGGGCTAGCAGGACTCCGGTATTCATCGCGTGACATTTCCCCGAAGGGACAGACACATGAACGAAGAAGGACACATGTCGGACAGCCTAAGTGTTCCGGAGCAGTATCAAGCTACCATGGCTCGGTGGAAACACTAGGAGACATTTCCCCGTAAGAGAGGCTACCAAAGATAAACAACTAGATGGTCAGATCCCACACATGCCAAGCATTTCAACAACATACACACAATATGCTCGATATGTGCAAATACAACATGGCATCACAACATGACTCTATAACTCAAGTAATTTATTCAATAGGCTCCGAGGAGCGAGATATTACAAACATGAGTCTCATGACCCAACATTCAGAGCATACAAATAAAAGCACAAGCGGAAGCTATCATGTCTGAGTACAGACATCTATAAATGGAAAAGGCTGAGAAGCCTGACTATCTACCAGATCCTGCCGAGGGCACCAGATCGTAGCTGAGGTAACAAGCTAAACGTCGAAGTCCATGCGAAACTACTAGTGAGACCGAAGTCTCTCTGCAAAAACATAAAATAGGCAAACGTGAGTACAAATGTACCCAACAAGACTTACATCAGAACTAACTACATATGCATCATTATCAACAAAGGGGGTGGTGGAGTTTAACTGCAGCAAGCCAGCTTTGACTCGGTGGCTATCCTGAACTACGACTGCAAACAACTCTTTTGAGGTGGCGCACACGAGTCCACATATTCACCATATCAATACACCACTATGGATCCGCTCCCGTCTCCCTAGAGAACGCCATCCATAGCACTCACGCTTATCTTGCGTATTTTAGAGTATCCACTTTCACTTGTCTATGAACTGATATAAGCAACCCAGAAGTCCTTTTCCGCGGACACGGCTATTCGAATAGATCATATTGACCCTGCAGGGGTGTACTTCTTCATACATGTTTCCACCACTTAGCGTCTGCACACGACATGTGCTCGGCAGACTTCAAGCGAAAGCCGACGTGGGTGTAGACCACGACCTACCTAAACACTCAAGTCTCTAGTCCAGGTTTATCGCCTATTCGGGTTCCATCCATGAGGAGATCCGGCCGGAGTTTCGCTCACAGCCCCAAACGATGTGAACAGGGTTCCGTGACACCAAACGGGCGCCCGGTATACCCGGCCATGTGCCTACCGCATCACAGCCCACCCCTACGGTCAGCGCTGTCCACGGCCTCCAGCATACTACAAACACCAGAAACTACTTGCAACTCCTGGACAGAGGACTAGGGTGAATAAGAAGTCGAGCGGGGTCATATTTCAGGGCCCAATGTATGGTAGTAGCTGAATCATGGATCACAAACACTGAACTCAATTCCTGAGGACGGCTGCAATGAGACAACCCACCATGTACTCCTACATGGCCTCTCACCGCTACCTTTACCAAATCGTGTTCACACACTTAGCTCACACACAGTAGGACATGTTTACACACCTCTGATTCATTCCCGATGAATCAGACCTGACACAACTCTAAGCAGTAGCAGGCATGACAAACAAGCATAAATGAGTAGGCACAACAGGGCTCAAACAACTCCTACTCATGCTAGTGGGTTTCATCTATTTACTGTGGCAATGACAGGTCATGTAGAGGATAAAGGGGTTCAGCTACCGCAGCAAGTAACAGTTGAATCGTTGTTGTCCTAATGCATTAAAAGAGAGCAGGAGCGAGAGAGTAGGATTGTATCGGAATGAACAAGGGGGTTTTGCTTGCCTGGCACGTCTGAAGATAACATAGCTCTTCATCGGTGTCATCGATCACAGCGTCGGAGCAGCGTCTACCGAGAGGGGACAATTACCGGCAAACACAGAAGAAACACGATCAATGCAATGCACAATATGATGCATGCTATGACATGGCAACATGAATGTGTTTTGGGCTAATGCACCTAGCCATGATTTAAATGAAGTTGGTTTGAATACATGATTCAAATTCCAACTCCATATATGATTATTTAAATGCCCTTTATTTGTTTTGTCCAAAACAGAGGACAAACATTGTTCAAACATGCATGAAAATGGTACAGATGGATTCCTTGAATTTTTCTGATAATTTTTCATATATAAATTATTTGATTTGGAGTTACGGTTGAATTTCTATGATTTTTAGAAGTTTATACAATTTTCTGAAATTTCCTGAATTAAAATAAATCCAGAAAATGATTTAACTGCGTCAGCCTGACGCCAGCATGACGTCAGCGAGTCAACGGCCAGGTCCAGGTCAAACCTGACGTGCGGGGTCCACACGTCAGTGACACAGGAACTAATCCCACGTTGACTCGGGCTTTGACCCGCTACGGGGCCCGCTGTCAGTGTCTGTTAGTGTGCTAATTGGGGGGATTAGCCGCTAATGGCAATGCCACGTCAGCGTCGCCGGATTAGGCGCCGGCGACCACATCTCTGAAGGAAATATGCCCTAGAGGCAATAATAAAGTTATTATTTATTTCCTTATATCATGATAAATGTTTATTATTCATGCTAGAATTGTATTAACCGGAAACATAATACATGTGTGAATACATAGACAAACAGAGTGTCACTAGTATGCCTCTACTTGACTAGCTCGTTAATCAAAGATGGTTATGTTTCCTGACCATGAACAATGAGTTGTTATTTGATTAACGAGGTCACATCATTAGTTGAATGATCTGATTGACATGACCCATTCCATTAGCTTAGCACCTGATCGTTTAGTATGTTGCTATTGCTTTCTTCATGACTTATACATGTTCCTATGACTATGAGATTATGCAACTCCCGTTTGCCGGAGGAACACTTTGGGTGCTACCAAACGTCACAACGTAAATGGGTGATTATAAAGGAGCATTACAGGTGTCTCCAAAGGTAGATGTTGGGTTG
>NC_041388.1:490051746-490086082 GCF_002162155.2 Triticum dicoccoides | reverse complement strand
CTTGCAAGCACTGCAACTAATATGTTAGTTGTGAGATGATGTATTACGGAACGAGTAAAGAGACTTGCCGGTAACGAGATTGAACTAGGTATTGGATACCGACGATCAAATCTCGGGCAAGTAACATACCGATGACAAAGGGAACAACGTATGTCGTTATGCGGTCTGACCGATAAAGATCTTCGTAGAATATGTAGGAGCCAATATGGGCATCCAGGTCCCGCTATTGGTTATTGACCGGAAACGTGTCTTGGTCATGTCTACATTGTTCTCGAACCCGTAGGGTCCGCACGCTTAAGGTTTCGATGACAGTTATATTATGAGTTTATGAGTTTTGATGTACCGAAGGAGTTCAGAGTCCCGGATGAGATCGGGGACATGACGAGGAGTCTCGAAATGGTCGAGACGTAAAGATCAATATATTGGACGACTATATTCGGAGTTCGGAAAGGTTCCGAGTGATTCGGGTATTTTCGGGAGTACCGGGGAGTTACGGGAATACGGGGAAGAGTATTGGGCCTTGATGGGCTTTAGTGGGAAGAGGAGAAAAAGGCTGCGCCCCCCCTCCCCTCTAGTCCGAATTGGACTAGGGAAAAGGGGGCCGGCCACCTCTCCTTCTCCTCCTATTCCTTCTCCCTTCCTCCCCTCTTGGTGGACTCCTACTAGGACTTGGAGTCCTAGTAGGACTCCCTATCCTGGCCGCACCTTTGCCTTGGCCGGCCTCCTCCTCCTCCATCCTTTATATACGGAGGCAGGGGCACCTCTAAACACACAAGTTGACACAAGTTGATCCACGTGATCGATTCCTTAGCCGTGTGCGGTGCCCCCTGCCACCATATTCCTCGATAATACTGTAGCGGAGTTTAGGCGAAGCCCTGCTGCTGTAGTTCATCAAGATCGTCACCACGCCGTCGTGCTGACGAAACTCTTCCCCGACACTTTGCTGGATCGGAGTCCGGGGATCGTCATCGAGCTGAACGTGTGCTCGAACTCGGAGGTGCCGTAGTTTCGGTGCTTGATCGGTTGGATCGTGAAGACGTACGACTACTTCCTCTACGTCGTGTCATTGCTTCCGCAGTCGGTCTGCGTTGGGTACGTAGACAACACTCTCCTCTCGTTGCTATGCATCACATGATCCTGTGTGCGCGTAGGAAAATTTTTGAAATTACTACGAAACCCAACAATCTCGTGGCGGAGGCTCGCCGGAGTTGCGCTATGGGCTGCGGTTGGACGCGCGAAGAGCAACAGGAGGTAGCCCATGACCGCGTGCATCTAGGGAGACCAAGGGGAGGTGCGGGGGTGGCCGAGGTTCGCCGGAGTGGAGCCCAAGGCGGCGGCCGGAGCTCGGGCGAGCTCGGGTTCGAGGCCACAGCGGCATTGGCGACGCGGGGATAACACCTACGGTGTCTACGTGGTGCGGCGAGAACGTTGGACGCATGCCCGGGACCGAATGGTCACCGGAGCGTCATCGCCGGCGAGCTTTGGTGGCGGCGCTGTCGGGTGAGAAAGGCACGGCGGCTATGGCATACTAGGGAGAAAATGGAGAAGCGGAGGAGGATCAAGAGCTCACAGCGGTTCCAGTAGGCGTCGAAGCGGGCTCGGGGAAGGTCGGAGCTGAGCGGGGCGGCGAGGCCGATCTCCGGCGGCTGAGGAGGGGAAAAGCGTCGGGGCGGCGCTTCGGGGCTCTTCCGGTCACGTGGCTCGGTGAGGGGGTTGGCGACGAGGTGCAGGAGCTCGGGAGCAGCTCGGGGCATCGTCGGAACGGCGGTGGTCGCGGCAACGGCGAACGGCAGCGATGGGCGTGTTCGGTGGCGAGAGAGAGGGGTCCAGGGGAGAGGATGAGGGCGCGGGAGAGTGAGGGAGAGAGGCAGGGAGGTGCGTGGCGCCCGGGGGAGGCGTCCAGAGCGTCGAGGAAGGAGAGCGGCAAGCAGGAGGTGGCTCGGCGCGTGCCGGCGTGCGGTGGCCACACGCCTCGCGTCCTTCTGGCGCGAGGTGGGAGACGGTGGCGGTTCGGTGGGCTGGGCCGCTGGAGGAGCTGGGCCAGGTAAGTGGGCGCCAGGTAAGTGTCAGGTAAGTGGCTGGGCTTCTCTCTTTTATTTCTGTTTTTCTATTTCTATTTTCTGTAGTTTGTTTTGATTTAGTTTTAGACACTAAATCATTTTTTATAAATCCTGAGAATAATTGTGGACATTAACTGAATTATTACAGAGGCCCTCAACTATTTTCAGAATTGTCGGAGCATTTAAAAATATTAACAGTATTTAAATGCCCCAATTCAAATACAATATGGTTTAATCAAAAATCCAAAAATGTCTTGGAAAAATATCCATCATCTCTGGATATGGTTTTCACCCTTTTCCAGTAATCATGAACATTTTTGCAAACCAATTTGGGTGCTTTGAAAATATTTTGAAGTTGAACCTATTTGCAATGCTTTGGTGCTAGGGCTTGGTCATCCCCATTTCAAAATTTCATAAAATTTAAACATGTTGCATAGATGCTAAAGCAAAAACAAACAAGGGCTGATCTGGGGCTGTGACAGCTCACCCCCACTAAACAAAAATCTCGTCCTGAGATTCAAGCGTAGGGTAAGGTGAAGGGGGAATGCAAACTAGTACAATCTTCACAATCCAGGTTGCACTTCAATTGAACGTTGATTCGTTCACCATCATTGTCTCGAAGTCTTGCCTTGAGAACTCCAACTAACATGACAACGAGAGGAAAGGAAAGACCCTAAAAGAATCGTTCTTCTCGAAGGTCGAACAACTCAGGATTAACTCACGGAATGAGACATTGCAACATCTCTCGAGCTGAGAGATGAAGCATACATCCATAGGAATGGAGTGAAGCAGATGATAAAGGTTCACTAGGTAGACAACAATTTCAGACTTAAGAATGTGGTGACCGGTTGTCAACGTAGCGAGGAGTTGAATTGCTATGATACCATAACGATGCACCTTAGGGAAGGTGACTCGTAGAAATATCCAAGTGGCAAAAAGAATTACCTTTGATTTAAAGATCATTGAAACTCTTTAAACCAGCCTAAGGCAATTCTCGAGCAATCGTTTGGAGGGGGTCGGTAGAATGGCATACTCGGACTTGGATGATGTGGATTACCTTGTTGAAGACAACGTAATGTATGAATTTGCTTATCACCGGAAATGGAAGAGACCCATGGTAGAATGGCACATTGACGGTGCAAGCTGGGAACAAAATGCAAATGCTGGGAATGATTCTGGTAACTGGGGAAGAACCCAATAATAGAGAGTGAATTCACTGTTTGAAAGGTCATAGCATTGCCGAGGAATCTGAGAGGAATCCCAGTTAGTGCCGATGATAACACGTAGCGCTTGTACGTGCTCTCAAGAACTTGAGCATTTCCACAGTCATCAAGGTTTTATCAACATCCGTGTCAAGGGTGCTGACAACACAACATACTACCATGATGAATAGCGATGGACGATGCAGATGCAAAGGAGGATAACACTTTCTCAGATTTCACCTTAGCGAGGCCAAGGGAACGAAATCTGGATGATCGATCGAGAGACATTTAGCACTCCGCTTCTAATGTTCTCCTTGATGTGCTAGTGTAACCCATTCATACATATGGTTTGATATCTAGAACATCAAGTAAAAAGGTCGGATTTCAGAACACAGAAATCCATAGGGGCAACTAGGGAGTAAATCCTACGAAATCCCTATGGGGAGGTGGCCAACTTCCTCAAATCAAGATACTACAACAGGAGGTCTTGCGGCTGGGTGTGTTGGCCACGACATCCACTTTACCGGTTATCGCGAGACCAATATTATAGTTCTTGGGAAATGTTCCAACCATCACATCTGCCTGAGATTCAGATCTGGTTGGTGTCAGAATATTCCAGACTCATCGAGTCTAGGAAGAAAAACGAAAGTTTGCAACACAAATCGACGAGACGGCGTTGTGAGATTCTCGGGGAATGAACTACGATAGTAAGCTCCAAAACATGAGTTGGTTCTGCTACAAACATGTGAACACATTGTCCCAGACAAGCATGACCACAAAGTAGTCTTATAATAAAACACTACCGAGTTCCGGAGGGGGAACCATCAGCGAGGATATTGAAGTTTTGTACAAATCCGTCTGGTACCTTCGGGACTGGCACTTAGAACTTATTAACCTTGAACAAATCAATCAGTGGCTTGGTGTGCTAGGGACACATATAGAATGGAGGTTGCAAGTCTCCAGACCATAGAATACTTCGCACGTATGCATGACTGACTTGGGATGATTCCAGAGGAAGCAAAACTAACTTTCTCAAATTCACGGCGGCAACTTTCACCAAATGCACGTGTATAAGAGGAAGTCACTTCTTTCATCAAACAAGTACTTCATGAACTAGCATGAAGAAATGCTTTCAGAAGTTTCCAACACTAGCTTAATGTTCAACAACATCATGGAGGAGATAAGGATGTTGCCAATGGGCTCAACAACAATTCTTCCGGGTTTCCCTTTAAAAGGAATTCCATAGTTAAGTGAACAAGTGATAGCATTGGTCAGACCCGAAAGATATAATGGTGTATGCTCGAGGGATCAACCACGAGTAAGACAACATTACGAATATCGTTGGTTCTGGTCTGATTTGAGGATAGCCCACACCCAAATCAAAGGTTGGACAAGATGATAGGTCCATTAACTGATCACGAGGGTCAGTCAATGAAATATCAACTTTCTTCAACACACACATACAAAGGATATCCCTTTGAAATGAACTAAGTCAGGTAAGCTTTTATCTCCCAACTCTCCAAGTTGTTGACTAGCTTAACCAACTAGCTCGGGGATATCCAACACAGATTCTTGGAGAAGGGTGGTTCATAAGAACCAACTTGATCACGAGCTCAACACAGTGGTCAGGTGACAACCTGGTAATACTTCCGAGAAGATCTTCGGAAAATCACGAACCACCGATATGTTTCTAAGCTCGAGAACAATCTTGCTTTTTGAGGCAAGACGATATGATCAATAGAGCGAAGATTTGAAATAATCCTAACTCATCGATCGAGGAGTGCACCGAGAACAAGGACTAGGTAGCATGATCAACCTTAGAATGATGATTCAAAACCAACACGCTAAGAATGAAATTATTGTCCATTAACTACCAAGCAACAAGGTTGCTAGGAGTATTGAATTCACACATCACGATTCACTTGTCGGCATTTCGGTTGCGACAACACGGAACCGAGGGATGAATAATGATGGCGAGAAGTATCACTACATCAAGAATTCACAAGAGCCGGTGCAATCCTCATGAAAATCCCGACATAAAGACGGTAATACTTCAGGGTAGAACAGAATCAAAAGCTGGGCTGGCATTTTGATCTGCGGAGCACAATAGCTTTGACCCAATCCTAGATATGGAAGAGGTACTGGAGTTTGTTTCTCCTATCATTCCGCGATAGAATGGCTTGACGGACCACAAGAGTAATAGGCATCGATAAACGAATGCACGCATACTCTTGACTATCAATTGATAGACGAAGGTCAGTAGACAACTAAAGAGGGACAACTCAAAGGAACATATAATTTTCTGAGTTGTGGATGCATAAATTAGTATGTCGAACCAAGTTCAACATAATTCTTCCGGATAACCCATGCAGAAAGGTTGAGTTGGCAGAGTCACAATATAGCATGGAGAACTCATCGAGAGCGCTCTTGTTGTCATCTTTTGGTTCAGAAGAACTCCTGCCAAGAATGATTCATGGTAATTGGAAGAAGGATGTACCATGAACCTCGAGGACTATCGCAAAGGTTACTATTATCCTAAAGGCACTAGCAATTACTATCAACATGAAGTAGGTAGAGTGAATCTCGGGTTCAAGAACCCAGGAATAGAATACCTATTACTAAGTAGCATCACGGGATGCTTTCGAGAATGATGGCCAGAATCATCACACTGGGAACACAAATCATGGCTAAATTACTAGATGATCCCCTAAGACACCTAGGGTCATAATAATATCTCCAACATATATGTCAAGGTAACAGAGTACCTCAACTCACTGATTAGTGTGGTTAATCTGGCCCAAAGGAACATTGAAACGGGAGGAAGGAATTTGCAAGTGCATCAGACTGTTTAGAGACCTGAGATGACTCGGACAGCATAACGGCTGTAAATGCTCAGAAGAGATTTGAGACATTCACAAAAATGGTGGCATAACCACTCAGAAGCACAATATCAAGGTTTCGAGATCAACAATTAACATACGGAAGTAGTAGAAACTGAACTCAAGCTTAAATCCAACAATCTTATAAGTCTACGGATTAGTAACGCGTGATCCTGATAGAAAGAAGAGATGGCCTAGTTCCTTAACCCCGCAGGAAAGATAAGATGACTCAGATCAGAAGGGCATAAGGTATAAGGAGTAAAAAGAACCTTACGTTCCATCCCACAATCAATTCCCTTATATAACTAAAGAATTTCTAGACTCAACTTCGACCAGTTTGGCTTGGTAATCCTACAGGCAGTCAAGCTCTGATACCAACGCTGTCAGGACCCCGACTCGATGTCACATCGATCTAGCCTATAACACCTCATATCACTTTGCGGCCTCACGCACGGTATCCCCACGGGTGTCGCCTTACCTTTGCCCGGGACCGTTTGCGCCTTTTGGCTCACGTATATGATAGTGTCGCTAGCATCCATATGATAAGGAGCCCGGGCTGACATGACTAGTCGTAAACCCAAAGTGGCACAGACTTACAGGGACAGGCATCCATGACCCAGCATCGAACGTGTCGGTCATCAGCGAGTGAATCCAGGCTGTAGCACTGGGCTAGCAGGACTCCGGTATTCATCGCATGACATTTCCCCGAAGGGACAGACACAGGAACGAAGAAGGACACATGCCGGCCAGCCTAAGTGTTCCGGATCAGTAGCAAGCTACCATGGCTCGGTGGAAACACTAGGAGACATTTCCCCGTAAGAGAGGCTACCAAAGATAAACAACTAGATGGTCAGATCCCACACATGCCAAGCATTTCAACAACATACACACAATATGCTCGATATGTGCAAATACAACATGGCATCACAACATGACTCTATAACTCAAGTAATTTATTCAATAGGCTCCGAGGAGCGAGATATTACAAACATGAGTCTCATGACCCAACATTCAGAGCATACAAATAAAAGCACAAGCGGAAGCTATCATGTCTGAGTACAGACATCTATAAATGGAAAAGGCTGAGAAGCCTGACTATCTACCAGATCCTGCCGAGGGCACAAGATCGTAGCTGAGGTAACAAGCTAAACGTCGAAGTCCATGCGAAACTACTAGTGAGACCGAAGTCTCTCTGCAAAAACATAAAATAGGCAAACGTGAGTACAAATGTACCCAGCAAGACTTACATCAGAACTAACTACATATGCATCATTATCAACAAAGGGGGTGGTGGAGTTTAACTGCAGCAAGCCAGCTTTGACTCGGTGGCTATCCTGAACTACGACTGCAAACAACTCTTTTGAGGTGGCGCACACGAGTCCACATATTCACCATACCAATACACCACTATGGATCCGCTCCCGTCTCCCTACGAGAACGCCATCAATAGCACTCACGCTTATCTTGCGTATTTTAGAGTATCCACTTTCACTTGTTTATGAACTGATATAAGCAACCCAGAAGTCCTTTTCCGCGGACACGGCTATTCGAATAGATCATATTAACCCTGCAGGGGTGTACTTCTTCATACATGTTTCCACCACTTAGCGTCTGCACACGACATGTGCTCGGCAGACTTCAAGCGAAAGCCGACGTGGGTGTAGACCACGACCTACCTAAACACTCAAGTCTCTAGTCCAGGTTTATCGCCTATTCGGGTTCCATCCATGAGGAGATCCGGCCGGAGTTTCGCTCACAGCCCCAAACGATGTGAACAGGGTTCCGTGACACCAAACGGGCGCCCGGTATACCCGGCCACGTGCCTACCGCATCACAGCCCACCCCTACGGTCAGCGCTGTCCACGACCTCCAGCATACTACAAACACCAGAAACTACTTGCAACTCCTGGATAGAGGACTAGGGTGAATAAGAAGTCGAGCGGGGTCATATTTCAGGGCCCAATGTATGGTAGTAGCTGAATCATGGATCAAAACACAAAACTCAGTTCCTGAGGACGGCTGCAATGAGACAACCCACCATGTACTCCTACATGGCCTCTCACCGCTACCTTTACCAAATCGTGTTCACACACTTAGCTCACACACAGTAGGACATGTTTACACACCTCTGATTCATTCCCGATGAATCAGACCTGACACAACTCTAAGCAGTAGCAGGCATGACAAACAAGCATAAATGAGTAGGCACAACAGGGCGCAAACAACTCCTACTCATGCTAGTGGGTTTCATCTATTTACTATGGCAATGACAGGTCATGCAGAGGATAAAGGGGTTCAGCTACTGCAGCAAGTAACAGTTGAATTGTTGTTGTCCTAATGCATTAAAAGAGAGCAGGAGCGAGAGAGTAGGATTGTATCGGAATGAACAAGGGGGTTTTGCTTGCCTGGCACTTCTGAAGATAACATAGATCTTCATCGGTGTCATCGATCACAGCGTCGGAGCAGCGTCTACCGAGAGGGGACAATTACCGGCAAACACAGAAGAAACACGATCAATGCAATGCACAATATGATGCATGCTATGACATGGCAACATGAATGTGTTTTGGGCTAATGCACCTAGCCATGATTTAAATGAAGTTGGTTTGAATACATGATTCAAATTCCAACTCCATATATGATTATTTAAATGCCCTTTATTTGTTTTGTCCAAAACAGAGGATAAACATTGTTCAAACATGCATGAAAATGGTACAGATGGATTCCTTGAATTTTTCTGATAATTTTTCATATATAAATTATTTGATTTGGAGTTACGGTTGAATTTCTATGATTTTTAGAAGTTTATACAATTTTCTGAAATTTCCTGAATTAAAATAAATCCAGAAAATGATTTAACTGCGTCAGCCTGACGCCAGCATGACGTCAGCGAGTCAACGGCCAGGTCCAGGTCAAACCTGACGTGCGGGGTCCACACATCAGTGACACAGGAACTAATCCCGCGTTGACTCGGGCTTTGACCCGCTACGGGGCCCGCTGTCAGTGTCTGTTAGTGTGCTAATTGGGGGGATTAGCCGCTAATGGCAATGCCACGTCAGTGTCGCCGGATTAGGCGCCGGCGACCACATCTCGCGGCGGAGGCTCGCCGGAGTTGCGCTATGGGCTGCGGTTGGACGCGCGAAGAGCAACAGGAGGTAGCCCATGACCGCGTGCATCTAGGGAGACCAAGGGGAGGTGCGGGGGTGGCCGGGGTTCGCCGGAGTGGAGCCCGAGGCAGCGGCCGGAGCTCGAGCGAGCTCGGGTTCGAGGCCACAGCGGCATTGGCGACGCGGGGATAACACCTACGGTGTCTACGTGGTGCGGCGAGAACGTTGGACGCATGCCCGGGACCGAATGGTCACCGGAGCGTCATCGCCGGCGAGCTTTGGTGGCGGCGCTGTCGGGTGAGAAAGGCACGGCGGCTACGGCATACTAGGGAGAAAACGGAGAAGGGGAGGAGGATCAACAGCTCACAGCAGTTCCAGTAGGCGTCGAAGCGGGCTCGGGGAAGGTCGGAGCTGAGCGGGGCGGCGAGGCCGATCTCCGGCGGCCGAGGAGGGGAAAAGCGTCGGGGCGGCGCTTCGGGGCTCTTCCGGTCACGTGGCTCGGTGAGGGGGTTGGCGACGAGGTGCAGGAGCTCGGGAGCAGCTCGGGGCATCGTCGGAATGGCGGTGGTCGCGGCAACGGCGAACGGCGGCGATGGGCGTGTTCGGTGGCGAGAGAGAGGGGTCCAGGGGAGAGGATGAGGGCGCGGGAGAGTGAGGGAGAGAGGCAGGGAGGTGCGTGGCGCCCGGGGGAGGCGTCCAGAGCGTCGAGGAAGGAGAGCGGCAAGCAGGAGGTGGCTCGGCGCGTGCCGGCGTGCGGTGGCCACACGCCTCGCGTCCTTCTGGCGCGAGGTGGGAGACGGTGGCGGTTCGGTGGGCTGGGCCGCTGGAGGAGCTGGGCCAGGTAAGTGGGCGCCAGGTAAGTGTCAGGTAAGTGGCTAGGCTTCTCTCTTTTATTTCTGTTTTTCTATTTCTATTTTCTGTAGTTTGTTTTGATTTAGTTTTAGACACTAAATCATTTTTTATAAATCCTGATAATAATTGTGGACATTAACTGAATTATTACAGAGGCCCTCAACTATTTTCAGAATTGTTGGAGCATTTAAAAATATTAACAATATTTAAATGCCCCAATTCAAATACAATATGGTTTAATCAAAAATCCAAAAATGTCTTGGAAAAATATCCATCATCTCTGGATATGGTTTTCACCCTTTTCCAGTAATCATGAAATTTTTTGCAAACCAATTTGGATTCTTTGAAAATATTTTGAAGCTGAACCTATTTGCAATGCTTTGGTGCTAGGGCTTGGTCATCCCCATTTCAAAATTTCATAAAATTTAAACATGTTGCATGGATGCTAAAGCAAAAACAAACAAGGGCTGATCTGGGGCTGTGACAAGCACGGTGGTGGTTTTATTCTATAGAAATAATTGATCTCTCATGCTTCACTTATATTATTTTGAGAGTCCTTTGGAACAGCATGTTAATTTGCTTTCAGGCATAATAAAAACTTTCATATAAGTGCATTGAATACTATGAGAAGTTTGATACTTGATAATTGTTTTGAGATATGGAGATGGTGATATTAGAGTCATGCTAGTTGAGTAGTTGTGAATTTGAGAAATACTTGTGTTGAAGTTTGTGATTATCGTAGCATGCACGTATGGTGAACCGTTATGTGATGAAGTCGAAGCATGATTTATTTATTGAGTGTCTTCCTTATGAGTGGCGGTCGGGGACGAGCGATGGTCTTTTCCTACCAATCTATCCCCCTAGAAGCATGCGCGTAGTACTTTGTTTCAATAACCAATAGATTTTTGCAATAAGTATGTGAGTTCTTTATGACTAATGTTGAGTCCATGGATTATACGCACTCTCACCCTTCCACATTTGCTAGCCTCTCTATTACCGCGCACTTTTCGCCGGTATCATACACCCACCAGATACCTTCCTCAAAACAACCACCACACCTACCTCTTATGACATTTCCATAGCCATTAAGAGATATATTGCCATGCAACTTTCCACCATTCCATTTGTTATGACACGCTTCATCATTGTCATATTGCCATGCATGATCATGTAGTTGACATCGTATTTGTGGCAAAGCCACCATTCATAATTTTTCATACATGTCACTCTTGATTCATTATCCCGGTACACCGCCAGAGGCATTCGCATAGAGTCCTATTTTGTTCTAAGTATTGAGTTGTAATTCTTGAGTTGTAAGTAAAAAGAAGTGTGATGATCATCATTATTAGAGCATTGTCCTAGTGAGGAAAGGATGATGGAGTCTATGATTCCCCCACAAGTCGGGATGAGACTCCAGACGAAAAAAAATAAAAATAAAGAGGCCAAAAAAAGAAGGCCCAAATAAAAATGAGAGAAGAAGAGAGAAGGGACAATGTTACTATCCTTTTTCCACACTTGTGCTTGAAAGTAGCACCATGATCTTCATGATAGAGAGTCTCCTATGTTGTCACTGTAAGTGCATCTAGTGCCGCCCCTAGTTGGTTTTGGTGTATTGACGACAAACCTAGTTGAGGGACTAATGTGTTTGTGAGAATTGCAGGATAACACAGGTAGAAGTCCCTCATTGATTCGGTTTTCCTACCAGAGATGACCCCTAAAAATGTATGAAGACATTGATGTCAAAGGTGGTATATGAAGATATTCACATTGAAGACTATGACAAGAGAAGACACCGCATGAAGCCTATGGAGCTCGAAGACTTAGATCTTTCGTAGTTCTTTTTCTTCTGTGTTGAGTCATAGGAACCACCGTACTGTTAAGTGGGGTCCAAGAGAACCAGTCAGAATGACTGAAGTGATGCTTAAACAAAACCTATGTCTTCGAGTGAAGACTATGAGAGCAAATCTTGTCCAGAGTCGGACAAGTCAGCTTTGCTTGTAGCCCAAGTAAAGTTGCCGTGTGAGTTTGAAATCTGACCGTTGGAACACGTGTCAGTTCCTTAGTGACCCAGGGTCATTTCGGACAAATCAGGTCGGGTTGCCTAGTGGCTATAAATAGCCCACCCCCTACAACCATAAATGGTTGGCTGCTCAGATTCAGAGTACGGCTTTTGTCGTTTGAGAGCAACCCACCTCGAAGCCTTTGAGAGAGAGAATTCCTTGCGAGGATAAATCCCTAACCACCTAGAGCCAAAGAGAATTAGGCATCACTTAAGTCGTCTTGTTTGTGTGATCTGAAGACTTATTACACTTGAGGACTGTGCATCCTCCAGCCGGTTAGGCGTCGCGTTTTGAGCATCCAAGAGACATTGTGGATCGCCGGTGAACGAAGTCTGAAGGTTTGGGAGTCTACCTTGAAGACTTACCAGAGTGATTGGGTGAGGTCTGTGTGACCTTAGCTCAAGGGGAATATGGTGAGGACTGGGTGTCCTGAGCTGCGTGTTCAGGACTGGGTGTCCGGGACTGTGTGTCCTCAGGTTTAAATACCTAGCCGCCCTAACCAGACGTACAGTTGTCACAGCAACTGGAACTGGTCCAACACATCATTGTCTTCAAGGAGTCACTGGTTTCATCCTTCCCTTCTCTTTACGTACTATTACTCCTTGTGAAGTCATTGTATGATTGCACTATCTTTTATCTTCACTGAGTGACTGCTTGTTCTGTTTGGCTTCATAATATCTTCCTACCTGATCCTTACTACATTGCAGCTATTAGTCATTGTGCTTTCACTCTATTGAATACTTGACTATGGCTTGCCTAGTGTAGTCTACCTTCCACTGCAGGGTAATAGGTTTATTTCTACTGTTTGTCTTCATAACTTCCATGTTTTGAAGACTTCCATAAAAATCGCCTAATCACCCCCCCCTCTAGTCGATATAACGCACTTTCAATTGGTATCAGAGCAAGGTGCTCCCTTGTTCTGTGTGATTCGGTTTAACCACCTGGAGTTTTAGCTATGTTGACTGCGGGGATAATTAAAGTCTCTGCTGCGTGCCCCGTCTTCGATGGAATTGAATATCCCTACTGGAAGAATAAGATGCGCATGCATCTTGAAGCCATTGACGTCGACCTATGGTATGTCTTCAAGAACGGCGTTCCCAAGGCTGGAGAAGGTGTCACTGTTGCTGATGTCAAGAAGTTCGTTCAACTGGACTCTACTGCCAAGAGCATCATCTGTGGTCATCTGACCAAAGGACAGTATGGCCGTGTGAGTGCTTTGGAAACATCTAAGCTGGTCTGGGACTGGCTCTCCAAGGTCAACGAAGGCGTCTCAACCCAGAGAGATCAGAGAATCAGTGTCCTTCGCAACCTCTTCAACCGCTTCAAGCAAAATGACAATGAGAATGTCCAGCTCACGTTTGATCGACTCACTGACATCACAAATGAGCTTCAAGCCCTCGGCGCTACTGAGATCACCAAGCATGAAGTCGTCAAGACACTACTGAGATCACTTGACAGTTCGTTTGACACCCTAGCCCTGATGATTCAAGAACAACCTGATTTCAAGACACTCGATCCGTCTGGCATACTTGAGAGGCTCAACACACATGAGTTTCAGCTTTCTGAGAAAAGAGATATCTACGGTCCAAACTATGGGCGAACTCGTGCCTTGAAGGCAAAAGCTGTCTCCTCATCTGAAGAAGAATCTGACAGCAGTTCTGATGATCCTGAAGACATTGGAAAGGAACTTGCTATGCTTGTGAAGAAGTTCCAAAAATTCACCAAGAAGAAAGGCTTCAGAAAGTCTTCATGATCAAGCTCAAGGAATGATGAAGCTTCTGCTCATGACTACAAGAAGAAAACATGCCACAAGTGCAAGAAAACTGGACACTTCATCTCTAAGTGTCTGTAGTGGGACAATGAGAACAGAAAGAAGAAGAAGAGCAAGGAATATGACTCTAACGACAAGAAGAAGAAGAAATACTCAAAGTCTTCTTCCAAGTCTTCCTCAAAGTCTTCATCACACAAGAAGAGCTCATCTGGCAAGGCACGTGCGTTTGTTGGCAAGGAAATGGATTCAGAGGAGGAGTCCGCTTCTGAGGAGGCGGAGGTGGAGTCTGAGGAGGAGTCTGATTCTGGCGTTGCAAGTCTAGCTACAGCATGCGTTGCCAAGTCCATCTTTAACATTGAAGACAATGACTTCACCACCGACACCGATGCAAATGACAAGGACTACTCTGCTCCTACCTACTGTTTCATGGCACGCGGTGCCAAGGTAAACACACGCACTACTCACTATCAAACATCTAGTGACGATGACTCTGATTGTGGTTCAAGACCCAGCTACAAAACACTTGCTAAAATTGCAACTGAACAACAGAAAGCCATGGAACATATTCAAAAATTGTTAGACAAAAGCGATGATCTGTTGGGCGCTGAAATGACTCGATCTGAGTCCTTAATTGAAGACATAAAAAATCTTCACATTAAGTATGAGGAACTTGAAAGTCGTCATGAAACGCTCTCAACAACTCATGAAAAGCTTTCCTATGATTATCTTCAAAGGAAGCAAGATCTTGAGAAATTGAGAGCGGCTCATGAAGATCTTCAAAAGGAAAATGAGTCACTTCGCACCGAACAGATCAGTTCCGCTCAGGAAGGATTTGAACCACCATGTCTTAAATGCATTGAGCGTGATAATGCTACTTCTGTTGCTGAATGTTCTACTATTGCTACTGTTGCAATATCTTCAACTGTTGATGTGGTAACTAACCCCACTGCTGAGGATACCACTGCTATTGCTGATGAGAATGCTAGATTGAAGACATTGCTTGAAACAGGGATGTACAAAAGCCTTAAAGGGCATCAGACACTATGTGATGTCCTCAAAAGGCAGATTCTGAACCGAAACCCGAGGAAAGAGGGTGTTGGGTTCGTAAGGAAAATGAATGCTGATGGCTCTTACTGGAAACCTAAACAGTACCCCAAAACCACATGGGTTGCTGCAAAGGAACCTTCAGCAGATCCATCCAATCTGTCTGGCTTCACTTGTGCTAACCCCATTGTCATTGATGAATCCTTTGATGCAAACTATAAAGTGTTTAAGAATCAGAATGGTGAAGTGTTTGCCAGGTACATTGGTACTAACTGCAGGAATGGACTGCCTATGAAGAAGATCTGGGTGCCCAAAAGGTGTTTGGAAAATCTTCCTGTGAATGTCGTCATGACACCACAGATGAAGAAGACTAACCCCAGACCACAGGCTTCATACGGCCCAAAGGCTTCATACAGACAGAGGACTCACCTGAGTCGCACTAACGCAAATGTTTTGCAGGGAAACCATACTCAGGCCTATGAATATGAGTGCGGTTCATCAAACCGCCATGTTCATAAGACCGAGAACTATTCTTCTTATTCTTATGAGTACTATTGTCCGCCTGCAAGACTTTTTGCTAGAGCTCCAAAGCCAAAGTTCTCAGACGCTGCACTTAGACTTATTGCTTCCAAGCCACCCTTGAAGATGTGGGTGGCTAAGAAGGCTTAACTCTCTTTTGCAGGGAAAGGTCTCCAGCAGAAAACCAAAATTGTCTGACGCTATTGCTGGGGACCTTAAACATCTTGTGGGGCGCAAGATCAAATGCCCGAATGGTCTTACTATGTACTTTGTTCCTGAATCACTTGCTACTCTCCCTATCATTCCTAATATGGATCTAAGCTTTCATAACCCACTGGTTCGTCAAATGTTTTTGCTTCACAATTCTCTTCGTGAAGCCTATCCCCCTAACTGCACTGTAGGGTACGACACCAGCGTCTTCAGAATGGATTATTGATAGTGGGTGTACCAACCACATGACTGGCAAAAGAAGCCTTCTTATGGACTCAACCTTATGTCCATCCGACAAGAGCCACATCACATTTGCTGACACTGGTAAAAGTAAGGTATTGGGTCTAGGTAGAGTTGCAATCTCAAAGGATCAACACATGGATAAAGTCATGCTTGTTGAATCCCTTGGCTTC
Source organism: Triticum dicoccoides (assembly GCF_002162155.2). Lineage (NCBI taxonomy): Eukaryota > Viridiplantae > Streptophyta > Magnoliopsida > Poales > Poaceae > Triticum > Triticum dicoccoides. The sequence continues at coordinate 490,069,965 of NC_041388.1, read as the reverse complement.
AACTTAATGTCTGTCTCAATGCTTTGCGATTTGAACATGATCATAATATTTGGAAAATATCGTTGCCTTGTTCTAATGGAATCTGACAAGTCTCTAGTGTTTGAAGGGTATCGGAAAGATGATTTGTACGTGGTAGATTTCTCAGCAGGACCACAGCTTGCTGTATGTCTTCTAGCAAAAGCTTTAGAATGATGGCTCTGGCATCGGAGGCTTGGGAATGCTGGCATGAGGAACCTCCACACCCTTGCAAAGAAGAAGCATGTCATAGGCATCGAGGGCGTCAAGTTCAAGAAAGATCACTTATGCGGTGCCTGTGAAGCAGGGAAGATGACGAGGGCCAAACATCCCTCAAAGACAATCATGACAACTACTCGACCCTTCGAACTGCTCCACATGGATCTTTTCGGTCCCACTCATTACTCAACTCTCACTACTACTGCTTCTCTCTATGTCTTTGTCATTGTTGATGATTATTCTAGATATACTTGGGTGCACATAATCCTCTACAAGACTGAAGTGCAGGATGTCTTCAGACGCTTCGCCAATCAAGCAATGAACAACTATGGCGCCAAGATAAAGCACATCATAAGTGACAATGGCACTGAATTCAAGAACACTAGCCTTGATACATATCTTGATTCCTTGGGCATCACACATGAATTCTCAGCCCCATACACACCACAGCAGAATGGCGTCGTCGAACGCAAGAACAGAACACTCATTGAGATGGCCCAAACGATGCTAGATGAATACAAGACTCCAAGAAAATTCTGGCCTGAAGCCATTGATACTGCATGCCATACAATCAATCGTGTTTATCTTCACAAGCTTCTGAACAAGACATCATATGAGCTCCTTACTGGCAAGAAGCCAAATGTCAGTTACTTCAGAGTATTTGGCGCCAGGTGATGGATCAAGGATCCACATCACACTTCAAAATTTGCACCAAAAGCACATGAAGGTTTTATGCTTGGATATGGAAAGGATTCGCACTCCTACAGAGTCTTCAATCTCTTTCATTATAAAGTGGTTGAAACACTGGATGTGCGATTTGATGAGACTAACGGTTCACAAAGAGAACACCTGCCGAATGTGCTAGATGAAGTTCCATCCAGTGAATCAATCAAGCTAATGGGAACTGGAGAAATCATACCCTCTGAAGCTCAACCTGAAGAGGAACTTATCATCTCCGCACCTGATCAACCTGAAGACAATGCTCAGCCTGAAGACAATCCCACTAACAATGACAATGATCAGCAAGAGCAAAACCTTCGCCCTGTACATCCTCGTGTTGCCAATGAAGTGCAGATTGAGAGAATAATTGACAGCATCAATGCACTCGGTCCGCTCACTCGATCAAGGGTAACTCAGCTGGCAAATTTCTGTGGGCACTTCGCATTCGTCTCAATAACAGAACCCAAGAAAGTTGAAGAAGCCTTCATGGAACCTGAATGGATTCAAGCTATGCAAGAAGAGCTTCAACAGTTTGAGCTGAATAATGTATGGGAACTGGTTAAGCGTCCTGATCCTCGGAAGCACAACATAATAGGCACCAAATGGATATACCGCAACAAGCAAGATGAGCATGGTCAAGTTGTCAGAAACAAAGCTCGTCTCGTTGCTCAAGGATATACTCAAGTGGAAGGCATTGACTTCGATGAAATATTTGCTCCTGTGGCTAGACTTGAAGCCATACGCATACTGCTGGCCTATGCAAATCATCATAACATACTTCTATATCAAATGGATGTGAAGAGCACCTTTCTCAATGGCAAGATTGAAGAAGAAGTGTATGTTGCACAACCGCCTGGCTTTGAAGATCCAAAACATCCTGACATGGTATACAAGCTCAACAAGGCACTATATGGCCTCAAACAAGCCCCTCGGGCCTGGTATGACACACTCAAATACTTCCTGAAGAGCAAAGGCTTCATACCTGGTTCCCTGGACCCCACTCTCTTCACGAAGACATATGATGGTGAACTGTTTGTGTGCCAAATATATGTGGATGACATTATCTTCGGCTGCACCAATCAGAAGTACAGTGAAGAGTTTGGATATATGATGCAAGAGCAATATCAGATGTCCATGATGGGAGAGCTGAAGTTCTTCCTCGGTCTTCAAATACGACAGCAATGCAACGGCATCTTCATATCTCAAGAGAAGTATCTCAAAGATTGCCTGAAGAAGTTCGGTATGCAAGACTGCAAAGGCTTCACGACGCCAATGCCAGCCAAGCATCATCTGGGTCCTGACGACAATGGTAAAGAGTTCGATCAAAAGGTATACTGCTCCATGATTGGTTCTTTGCTTTATCTATGTGCATCTAGGCCAGATATTATGCTTAGTGTTTGCATGTGTGCTCGATTTCAAGCGGCACCAAAGGAGTCGCATCACTTAGCTGTGAAGCAAATTCTTCGATATTTGGCTCACACCCCAACTCTAGGATTATGGTATCCAAAGGGCTCAGAGTTTGATCTGGTTGGATTCTCGGATGCTGATTATGCTGGTGACAAGGTGGATCGCAAGTCTACATCAGGCACATGTCACTTTCTGGGACGATCACTTGTATGTTGGTCTTCAAAGAAGCAGAACTGTGTATCTCTCTCCACTGCTGAATCTGAATACATTGCTGCTGGATCTTGCTGCGCTCAGCTTCTATGGATAAAGCAAACACTCAAGGACTATGGCATTCATCTGAAGCAAGTGCCACTCTACTGCGACAACGAAAGCGCCATCAAGATTGCCAACAACCCAGTTCAGCACTTGAAGACAAAGCACATTGAAATTCGTCATCACTTTCTCAGAGATCATGTTGTGAAGGAAGATATTGATATCATACACGTCAACACTGAAGAGCAATTGGCAGATATCTTCACCAAGCCCTTGGATGAGAAGAGATTTTGCAAGTTACGGTGTGAGCTAAATATCTTGGAATCCTCAAATGTCATGTGATCAGGCACACATCCTAACACTTATGCATATTGATGACTTAGATGTGCAACACACGAAGTAAAGTATATCTTCAATCAATGAAGACATACATTCTAAGTGTGAATACATTAATGTGGAATTTGACTTCGGAGCGCCACGATAATTGTGTGTCGTGTCTGGGTCTAATACTTCCTATACGGTGGGTAACGCCACCACCAAATGTTCTGTTTGAAGTGTTTCACTCATGGCGTTACATTTGCTATGTCTCCACATTTGGTTTGGCTTCAATCTCAACATGTCTTCATGATTATCTTCACTATGTTGATTATATATATATATATATATATACTAGTGTTCTGTCCTCTACAGCATTCACTTATAGCTATGTCTTCTTGTTGAATCTTTTGAACTAAGTGAATGTGATCGGACCCTAACCTCTCTATGCTTTCTATCTCAAACTCTATCTCTCCAAATCATATGCATTCTATTGAAACTGTCGAATGTCTTCTCTGCGTCCTTGTCAGCAGAAGATACAGAGACAAACATTAAGTCCGTTTTCAATGCTCATTCCTTCACCTGAAACCCGGAGAAGTGGGAACGACCACCCAACAATCCAGGCGTGCGTGGGACGTGGAACAACCCCCGATATGCTGCATGACGGCCACGTACCCCTCAGATGTGAATTGCCAGGGGCACCTGTGTAATAACGCAGTGTCGCCCCTGTACCTATAAATACACGCCTCACCACAGTCATTATCTCTTCTTCCACTCTCGCACGAACCCTAGCGCCACCGCTAGCCCTCGACGACGCCGGCGACGAAGTGCTTCGCTGCCGCAACCTCTCTGACACCGTCTTCACGCCGACCGCGGACATCGTCCTCTCCGCCATCGCCGTAGGTGTCCTCCGTCACCAAGTTAGGGCACGGAAGATCGAACTGCTCGGCCTCCTCTTCCACTCCGTCTAGCAGTTCTTTGTGTGGTAAATAAAACTTCCTTTTTACGGCCCCTTTGATCCTATAGCTTTATCACTTTCTACCACAAGCAGTTTCCATTCACACAAGTTGGATCTCTTTCATACTGCATCTCATAACATGCCTAGTATATTCACTTATGCTTCACAAAGTAGTTAGATTCCTCACTTGTACTGATCCGTGGATTCATACAAATCTGGAACCAACTCCTTATCTATGAGTGAATGTCTTCGCACGATGAGGTCAATGTCTTCTAAACTGATTTATCTTCAAAATCTTCTGAGAATGCATATGACCTCTTCCCCTTCCCTCGCACCTTAATGCTGTCACAGGTACATGTCCGTGGGAGAATCCCTTGGTTCTCATAGTCTGCATTCATTTACAGAATTCTTACAGTATCACATAAATTCTCCCGAACCCAGTTCCTGTCTGTCCAGCAAGCGAAAGCCTTTGAAGCCTTTGAACGTATTGAAGCCTTTCAGTTTAAAGTTCATGGCTTCAGAGAAATCAGCAAGGAAGGGTGGCAGAAAGCGTCGTGGAGAAACATCAAGAGATCTGCCCGATGACCTCTCAGAGCTGTACAAGACAGATCCTGAAAAGGATTACAATCAGCGCAAGACGCGAATCCAATGGATTCGATGCTATTGGGAAGAACAGTGGTTCAAGTACAGATTTGTGACCAAGGAATATGCTGAAAAGAATGACATCAAGCGACCATGGGGAGACATCCTCTACAAAAATCTTCAACCCAGGACCAGAGATGAAGCCATTGAACAAGGCTTCTATCCCTAAATGGTCCGTGGACCACAGCCTGCGGATGCTGACCCGTCGTCTCTGCTATGGTGTTGTGACGACAATCTGTTTAAGCGCAACTTCCAGTTTTCCCAGAACTCAGCGTAGCAGAACAAGAAGACTTTGGGTTTAGATTTCAACCCTGGTCCCTCTGCTCCCCGTGCCGATGGAACTTGCAAAGCTGAACCCAATCTTCTTGGGCCCTTCTACAATCTTGAAGGCCTCATCACACACATCGTGGTTCAAGGACAACCGTGAATGAGCCTGCAGATGATGCTGAATCAGATGAAGCGCCTGCAGCGCCGAAGCCAAAGAAGTTGAAGCAACCAAAAGCTTCAAAGCCGGCCTCTGCACCAAAAATCTCACGGGCGAAGCCACTGGCAACTGCACCTCCTGAAGACAGTGTGCAGTCTGAAGATTTGTCATGCATCTCCAAGCCCCAGAAGGTCAAGATGCCTTTGCCACACACCGGCCAAGAGTTGACAGCTGCTGCCATTCTGCGCAATGATGCCATTGATCTGTCAAGTGATGAAGATCTTGCAGATGACGCCCTTGAGCAACTCATCAAGAGCAAAGAAGAAGCAGAAGTCTTCAATGATCTGCCTCTCTTTGATGTAACAATCATCCACAACTTCATTGATGAGTGGTTTGACACGCCCAACATCAGCTTCGACAATCTACAACTTCCCATTGGCCTCAGTGTCGCCTTCCATGGCGCCATTGCTTCAGAGTTAGTTATCGCCCAGAGCATTGTTGAACTGAAGCAGAAGATTGACTTTGAAAAATCTCAGTTCAAGAAGCATATGGCCAAGCTCAGCGTGCAAGAAGTGAAGAACTTCAAGATTATGATGCACGAGCTCAAGGAAGCCTTTCTCAAGAAACATGCAGAAGCTCATGGTTCTCGTGAGCACATGAAGGTTCTGGCTGACAGATGTGTGCAAGCCTACAATGAGGCTGAGAAGCGCAAGGCCCTTGGGCGTCCTGGCATCGACCCCAGGATGGCTGCAAAGAAGAAGAAGAAGCCCGCTACGGCTGAACCCGACGCACCAAGGCAGGAAGTAGATCCCATTGTCTTCCCAACTAGCATGACTGGCCCGAAGCCAAAGGTCAGGTTAACCGCTTTAGAACTGAAGAAGACCAGGACTGCTGAGGCTGAAGCAAGGAAGAGGAAACATCCTGAAGCCTCTGCTACTGCCCCCTCCAAGAAGAAAAGAAAGACCAAAAAGGAATGGGCTGCTCCCACAGAGCCCTTGATTGTTGAACCTATTTCCATGGTTCACCCTGACGCTGAACCACAAGAACGTCAACTGACTGTCCATGAGCCTACTTTCACAGAGGCTCATGAAGCTGAAGACTTTCCAGCAGCTGATCCCATCGCTGCTGAAGACTTTGGTCACCATGACCGTGTTGATGATGCAGTCCTTCCTCAGCTAGAGCACCAACAGGATGCTTCATGGGCTGATCGCCCACAAGAGGAAGAAGACTCTGAGGCCCAGCTAACACCAACTCCACAGGCGTCGCCCGTGTTGCGCAGGCTTCGCAAAGGTCCAAGGCCTCAAGTCTCTGCGTCTGAAGCTAAAACTGCTGAAGATATTCCGGCTGCATCAGCCGATGTCGCACAAGCTGCTACTCCCATGTCCCACCAAGAAGCGGTTCTCAAGGAGAACGTGATTGTGACCGACCCTCCAGCTTGTCAAGTGGAGGTTGAAAATCTTGAGGCTGCCACCACCAACACCACTGGAGCCACTGACGCTGTCATGGCTGAAGCAAATGTGGAGCCCTCACCAACAAAAGCACCAGAAGTCAGTGAAGCCACTGATCCCGCTGCTTCTGTTCCTGCATCTGCTTCCGGTCACCAGTTCGACTATCATGTTGAGCACAGGCCTCAGGTACAGAAGCCAATCCCAAGATTGCCCAGGTTCCCAGGTCCTACATCAGCACCTTGATCCTTCAATATCAATGGCTTCAGAGCAGACAACACATTCTTCAATAGCTCCAAGAACCCCTACTCAAGGGAAAGAATATCATCTGGTCGGTTCTGGAGCTATCCGCAGCGAAGCTATTACTCCTGCATTCTATACAATCAAGGCCGCATCTTCCCACACAAGCGTCTTGACATTGAAGCAATAGCTGGTCTGCCCTGTCTGGAAGAAGCTCTGGATTGCTTCAAAGAGGTTGGATTGCTGCCGTTCGTCACTAACCAAGAGCATTGGAATGAAGAGTTCCTGCTCCAATTCTATGCCACACTTCACATCCACGGGTATAACAGAGATCCGAAGACTTGGGTCCTGGAGTGGATGACATGAAACGTTCATCACGAAGCCAAAGCCTTTGACATCATTGAGCTCACTGGTCTACCCACTCCTGGCGATCTCTACGAATCTGGCTGTCAACTTCACAGTGAAGCTGTAGAGAGCATCTTTCAGAAGCCTGAACCTAATATGAGTCAGATGCTCAGTATGATGAAGCCATTGCCCCAAGATGCTGCATATCCCAAGGAGTTCTTAGTTGAAGACCTTGAGTATCTGCCAAGGACTATTATTCACATCATAAGGCGAACTCTCTGGCCCATCAAAGGGCACTCTCCACATGCCCAGCTGGAAGGTGCAATTAAGACTTTGGTCTTCTATATTCTTCATGGAAAATGCTTCAATGCACAGGACTTCTTCATTCGCCAACTTGCTGCATCAGGCTCTGATCTTTTTGGCTTGAAGTTCTGCGCCCCTTGGGTGATGCGGCTGATCAAACTTCACTCCGCAATCTCATATCAGCCATCTGCCCGCAATCATCGGATCTTTTTGCCTGATGTGGATATGTCTATTGAAGCCATCTATCTTGAGCCTGCCAAGGAACCTCTAAGTCTTCAGAATGCAGAGCATCAAAGTTTTTCTCAGAACGTTGAAGGCGTTGAAGCAGTAACTCGTGTGTATCCTTTGGCTGGCACTACACGTGCACCACATCCTGCTCTCACTGAAGCCACTGATAGCACCATTGCCCAACGACCCAAGAAGCGCACTCGTGTTCTCAATGACCGAGAGCTTCTGGTGGCTCTTCATTAGAAACAGGATAGGCATCATGACTGGCTGAAGTATCAAATGCAAAGCCTCTTGGTGGATGTTAATCGCATTCGCAATCTTGCCACCAAGAATGCCTTTGTTGCTCATGAAACCTCTCGACGCACATGGAAAGGGCTGACGCTGATATGTTCTGAAGATGATCTTCAAGAGGATGGCTTCTCTGAGCGCTTCAAGTTTGACTCCACACCTCCTCGAAGGGCAGTGCTGCGACGAACTCCATCTCTTGAAGACTCTGAGTTCTCTTCCTCTGCTACAACTGTAAATTCCAGAGTCATCGAGGATGAAGACGATGCTACTTCACCGCCACCTCCTTCAGTATGTGTCGACACTGCTCCAAGTTCTTCTGCACCGCCGAACACCACTGACGACCCTGCGGCTTCACCTATTCTTCATGGGAACGAGTAGATGCTCTATGTCTTCGAACCTTTTTGGTCCTTACTGACAAAAGGGGGAGAAGCATATGAGTTTGATAGTCTTCAAGTGGGTCCATATGGGCGGGTGCTTTATATTTTGCTTCGTGTTTACAACTCTCGTTTTGATACATTTGGTTCTTTGAGTTGTAACACCTAAACTCGATGGTCGTCTGCTACTTATTTGACACCTTGTGATGCGATGATAAATTCCGCATGTGCGATGATAAATTCCGCACTTAGATCATTTTGCAGACGTCCATTTTCCATTATGCATGTCATTATCTTCACATACCTTCACATGCATAGTGGATTGTCATCATAAGTTGAAGTGGATCTCCACAAGCACAACCTGCCATGTGCATTTGCATTCCAAAAGCAAATTACTTATATGCACATCTTCAGGGGGAGCCCTTGCAACTTATGAAGACAATTCCTTATCCTTCACAATTTCACATATTATATTCCCTGTTGAAAACTTCAACTAGTTTGTCATCAATCACCAAAAAGGGGGAGATTGTAAGTGCATCTAGTGCCGCCCCTAGTTGGTTTTGGTGTATTAACGACAAACCTAGTTGAGGGACTAATGTGTTTGTGAGAATTGCAGGATAACACAGGTAGAAGTCCCTCATTGATTCGGTTTTCCTACCAGAGATGACCCCTAAAAATGTATGAAGACATTGATGTCAAAGGTGGTATATGAAGATATTCACATTGAAGACTATGACAAGAGAAGACACCGCATGAAGCCTATGGAGCTCGAAGACTTAGATCTTTCATAGTTCTTTTTCTTCTGTGTTGAGTCATAGGAACCACCGTACTGTTAATTGGGGTCCAAGAGAACCAGTCAGAATGACTGAAGTGATGCTTAAACAAAACCTATGTCTTCGAGTGAAGACTATGAGAGCGAATCTTGTCCAGAGTCGGACAAGTCAGCTTTGCTTGTAGCCCAAGTAAAGTTGTCATGTGAGTTTGAAATCTGACCGTTGGAACACGTGTCAGTTCCTTAGTGACCCAGGGTCATTTCGAACAAATCAGGTCAGGTTGCCTAGTGGCTATAAATATCCCACCCCCTACAACCATAAATGGTTGGCTGCTCAGATTCAGAGTACGGCTTTTGTCGTTTGAGAGCAACCCACCTTGAAGCCTTTGAGGGAGAGAATTTCTTGCGAGGATAAAGCCCTAACCACCTAGAGCCAAAGAGAATTAGGCATCACTTAAGTTGTCTTGTCTGTGTGATCTGAAGACTTATTACACTTGAGGACTGTGCATCCTCCAGCCGGTTAGGCGTCGCGTTCTGAGCATCCAAGAGACATTGTGGATCGCCGGTGAACGAAGTCTGTGAAGGTTTGGGAGTCTACCTTGAAGACTTACCAGAGTGATTGGGCGAGGTCTGTGTGACCTTAGCTCAAGGGGAATACGGTGAGGACTGGGTGTCCTGAGCTGCGTGTTCAGGACTGGGTGTCCGGGACTGTGTGTCCTCAGGTTTAAATACCTAGCCGCCCTAACCAGACGTACAGTTGTCACAGCAACTGGAACTGGTCCAACACATCATTGTCTTCAATGAGTCACTGGTTTCATCCTTCCCTTCTCTTTATGTACTGTTACTCCTTGTGAAGTCATTGTATGATTGCACTATCTTTTATCTTCACTGAGTGATTGCTTGTTCTATTTGGCTTCATAATATCTTCCTACCTGATCCTTACTACATTGCAGCTATTAGTCATTGTGCTTTCACTCTATTGAATACTTGACTATGGCTTGCCTAGTGTAGTCTACCTTCCGCTGCAGGGTAATAGGTTTATTTCTACTGTCTGTCTTCATAACTTCCACGTTTTGAATACTTTCATAAAAATCTCCTAATCACCCCCCCCCCTTCTAGTCGATATAACGCACTTTCAGTCACTTTCATAAACTAGTGGGAATTTTACATTATAGAACTTGACTTGTATATTCCAATGATGGGCTTCCTCAAATTGCCCTAGGTCTTCGTGAGCAAGCAAGTTGGATGCACAACCACTTAGTTTCTTTTGTTGAGCTTTCATACACTTATAGCTCTAGTGCATCCGTTGCATGGCAATCCCTACTCACTCACATTGATATCTATTGATGGGCATCTCCATAACCCGTTGATACGCCTAGTTGATGTGAGACTATCTTCTCCTTTTTGTCTTCTCCACGATCGCCATTCTATTCCACCTATAGTGCTATGTCCATGGCTCACGCTCATGTATTGCGTGAAAGTTGAAAAAGTTTGAGAACATCAAAAGTATGAAACAATTGCTTGGCTTGTCATCGGGGTTGTGCATGATTTAATATTTTGTGTGATGAAGATAGAGCATAGCCAGACTATATGATTTTGTAGGGATAACTTTCTTTGGCCATGTTATTTTGAGAAGACATGATTGCTTAGTTAGTATGCTTGAAGTATTATTATTTTTATGTCAATATTAAACATTTATCTTGAATCTTTCGGATCTGAACATTCATGCCACAATAAAGAAAATTACATTGAGAAATATGTTAGGAAGCATTCCACATCAAAAATTCTATTTTTATCATTTACCTACTCGAGGACGAGTAGGAATTAAGCTTGGGGATGCTTGATACGTCTTCAACGTATCTATAATTTTTTTATTGTTCCATGCTATTATATATTCTGTTTTGGATGTTTAATGGGCTTATTTATACACTTTTATATTATTTTTGGGACTAACTTATTAACCGGAGGCCCAACCCAAATTGTTGTTTTTTTGCCTATTTTAGTGTTTCGGAGAAAAAGAATATCAAATGGAGTCCAAACGGAATGAAACCTTCGGGAGCGTGATTTTTGAAACAAACGTGATCCAGAGGACTTGGAGTGGACGTCAAGCAACCAACGAGGAAGCCACGAGGCAGGGGGCGCGTTTACCCACCCTGGGCGCACCCTCCACCTCGTGGGCCCCTCGTGGCTCCACCGACCTACTTCTTCCTCCTATATATACCTATGTACCCCCAAACCATCGGAGAGCACCACGAAAACCTAATTCCACCGTCGCAACCTTCTGTACCCGTGAGATCCCATCGTGGGGCCTTTTCCGGCGCTCCACCGGAGGGGGCACTGATCACGGAGGGCTTTTACATCAACACCATAGCCTCTCCGATGATGTGTGAGTAGTTTACCTCAGACCTTCGAGTCCATAGTTATTAGCTAGATGGCTTCTTCTGTCTCTTTGGATCTCAATACAAAGTTCTCCTCGATTCTCTTGGAGATCTATTCGATGTAATCTTCTTTTGCGGTGTGTTTGTCGAGATCCGATGAATTGTGGGTTTATGATCAAGATTATCTATGAACAATATTTGAATCTTCTCTGAATTCTTTTATGTATGATTGGTTATCTTTGCAAGTCTCTTTGAATTATTAGTTTCATTTGGCCTACTAGATTGATCTTTCTTGCAATGGGAGAAGTGCTTAGCTTTGGGTTCAATCTTGCGATGCTCGATCCCAGTCACAGTAGGGGAAACGACACGTATTGTATTGTTGCCATCGAGGATAAAAAGATGGGGTTTATATCATATTACATGAGTTTTTCCCTCTACATCATGTCGTCTTGCTTAAAGCGTTACTCCGTTCTTATGAACTTAATACTCTAGATGCATGCTGGATAGCGGTCGATGTGTGGAGTAATAGTAGTAGATGCAGGCAAGAATCGGTCTACTTGTCACGGACGTGATGCATATATACATGATCATACCTAGATATTCTCATAACTATGCTCAATTCTATCAATTGCTCGACAGTAATTTTTTCACCCACCGTAATACTTATGCTATCTTGAGAGAAGCCACTAGTGAAACCTATGGCCTCTGGGTCTATTTTCCATCATACAAGTTTCCAATCTATTTTATTTTGCAATCTTTACTTTCAATTTATATCATAAAAATACCAAAAATATTTATCTTATTATTATTATCTCTATCAGATCTCACTCTTGCAAGTGGTCGTGAAGGGATTGACAACCCCTTTATCGCATTGGTTGCGAGGTTCTTATTTGTTTGTGTAGGTGCGAGTTGACTTGCGCCTGGTCTCCTACTGGATTGATACCTTGGTTCTCAAAAACTGAGGGAAATACTTACACTGCTTTGTTGCATCACCCTTTCCCCTTCAAGGGAAAACCAATGCATGCTCAAGAGGTAGCAAAATGCGAGGCTATAAGTAATCATGCATATAAGAGATCAAAAGACTCAAATAACTTTCATGGATAAAAACATAGATCTGATCATAAACTCAAAGTTCATCAGATCCCAACAAACACACCGCAAAAAGAGTTACATCAAATAGATTTCCAAGAGACCATTGTATTGAGAATCAAAAGAGAGGGAGGAAGCCATCTAGCTACTAACTACGGACCCGTAGGTCTACAATGAACTACTCATGCATCATCGGAGAGGCACCAATGAGGATGATGAACCCCTCTGTGATGGTGTCTAGATTGGATCTGGTGGTTCTGGAACTTGCGGCGGCTGGAACTGATTTTCATCGACTCCCCTAGGGTTTCTGGAATATTGGGATACTTATAGAGCAAGAGGCGGTGCGGGAGGCCACCGAGGTGGGCACAACCCACCTGGGGGCCCAGGCGCGCCCTGGTGGGTTGTGCCCCCCTCGGGGCATCCCCCAGGTGCTTCTCTGGCCCATCTGGTGTCTTCTGGTCCGAAAAAATCCACAAAAAATTTTGCTGCATTTGGACTCCATTTGGTATTGATTTCCTGCTATGTCAAAAACAAGCACCAAACAACAACTCGCACTTGGCACTATGTCAGTAGGGTAGTCCCAAAAAATGATATAAATGATTGTAAAATGATTGTAAAACATCCAATAATGATAATATAATAGCATGGAACAATCAAAAATTATAGATACGTAGGAGACGTATGAACCCCCTCGAGCTAACCTACGTTGCGATGGCTCCACACCTAAGTCCTTTCACAAGGGCATCTGCCGTGTTAAATCCACGGCATAAATGGAAATATCAAAGGAGATGTATAAATGATACATCCAGAAGGTTTTGTTGATCCTAAGGATGTCGGAAAGGTGTGCAAGCTTCAAAGGTCTATCTATGGTTTGAAGCGAGCATTAAGGAGCTGGAATCAACATTTTGATGAAATAGTTAAAAAGTTTGGCTTCATTAAAATGATGGAAAGACTTGTGTATACAAGAAGTTTAGTGAGAACTCTATAGCATTTTTAATCTTATATGTAAATGACATATTATTGATTGGAAATAATGTAAAGTTTATTAGCATGATAAAAGACTTATTGAAGAATGTGTTTCCAATCCAAACCTAGGCGAAGCAGCTTATTGGTCATAAAGATCTATAGAGATGGATCAAGACATCTAATTGCGTTAAGCCAGAATATGTAAATTGACAAGGATTTAAAAGGTTTAAAATAGAGAATGTGTTTTATTCCAATGTCACATAGCATGATGCTTGGAAGCAATCAATGTCCTAAGATAGTTTATAATCATGTGCACATGAGTGGAATTCAATATGCCTCGATAATTGAATACACCATGAATGTTATGATATGTACAAGGCCAAATATTTCTTATCTACTAAGTTTTAGTAACAAGTGCCAAAGTGATCCTAGGATTGGCTCACCAGGTAGTTGTTGAAATAATATTAAGTACCTCAGAAGGACAAAGTACATGTTTCTTGTCTATAAGGAGATGAAGAGCTCATTGTAAATGATTACACGAACACCAGCTGCATGACTGATACAGATGGCTATCGGGCTATGTTAGGACAATATTTTGGAATAGTTTCAAGCATGAACGCCATTGTGTATTCTATAGCAAAAAAAGAATATGTTGAAGCTTCATATGCTTCAAAGGAGGAAGTCTGAATCAAGAAGTGTCTTGATATAGTTGTTGTGATCCTACATGCAATGAAACTAATGGCATTGTATTGTGAATAATAGTGCCATTATTCAAAGCAAAAGGAATCTAGATCCCACATATAGGCTAGACATAACAAACACAAGGTTCACATGAATTTGAATGTATCAGACCCGATGACGAAGGCTCTACCATGTGCAAAGCATAAGCAACAATGGATAGCCATAGGTGTTAGAGAAACTATGTAAACTAGATTATTGACTTTAGTGCAAGTGAGATACTACTGGAAATATGCCCTAGAGGCAATAATATTGTATTATTATATTTCCGTATTCATAATTAAGATTTTATAGTTTATGTTATAACCGCTATGATCCTGGAATATGCAATTTAGTGGAAAAACTCATATGCACGTGTGGAATGATGAACGGTAAAATTAGGTTCCTAGTCTTTCCTCTAAGACTGGCTCAAGTATTGTTGATGATCATGTTTTCTGGATCTTAGGATATCATTAACCGTAACAATAGTCTAAAACGACATTGAGAATATGAAGTTAGAAGAACAATCATATTGAATCGGCTCAAACTTATTGTTATACTTTGAAATTAAATTATCTAAGGTCAATTGTTATAACACAGAGTGTTAACATGTGTTTTAGTTCCTTAGACCATAAGAGTATCATATTCACTTATTACCGTGTGGTGGACTTTGGGGTTGTCCAAACGTCATTTGTAATACGGTGATCATAACGACAACTTATAAGTTTGTTGGGAAGTTTAACAAGTGACTAGATAGCTCGAGAGTGGAATTTGTTCCTCCGACGATGGAGAGTTATTCTTAGGGCCCTCTCGATGTGACGACATTCATCATCGTCTGGCTAGACACAGTGACTATGTCACGGGGATGACGGAACATGTCAACGAGACAAAACAAAAAAATCGGTAACGAGGAGACCGGTATAGTGACCATGTGAATGACTCAAGAGGACACCGATACATCTCACCTCGGGTTTTGTAAAGTGTAACACCCCGGATATGATTTACCTAATATGTAATCCAACTCTTTCCGTTTCCGGCGCTAAGTTATTTTATTTCCTCGGGTTTGGGTTTTTGTCTCCGTGTGTTGTTGTCATTGTCATGCATCTCATATCATGTCATCATGTGCATTGCATTTGCATACGTGTTCGTCTCATGCATCCGAGCTTTTTCCCCGTTGTCCGTTTTTCATTCCGGCGCTCCGTTCTCCTCCGGTGGTCATTTCTACCTTTCTTTCATGTGTGGGGACTAAACATTTCTGGATTGGATCGAGACTTGCCAAGCGGCCTTGGTTTACTACCGGTAGACCGCCTGTCAAGTTTCGTACCATTTGGACTTCGTTTGATGCTCCAACGGTTAACCGAGGGACCGAAAAGGCCTCGTGTGTGTTGCAGCCCAACACCCCTCCATTTTGGCCCAAAAACCTACCAAAACCCTCTCCATCATCTAGAGCGTTCGATCATGATCGTGTGGCCGAAAACCGCACCTCATTTGGACACTCCTAGCTCCCTTTATGCCTATATATACCTCCCCCATTCGAAATCCCTGGTCATTCCACCCCTAACCCTAGATCCACCCCTCTCCGCGCGGCCGGACACGTCCGCCGGCCACCGGACACGTCCGCCGCCAGCCCGGACCACTCCCGCGCCCACATCGCCGTCCCCAGCTCCGTCGGCCCGCCCGGGCCCAAGGCGGGCCCTCTCCCGTCGCCGACCGGGCCCGAAGAGGCCGCCCGCGCCTCTCTCCTCCTTCACAGCGCCGCCCACGCCGGCCTCCCGCTCCGCCGCGCAGCGCCTCGCCGCCGGCAGGCGCCGGTCCCGCCGCACTCCGCCGCTTCGGGCGCCGTGCCGCCTCTCGCCGGCGCCGCGGACGCCACCACCGCCACCTTCATCCTCCTCGTCGTCCGGCGAAGCTCCGGCCGGCCCAAGTCCGGCGAGCCTCCTCCCCCTCGAAGTCCGGCGACTCTCCGGCGAAGCCCCGGCCATCCTCGGATTGCGTGTGATCCGATCTGGATCTGGAAACCCTAGGGGTTGACCTCTCTTTTTTCCCTACGTCTGCAGATTAATTTGCCATGTTCATCGTGCCGTAACTTTGCATTCGTAGATCCGTTTTGGGCATATAGCATATCAAAATGTTTGTCTCAGAGAGTACATCATTTAATCTCATTGCATCATTTTTATTTGAGTTCATCTTGATGCCCGAAATGCTGTTGGAAGAGTGCTATTTGGGATAATTGTCAGATCTGCTGCTCCAAATAGCTATTTGTCATTTTTGCCATGATTATTGTGTGCATGATATGCCCCTGAGCTCTACATGAGTTTTGTTATATGCTTTGCCATCTTTCCAGAGGTGCAACCCATGTATTTTTGTGATGTGTGTGGTGACTAGCACAAGCTTGCAAAGTGGTGCATTCGTTAATGCTGATTTCAGGGACTTAGCAATTCCACTAAGTCCTGGATCTGTTTATATCAATATGCCATATGTTCATGTTGTTTCCTAGTGATCCGTGCCTATTTTGAGGATGATTAGTAAGGGTGATTTGTTAATCTTGTAGTGATCTATCCATCCATGTCTTTGTTTGCAATTATGGAGCACCCTAGCTTGAGTTAATCAAGCTCTACTTTTGCTATTTCGTGAATCTAGGCAGATTGTCTACTTGTTAGCGATTTTGCCGAGGATGTTGTAGTTGATCCGTGCATGCTATGTTATTGTTCTTACCATGTATAGCTTGTATAATTTGTATTCTTGATGGGTGTATGCTTAGGTTGTCATGACATGCTCTGTAGTGAGTGAATCGAGCTCGTAATCATGCCTACTTGATATCTGATTTGCATGTTCCAGTTTTTCTCTAAGTCTGTGACCTGATTATGTTTTTGCCATGTTCACATGCTTGCAATTGTATTTTCTGATCCCTTTTGGGTCAAGGTCACTAAGGGACTTTTGTTAAGCTCTATGAGTAGCTCCATACCATGCCTTGCTTTGCCATGTTAAGTTCCTGTAGCATATAGTTTTCTTGCTCCAAAGTGTGCTACTTGATCTGAAATTCCAGACAAGTGTTAATTTCACTAAGTCTGAAAACTGTTTACCAATTGCACTTTTGCCATGTTTGTTTGAACTTGTTAATGGATGAATTGGCCGTAGCTCAGTGTTCATATTTTGTTAAGAATCATGAATGGATCCCTACCATGTATTTTGTTGCCATGTTTGAGTGATGTAGCATGTTTTTGTTGTTGCATTTAGGTGGCTACTTGTTGTATATCGCAGACCGGTGCCATATTTGAATTGCTTGCCATTTCCAAACCGTGTCTCCGATTCCGGTGTTCTTTATATCGATTTCAACCGCAATCACCTCACCTTTCCAGTGTCACACCTGGATTTCCAAGTTGAGGCCAGGTTCATTCATTCCTTGTCAAGTCTTGCATATGCATCACATATCGCATCCCGCATAGCATACCATGTTTGCATCATGTTGTTTGAGCTTTGCACGTGGTTGATTGTGTTCTTGTTGCTTGTTTTGTCTTGCTTGGGTAGAGCCGGGAGACGAGTTCGCTAACGAGGAGCCCGTTGAGTTTGCTTTCGAGGATCCAGTCAACTCTGACAACTTTGCAGGCAAGATGATCATACCCTCGAAATCACTTCTATCTTTGCTTTGCCAGATGCTCGCTCTTTTGCTATGCCTATGCTATGATGCCTACCACTTGCTTATCATGCCTCCCAAATTGCCATGTCAAACCTCTAACCCATCATGTCCTAGCAAACCATTGATTGGCTCTGTTACCGCTTTGCTCAGCCCCTCTTATAGCGTTGCTAGTTGCAGGTGAAGATTGGAGACCGTTCCTTGTTGGAACATTATTTTCTTGTTGGGATATCATTATATTACCTTGTTATCTTAATGCATCTATATACTTGGTAAAGGGTGGAAGACTCGGTCTTTTGCCTAGTGTTTTGTTCCACTCTTGCCGCCCTAGTTTCCGTCATATCGGTGTTATGTTCCCAGATTTTGCGTTCCTTGCGCGGTTGGGTGATAATGGGAACCCCTTGATAGTTCGCCTTGAATAAAACTCTTCCAGCAATGCCCAACCTTGGTTTTACCATTTGCCACCTAGCCTCTTTTTCCCTTGGGTT
>NC_041388.1:489974736-490051437 GCF_002162155.2 Triticum dicoccoides | reverse complement strand
GGGCCAGTGCTCCTCTGAGTGTTGGTCCAATCTAGAGCCCCTTGCAGCGCCACCTCGGGCAAACTCGAGGGCTGGTTTTAGTTGTACAGATTGCTTATCCGATTGTGCCTTGAGAACAAGATATGTGCAGCTCCTATCGGGATTTGTCGGCACATTCGGGCGGTGTTGCTGGATTTGTTTTAACTTGTCGAAGTGTCTTGTAGACCCGGGATACCGAGTCTGATCGGAACGTCTCGGGAGAAGGTATATCCTTCGTTGACCGTGAGAGCTTGTCATGGGCTAAGTTGGGACTCCCCTACAGGGATTTGAACTTTCGAAAGCCATGCCCGCGGTTATGGGCAGATGGGAATTTGTTAATGTCCGGTTGTAGATAACTTGAACCTAAAATTAATTAAAATGAATCAACTGTGTGAGTTACCGTGATGGTCTCTTCTCGGCGGAGTCCGGGAAGTGAACACGGTGTTGGAGTAATGCTTGCCGCAGGTTGTTCTCTAGTTATTCGTTCGCGCTTTGCCTTCTCTTCTCGCTCTCTTTTGCGAACAGGTTAGCCACCATATATGCTAGTCGCTTGCTGCAGCTCCACATTTACCTTGCCTTACCTATAAGCTTAAATAGTCTTGATCGCGAGGGTGCGAGATTGCTGAGTCCCTGTGGCTCACAGATTACTTCCAAACCAGATGCAGGGCCTGATGACTCCGTTCCAGATGACGCGCTTGAGCTCAAGTGGGAGTTCGACGAGGACTCACGCCGTTACTATGTGTCTTTCCCTGATGATCAGTAGTGGTGCCCAGTTGGGGCGATCGGGATCGTGTCGCATGTTGGGTTGATCTTTTATTTTGGCACCGTAGTCGGGCCATGAGTGATTGGATGATGTAATGCTATTTATGTACTTTGTTTGACGTGGCAAGTGTAAGCCAACTATATATCTTCCCCTTTTATTATCTATTTACATGGGATGTTGTGAAGATTGCCTTACTTGCGACATTGCTTTCAATGCGGTTATGCCTCTAAGTCGTGATTCGACACGTAGGAGATATAGGCGCATCGAGGGCGTTACATAAAGTATCACGAAGCAAATGGAATAACACATTAACCAAAGATTCACTCGAATGTCATTCGTGTACTCATAGGGATCGATATGGACGTCCACGATTCCGCTATCGGTCATTGAACAAAGGGGTTTGTCCATGTCTATGTTTTACCGAACCTACAGGTTCACAAGCTTAAGGCAATCACGGTATGCTGACTGTTAGTAGGACGGGAGTAACGAGGATTTATTTGTGAAATAGTTTTGTTAATATTCTAAATAGTTTCGAGAGGAACAGGAAGCGTTTATGGGTCATCGGAAGGGTTTCAGAGTTTATGGACAATACCGGGTATTACCGATAAATAATATATGGGTGGAAAATATTTTTGGAGATGTTAAATTAATAATAAAAGACTCTAATAATAGTTAGGAGGCTTTTATATTTAATTAAATATCAACAAGCCTTAAAATGCGAAAAGGTGGAAGGAGAATTGGGCCACAAGGGCCCAATGGGGGAGGCGCCCCCTTTTCCCACTTGGGGAGGGCGAATTGGAAAAGGGGGGATTCC
Source organism: Triticum dicoccoides (assembly GCF_002162155.2). NCBI lineage: Eukaryota > Viridiplantae > Streptophyta > Magnoliopsida > Poales > Poaceae > Triticum > Triticum dicoccoides. Next base: position 490,049,842 of record NC_041388.1, on the reverse strand, counting down.
TCCTTCCCCTTGGGCCGACGCAAGGTGAGGGGAATCCTTCCCCTTGTGTGACGCCCCCCTTCCCCCTCAACCTATATATACTAGACGGGTTTTGCACTTTTGAACGCACAAGTTTTTGAGCCTCCTCTAGTTTTTTAGTTCTAGTTCTATTTGGTCAATTAGAGCTTGAACTAGATCCTCTAATCCTCATAATTAGAAGCCCATTGTGGTTATATTCTCCTCCCTCTAATTCTCCAACGATGATTAGCTCTGAACGGTGAAGCGTCGCTGATCGTGAAGACCGTATGCTTGCAACTCGTAGAGAGGCCGTGCTTTTGGCCTTTCATTCGAGGGACTATTCGTGGGTGGTCGCGGGATCGTTCATCTACGGTTATGAGGGACTCTAAGTATGATCTACACTGACCCATCTTCTTCCGCTGCAACTTGGACTTAGTAATGATATGATCCAAATCATTCAACGCATGTTCATAATGTTCCCTATTGATCGTAGGGCGAATATTTTTTGTTTTCTACTATGTTTCCTAACAAAATGTCTCCTTCAACACGTTCAAGAAATTGAAGTGGTTCAACTTGTATGTTGAGGCGCGAGGGCCTCAAAATTAGCTTTCTTGTGGTGCAAGATGTGCACGCGAAGGCTGAAGACCGAGGAAATTTTGACTCAAGCAAATTAAGACCAATGGTGTTGCTAGTAATTCTTCTCATTATCCCAATTACAGGATGACCTAGACGATCATGCTAGGTTTGTGGCACGTTAACATTGTGAAAAATTACTTTATATGCAACAAAGTCAACGGGTTTGATGTATCATATAGTACAACCAGACGAAAAAGAAGGAATTTGTTTCCATATACCTGCTTGGCTGCTTGCCAAAACATATCCATGATCTTTGGTGGAGAGTAGATACTCTTGTTTGTTTTCTTCATGAGTTTCGACGTGAAAACCCTTTTTGTGGATATCTCGATAACTTATCAAGAGTATGTGATGAGTCGGAATACATTAAAACATCCTCAATTGTCATATGTGTACGACCTGGGAGGATAAATATGGCACGTCCATTGTCATCGAATATCGTATCGCATCCATCAATAGTTAAAATATATTCATTCCCCTTTTTTAGACTTTGTAAATGTTTCATCTCTCTCAGGTTGGAGTTTGTGGTGGCGCAGTCCACAACGCATAATCCCCTTCCATCGGATTGCCCCGTAGAGAACGTGAGCGATTCCTCTCTTTCTGTTTTCTGTGCTCTCGACAGAGCGGTTGATAATGTGTTCGAAGGCAAAAATGAGAGAAGTAGAATGGCAAATGAACCGTTGAGATAGTTTATTACAATATATACGCCCCAAAATTATGCGATGGTACAAATTAGCGTCGATTGCTAGCGAAGCGACACTGCATCTTTTTAGGGATATCACGCAGGTCGATTCTGACCAGAGAATATTCAACTTTAGTTAACCGAGTTTAATTAAGTTGTAACATAAATCCCACAAAATGGTGGCGTGGGAGTTTATTTAACATGGTACAAAAGCATATGCTACACACATACACTCACCCCTATGAATATACACACGCACACTTTATCCCTACGAGCACCTTCGAGATACAGGCGACACAATATCTTGAGATTCACGAAGTCACAACAAGCATCTCATAGTCAACGAAAATGTCTCCTCCCATTGAATGACATCGCCGAAAAGCCTGCAATAAATTCAGGAAAATATGAGCACCAGTGTCAAGTCTATGGCTTAAACTCTGGTAGGCTGGTTTCGTCGCAAAGAACCTAAGCATTTGAGCTACGCTCAGTTTACAGTGTAGGTTGAGATGGGTATTATGTTTCGTTCACACCCCAAATTAGACTATATGATCATTTCCTCTTGCGTGAACATCCGTCTAAAGTTCAACACCCACTAGAAGGGTTGGGCACGCTTCGCTGCATCGTTTGTTGTTGTGATTTCACAAAGATAAATTTTGGTTTGGCGCTTCGGGAAGATGGTGAAGTGTTTCTTTTTGTAATGTAGTGTTTTGGTGGGTTTTTCGGCGGTGCGATTCTCTGTTATCTGCTAATCAATTCTCTGTTATCTGCTAATCAAACCATACTTATATGGAGAAGTTTCTTACGATGGTGACCACATGTACTATATTGATGCTAAATTGCACATGTTGGCGTTTTTTAGGTGATGAGAGGATGCGCGGGACTGATGTGTTTTTAAAGTCTGACTGTTGTTGATTAATTTGAGAAGTGCTACTTTAAAATCATGAATCAAATCTATAATTGAATACCTCAACTGAATGAATGAGATAGGTCCTAGAGAACTGATTGACCTGGTCAAAATCATGAAGGGAATCCAAATTGAACACCTTAATTGAATGGGAGAGCTCGAAAATTAGAGAGCATAGTGAATTAGATGATGTATCACTAGGTGAAAAGGATTTATTTTTTTACGAAAAGGGATGTATCACTAGCCAGACCTCCTGGACGGAGATGACAATATATTTCTTTGGATTTCATGCCATGTTACAATTAGTTAGTTTTAAAAGTTATGTTGAAAATTGATTAGATTTTGGAAACTAGGCAGACATGCACAACTTTTTCTCTTGCAAACATGCAAAACTTTGCTGGCTGGTATAATATTCAAATTGGTTACCTCAAAGGCATTTTGGTACTGCAGACAAGTTATAGTACCCAAATAATTTTTGGTCGACGTTCTTAATTTATCCCATGAGCTCACCTCAACTTAGTGCACCAGCTGGATGAGCTGCCAATGACACTAAACCACGTCACTACAAGGATGAAGTGACCATCTAATCTGGCTTCTCATAAGAGCCAAAGCAGCTTTCTCTTATTGCAAATGATGTGACTAAGCTCAATAAACGTTCCTTTCAGAGAGAAAAAGGAACTCTGCATACGCCTCTACTTTTTTGCTGATCAATTTTAGATGTGATTTTCTGATCTAGTGGAGCTATTCTAGAAGCAACACATCCACATCAAAGAAGAGTAGGATTAGTTTGCAAGCCTCCACTAAGGAGTCAGCATAATCTTGGATTAGTATTTTGCCTATCTTGGGTTAGGCCACCTCTCATTAAATAAAGGAATGCCACACGTTCAAGAATGGAACGTGTGTTGCCATTATAAAATGAAGATTCAGCGAAAAGGGCTTGTCCCATCGTAAAGAATTACAATTAAACTGGAAAACTATCATTTTCGTGAGAACGACATGTGATCTCTGCAATGTGTGCGTGTGTGTGTGCGTGCGTGTGTGTGTGCGTGCATGCGTGCGCGCGCGCGCGTGTGTGTGTTTTGGCGAGGTAGAATGTGTGGTTTCTCACGCAAAAGATTCACCTTAAGAGACCGGATCTCTTTCTTCATATAATACCACGGGAGTGAAAAATACCATTTTTTTAAATACGGAAAATATTACACCTTTGAAGTCAGCGCCACCCCGCTCCCCGCTCCTAGCCTCGCCGGTGGCCGCTCTGGCCCCGGCGTCCACCTCCCTGCTCGCCTGTCGGTGTCATCCACGACGCCCACGATCTGGCCATGGCTCTCGCTGATCTAAACTTCGACGTGAGGCAAGATTTCGCCGCTGAAGTTTGGAGGAAATGGGGAGTCCCAATCAACTATGAAGCTGATAAAGATCATGAGGAATTCCTCCTAGTGGCTGAATTTAAGAGATCCCAAATCCGTCTCACCAACGAATCCGTAAGCACCATCCTTCTTGCTTTCTTTGGTGGTCGTGCATCTCTTTTTAAGGTCGAGCGCTTGCAAAATTGGTCGTTTAAATTTTCGGTCTCATCTAAAGAGGTGGGTTTTTCAATCATCAAAGGAGGTAATATCTCTACAGCCTTACTCCATATCAACTTCCTTCTTTGGGGCAATGGAGGTCCGAACTCGAGCTGGGAACTTGATCAATACCTCCAAAAAAAAAGAGGATGAGTGGACTCACATGTTTCACAAGCATCCCCGCAAATCTTATCTGCAAGCTTTTAGATCTCCGGCGATCTATTCGGGTTCAGTCCCCAGGAACATTGGTTCTCCTAGGACCCATGAGAATTTTCCAAACCGCACGCCATCTTCGGTGCCTGCTCGATCATCGGACATCAATGCCTTCAATGGGCACGTTAATGCCACAAAGGCGGGATCCTCGCAAGTTCAAAAATTGCTTTGCGTCCGTTGCCTCCTCTCGGGCCATAACAGGCCCAGCTGTACGAATCGCATTAAGTGTCGGTCTTGTAAACATTGGGGCCACATTGCCAAGGATTGCCACTCCTCGGCCCTTCATCAAAGCCCACCACATGCTCCCAGCCCGGTAGCCCACCGGACGATTGAGTTTCCAAGGCAAGATTACACTATTCCCGTGATTGTGACAACACAGCCATCCCATCAACCGACCAACCAGGATCCTCCAGTTAATGCTCCTCCGCGCCTTCCCCGATACACAGACACCATCACCGGACTACCCAAAACTCCATATCCCAGCGTCTCCTAGCTGCGGTCATCCAGCCTGCGCCGCCCAACCCCTCCCCCCTGTCGCCACCAAATCCTTCAGTTCTGACCACCAACACCACTTCGCCCATGGCCACATTCCCCTTTGATCCGACACCTTTCCTTCCTCCTAACCATCAGAGCATTCAGGTGGCGGGCCAACCCGCTAGGGTTCGCGTCATTACTGGTGCGGCCCCTACCACGCATGAGGACTGGGCGATTGTCACCATTGTGCTGATGCCAAATCTGCCGGTCGCCTTCAACACCATTCATGAGGTACTCATTGATTTTCTAACAGAGAGAGGACTGGGGTTTTCTGAGATTGAGCCTTGCCCATTCGGACAAGCTTATGTTAGATTCAACAGTGTCTTCGATAGGGATGCTCAAGTCACGAATAGTCCACATCTCTTCACAGATGTTAATGTCATCTTCCAGAAACACAATCAAGGGCTAAATTGAAGAAGTTTGGTTCTAAATAGAGATGTTTGGATTTTGCTCTGTGGTTATCCTTTTGATAGAAGATCTATTCAGGAATTTAGCAATGCATGCAACAAATTTGGCAAATTTCTTATGTGGGACAGAGTTAGAAGCACTAGGGCCAATCTCATGGTCCAGGTCAGAGTTGAGGAGTTATCAGACATTCCTGTCAGTATTGTGTTTGGGGAAGGAGATAGATTTCAGTCTGGCTCACTTACTGTTCCTGTAGTTATTCTGCATCACCAGATTCTTGGAGCTATTCCACCTGATGAAGATCCCATCCCACCTCATGGGAACCCACATCCAGTTCCTCCTCAAGTGAATTTTCACCCCAATCAGCATAATCACTTCATGGGCCCACTCCAGCAGCATGAGCATGATGATCTTCACCCCCAAAATGATCTGCCTGAGGTTAACCTGCAGTTGGCACTTAATAATGCTATTGTAAACCAAGCAGTGGAAGATCCTGAAGTTGATGAGGCATAGGAGGCACCCATGCCTGGTTGGGGCCATTGGGCTATGCCCATTGACCAAGAACTGCACCAGGGTGAATTTTTGGCTCTCAATGACATTATGGAACCCTTTGATGATGCACCTGCAGATGAAGGAAATGTCAACAACAGTATTACTGTTTCAGATGGTCCTGTTGATCACTCAGCTAATTCTTCAGAATCAGCCAATGGTCCCTTGGCGCCAGTTTTACTTGGGGTTCCAGATTTGAATGTGGCCATTGAGCCCAATGGGCCTGGCCCATTACCACAGGTGCCTGCTCTCCATGCTCTGCTCCAACAACCTGAGCCTGTGGTGGAAATTAAGCAACCTACTCTGTTGAGGCAACCTATTATTGACCGGAGCTCTTATCTTATCTTTATTCAAGAAAGGGAGGTACAAGAGGACAGATCTTTGGATCCTATGCATTTAGAATATCAAACTGCTGTCAAGTTGGCACTAAACAAGGAAAATTCACCTCAGGGTTCAGAACAGGCTGCACCATCTACTGTTCCTATTCCCATTCCTTCAGAGTTGGCTACTGCTGATGCAATTGCACCTATGATCAGTCAGGCATAGGACTATGTACTTGAGAGAGTCATTCCCCCACTGGAAACTGCAGGTGAGATTTCTGAAGATCTATCTGCTCCACTTGGTTTCCCTGTTCCTGAGTACATTAACTAGGCTCATACTATATGCTCAGGGACAATCCATAGGACTGACAAGACTGTTCAGGCTGCACCACAGGACATTGCCACTGCAATTCAGACAGAGGTGGATCTTCTTGGAACTTCAGGTGCTAAGATTTGGAGAACCCACTTTGCTCCTTCTCCTCACAGCAAGGAAACTATTCAGGTTCCATCTGACTGGGTAAATTTTTTGGCAGTTAATTTCTTATCAACAGAGAAGTTTGATTGGGCAAAGACTTTTGTTACCTCAAAAGTATGGACTATCATTGTGCAAGGATCCACTTGTCCTACCTCTCTACCTTTTGTTATCCCTGAGAAATGCCCAGATCCTGTCAATCTCACAGGCTCTTCATTTCTTTCTGTCGGCGTTCTGGGAACGGGGGTCCCCAGACTTGCCTGCATCCGGCGTGGCTCAAAGGGGGGCCCATCACGGCCCATCTTCATCAACATAGACCCAAGACCCTCGCGAGGGGCCAAGCCTCGCGGGGCGGACGACACGGAGCTTCCTCAGGCACAGCCTCATCAGGCTGGCTCGCGAGGAGGCAGAGAGATCAAGGCGGGGTACCTCACGAGGTGCCCGTGACGCAAGCCGTGACGACCAAGGGCGCCAGGCAGGCGCCAGCCCGTGCAGTGTCCTCCTTTCCTCTTTGGTGCAAAGGGACCAAGCGCAGGCGAGAGCATCAAGCAAAGGCACCCGTTTCGGTGCAACGAGACCAACACCAGTCCAACGGCAGGGAGGAAGTCATTGTGGAGCCCAAGCCAGCGTCACCACCAGAGTCTTTGGCAGGCGAGGACCAACTTTAGTCAGGATAAGTGTACCGAATGTTCCCCTTCAAAATGGCCAATTGTTGGCGCCCTTCCCGCTCAATATTTGGGAAGAGGCCCAGGGCCTTTGCCTATAAATAGGACCAGCCACCCACAGGGTAGGGGTTTTTTCGATCGATCGGTGGGAGATCGAAATCAGAGAGAGAATCAAGAAGAGAGAGAGAGAGAGAGAGAGAGAGAGAGAGAGAGAGAGAAGGGTGACTGAACTCCTCCTAGCAGTTCGTCCCCCCAGCCAAGAACAGACCCTCGCGAGGCTGTTCTTCATTGTATTGCTCATCCTCATCAGCCCAAGAGGCAATCCACCACACCACACACTGGAGTAGGGTATTACACCACAACGGTGGAGCGAACCAGTATAAACCCTGTGTCTCTTGTGTTGTTCTTTCCATAGCTTAGATCTTAGCGAGGCGGAGGGGTGCAGGTAGGTAGGAGGCGAAATCTGCGCGCGCACCCCAGTGTTCGAACCTCAAGGGTCTGCCGGAACCCGAAATCCGACATTTGGCGCGCCAGGTAGGGGTACGCCGGAATCCACCTTCTACCGCTTCGTGCCCCGTCGCGTCGTCATCGCCATGTCCGGCGACCAGGCGGGCAACCCAGATCCATGGGCGGCGTGGCCCGCCCGTGCAGAGCCGCTCGCCTCGGGGGACCCCGTGCCCCAGGCAGCTCGCGGTCCGCAGGGTGCTGCGGGCCGCGGGCGACACGGACAGGCTTCGACAGCTCTCACACCGCGGCAGGCACGGTCGGCAGCAAGGGCCTCCAATCACGCCGCGACCATGACACCGTACACCCGCCGGGAGCAGGCGAACTCGAGGGCCGCGCTCATGGTGGCCCGAGAGCTGCTGCAGTGCAGGCTGCTGGAGGGCGGCCGCGACGTGCTGCCGGAGCGGGTGGCAGAGCTCCTGGGCTTCGCCGCCTCGGGGGCTAACCCCTTCTGCACCCAGCTCTCATCTCAAGCCCAGGGCGGCCCGCGCGGGGGCTCCGCGCGCGCCCGCGGACTCCAAGGCTACTCCAACGCCAGCGAAGCTGTCGGCACCGGTCCGGCGGCGGCGCCGCCCCCGCTCCCGGTTCGTGAAGAAGAAGGACTCGACGCGACCCACGGCCCCAGTGGACAGCCGCACTACCACCCCACGGTGGGCGCGTCAAGTAGAGCTGCGTGGCACGCGGAGCACTACGGCATGGCCTTCGGGATGACGGCACTAGAAGAATACGTGCCCCTCATGATGGACCAAGGACACCCTCACGAGGGTGAACAAGGCTCGCTCCTCAGCCCAAGCTAGGGGGACGAGGCGCCAGAAGCTGAGCCCTTTCAGGAGTCCCGGGACGGTCCCACTGGCCACGCTGGAGGCAATGATTATCGGGTACCACTAATTCCTCAGGAGTAGGCATACGCTAATCATGGATCGCAGGAGGTGCAGGTCGCCACAGCGAGCAGCTACCCCGCTCCTACAGTCTCCTACCCCTCAGGAGGAGGGCGCAGGGGGCTGCAGGAGAGGGGCCGAGATCCGACATCACCACCGCGGTGTTCGGAGCAAGGTGTTCTCAGGAGGTAGGCCCTCTGCTGGGGAGGTGCCTCAGGGCCTGCCCCTGACGGAGGACCCATGGTCGTCGGGGGAACCGCTGGCGACCGCTCTACCCCATCGGCGGCGTCCTGGTTTCCAGTCGTCGTTGATGGCACTAGAGTGTGGCGCAAGGCGGGGCCCTCATCTGGCGATATGAAGCAAGGCCGGTACCTGTGAAGAAGGCCCAGTGCCTGTGAAGCTCGCCGCCCCGTGACACTCTCACTTAATAATGAGTGCGGTTGTACACGCCCCGGAGTCTCAGGGGTGCCGGCCTCAGGCCCTGGGGCTCCCTCCCACGTCCAGTGGCAGCACTTAGCTCCGCGCTGGTGAGAAGACGTCCAAGACTAGATTAGGTGCCGGACGCGGCCTTTTGTCTGCTTTCGTTGCTTTTCCCTTTGGTTGTCACTTTCCCCCGCTGGATTCAAGTTGGATTCAAATTTGAGATTTGCGTGTGTTCGGGGAAGGGGTGCTTAGTCTCGTTCGAGCAATTTCTCGCGTTTTGGTTACCACTTCGCCTCAGCTGTCTCCCCTCGTGAGCCCCTCGCGAGCCGGGTCAGGCCTAGCTTGCGCGCAGCCCAGACTGCCACCGCCACGTCCTCTCAGGAGGGTTTTTTACTACAGATCCTACAGATTCGATCATGGAACACTCGGGACACCATAGCCTCCCACAGGCTACCTCAGGGCCCGCACGGGACAAAGGTAAACTAGCCGACCAGCGCGTCACTTAAGCCAACCACTTGGCGCGGGCGCATGGGCAATGTAGCGTCTACTAATACGATGAACACAAGTTTTACATGAGGGGCTCCCCCTCCCAAAATGCTCTCACAGCCATCAGGCCAAAACCTGAGTTCTATTCATGCAGGGTAAGGAAGCAGGAACGACGCACAATCAGTCGGATAAATCCCCCAATGCGTCCTCAGGAGCACCACCCGAACCGTTGCTGGCGTCGCTGAACTCGCCATCGCTGTCCGCGTCGCCGCCAGCAGCATCAGGGCCGTTCACCACACCGCCCTCTCTGGCAGCCACGATCACACCGTCGTTGTCTGAAGCGAAGGCCCTGACAAGAGCATCCACATTGTCTTCCACCCAGTGCGTCAGGTCGTCTCGGACGGCCTGGGGGACTGGGGCGATGGCGGCGTCGAAATCGAAGTGGGGATCCATGTTCCGGAGATGGCTGAAGACGCGAGAAAAGGCGCGCCCGAGCAGGGCACGGCTCCTCTCCTCCACCAACCTGTCAGCCCTGACCGACCGCGCCTCCAGCTGCGTCATCACGTCGGTGAAGAACTGAAGATTGCCGGCGTAGTTGACTGCGTGCGGCTCGCCAACATCCGCCTCGCAGATGTTGCCCAAGGCTGTGTTGGCTCTCTCCCGGAGCGTGGTGAGCATGGGGCCGTGCTCATGCTCCAGGATCCGCCGCTGACATATCTCGTCCGCATTCTGGCGCGCGACGCCTCAGCCTCCTCCACCCGCTGGCGAAGAAGGAGTACCTCGGCCTGGGAGGTGGTTAACTCACCTTGCGCCACCTCAAGGGCGGCCAAGAAAGCATCGGCCCGCTGCATCGCTTCCTCCAGCTTGGCCGTCAAGGCAGCAGTCCTGCCTTCAGCCTCGGCCCGGATCAACCCCAGCTTCTCCCCAAACTCGTGCTCGAGGTTCAAACGCGCCATCGCCACCCGACGTCCGACCTCCTCCAGGACACGGGCTTCCTGTGCAGCGACATCATCCTCCGCCTACGTCACCAAGCGCTCCCTCGTCTCCAGACGCTCGTACTCGCGGGTACGTTCGGCAGCTTCCAGCGTCAGCGCCTCCTCACGCTTTTGGAGCTCTCCTGAGTCGCCAGAGGCCACCTTCATCAACGTGAGGGCTGCCTCGCGCAGCTCCACCTGCTCCTCCAGTGAGTGGCACCAGGCCAGGAGCTCCCGAGCCCGCTCCTCCGCCGCCTTTCGCCGCCGGTCAGCTTCCCGGGCCTCTTCAACGGCCCAAGATCGGGCCTCCCGAGAGGCCACCAGCGACGCCTTGGCCTCTGCATCGTCAAGATCGCGCTGACGGCGCGCAAGGGCGATGGCGCCCTCCAGCTCGCGCCTCTTTGCAGCCAGGCGCAGGCCCTCGGCCTCAAGGCGCGCGTCCTCATTAGCAAGCTCCTCACCAAGCAGGCTCACCGCGTCAGCCGCCCTTCGGAGGAATCCTTCGCGGAGAGCGCGATGCTCCCGGGCGCGCTCGAGCATGTCTTCCACACCATCATTTTCCCCAAGCAAGCACCGGGGGCCACGAATCCGCACTCCCCCTCCGGGCAGGGGGACTGGGGGCTGGCACCCTCGCGACGGCCGGGCACGCCATGCCAGAAGCCCGGCCTGGAGCCAGCCCGTCCCCAGATGAAGAGCGCAGGGAGCGCCTCAGCCAATCACAGACCATGACTAGGCGAGAAGTCCACGGCAGGCTGGCTATGCCACGAGAAGGCCCGTGAAGGAGGATCGCGAGGTGCGCAGGGCCACGAAGCACCTCGGGACGGTTTGCCTCTCCGATCGCCCTCACCACAAGGGCTCTGCTGCTCGGAGCGCTTGAGGACGGTGGAAGGGGCGAAGCCAAGGGGGACGGCACCTCAGCCGTCTCTGCGAGCTCGGCTGGAAGGGGCCTGTGGAGCAAGGATCAGTAAAAGCAACAGAAGGATTGGGAGCCGGGAAAGAAGAAGGCTTACTCATCAGTGGCGAAGTACTTCCTACGCTTCAGCAGGTGACAAGGGTAATCGTCGCCCAGGGCCTCCCTTCTCTTCCGGAGGGCCTCAAAGTCCACGCGGAAGTGGCCCAAGAGTTGAGCGCAGGGATCAACCTGCGACAAAGACGGAGCGTCAAGGCGATCCGTGTCAGGGGCGCCTGCCTGTTGCGCGCTGCCAATCGCCTCGCCAAGAGAAGCGGCTGGAGCCTCAGGAGCCTCAGTCGTAGGCGCTGAGGACAGCTGCTTGCCACCCTCAGCCTCAGCGGCACGGGCCCCAAGAGCTGCTCCCTCATGAGCATCGCCCGGCGCTATCACCCCACCGGGAGCCCCCTCGGCCTCTGGCGCCTCATGCCTCCCTGCTCCGCCACTTGAGGAAGAGTCGCCTTGGCCGACTGGAAAGGCGGTCACCATCACTGGGTTACCGCGAGGCCCCTGGAGGCCGGCGGGGCGCGCCCCCCACTCATCAAAGATAGGCATCTGATTCACAAAATCACCCCTGCTCTGGTAGAGGTACAGTAAGGCCCCTCCCTGCTGGATGCTGCCAGGGTTGGGGTCCCTTGTCAGGGTCAAGAGCGTTGTCCTTAGCACTTCAGGCGTCAGGTCCTCTTCCTGGAGCCTCATACGATCATCGCGCCCGCTGAAGGCCCACATCCGGCGGGAGTGGCGTTGGAGAGGAGCAACACGGCGTAGCAGGAACTCCTTCACCACCTTGGGTGCTGTCACGCCAAGCGACCTCAAGAACGCGAAACGGTGCCAAACGAAGACGAGCCGGAGGCTCTCAAGCGTCTCCTGGCCCCAGCCCGAATTGGGGACAGCAGGCGAAGTTGGCTCCGATAGCAGGAGGCTGGGCACCCCTGCATCCACATACAGACACCGCTCGTGGAACCCAGCCGCGGGCAGAGGGAGCCTGAAGTCAATCCCAGAGGCCGCTGTCTCAAACGCGGCAAAGAAGCTCACGCACGCCCAGCATTGGGTAGGGTCGACAAGGCGCAGAGAGAAGAAGTGGCACAGCAAGGCAACCGAAGGAAGGATGCTCATCATAGCCTCGCAAACAAAGGCGAAGACCAAAAGGAGGGTGATGGATTCAGGACCCAGATGCATCATGTGGATCTGATAGTGGGAAAGCACGGCGTTGAAGAAATCAGAAAAGGGAGGAACCAGACCCGCCCACAAGGCGTCGATAAAATACGGGACCTCGGTGACTATCCTGTCGATGGAGAAGTGGGACGCGGGCCACGCCGTCGTCCTCCCGCATTTGTTGAAGATAGTGGCCAGAGCCGAGCTGACCTTGCCCAAGCCCTCGGCGGGGGCCGCCAACGGCGGCGGGCAAGGCAGAGGCACGGGTTTCTTCCCTCTTCCCTTCTTCATCGAAGCCATGGCGATGGGAAGGGGGGAGGTTCGAGATTGGGTTGAAAATAGAAGCTAGAGTTCGAGCGAAGGAAGGACAGAGGGCGCTCGAGCAACAGAAAGGGGGGCGACTGTGTACAACTACGAGTCCGCCTAGCATGGCGCAAAATAAGGGGGGCGTGGGGGAACAGTGCCACCCACGTCCAATCAACCGCCACGCGGCACCCAAGGCCGCAGGCTATTAGGGCCCGCGGCGCTTCGCTCTTGCCCTTCCGCCTCCCTGCACGGTCAAGTCCGGGCGCGCCTTGGGCCCGGGGGCTACTGTCGGCGTTCTGGGAACGGGGGTCCCCAGACTTGCCTGCCTACGGCCTGCGGCGTGGCTCAAAGGGGGGCCCAGCACGTCCCATCTTCATCAACACAGACCCAAGACCCTTGCGAGGGGCCAAGCCTCGCGGGGCGGACGACATGGAGCTTCCTCAAGCACGGCCTCATCAGGCTGGCTCGCGAGGAGGCAGAGAGATCAAGGTGGGGTACCTCACGAGGTGCCCGTGACGCAAGCCATGATGACCAAGGGTGCCAGGCGGGCGCCAGCCCGCGTAGTGTCCTCCTTTCCTCTTTGGTGCAAAGGGAGCAAGCGCAGGCGAGAGCATCAAGCAAAGGCACCCGTTTCGGTGCAACGAGACCAAGACTAGTCCAACGGCAGGGAGGAAGTCATTGTGGAGCCCAAGCCAACGTCACCACCAGAGTCTTTGGCAGGCGAGGACCAACTTTAGTCAGGATAAGTGTACCAGATGTTCCCCTTCAAAATGGCCAATTGTTGGCGCCCTTCCCGCTCAATATTTGGGAAGAGGCCCAGGGCCTTTGCCTATAAATAGGACCAGCCACCCACAGGGTAGGGTTTTTTTTCGATCAATCGGTGGGAGATCGAAATCAGAGAGAGAATCAAGAAGAGAGAGAGAGAGAGAGAGAGAGAGAGAGAGAGAGAGAGAGAGAGAGAGAGAGAGAGAGAGAGAGAGAGAGAGAAGGGTGACTGAACTCCTCCTAGCAGTTCATCTCCCCCAGCCAAGAACAGACCCTTGCGAGGCTGTTCTTCCTTGTATTGCTCATCATCATCAGCCCAAGAGGCAATCCACCACACCACACACTGGAGTAGGGTATTACACCACAACGGTGGCCCGAACCAGTATAAACCCTGTGTCTCTTGTGCTGTTCTTTTCATAGCTTAGATCTTAGCGAGGCGGAGGGGTGCAGGTAGGTAGGAGGCGAAATCTCCACGCGCACCCCAGTGTTCGAACCTCAAGGGTCTGCCGGAACCCGAAATCCGACACTGTCTGAGCAGGCCACCTCTACAGAAGCTGACCCAACTGAAGTGACATCTGCCTCCTCCACTTCAGGGCTGCAGAACAAGAAAAAGAGGAAGGACAAAATCCCACTGGTTGACATAGAGGTAAGGAGAAGTTGTAGACTCCTAAAGCTAGCTAAGGGTTATAAACAATTAGTATGTTTGGATAAAGATTGCCTTGCTTGTTCTACTAAGCCACCCACTATCTCGGCTAAAGTGGTTAAAAGTCTGAATACCTCTTTCTGTAAGGTGACTGACAAAGACACCACTGAAGAAATCTTGTCCAAAAAGCCCAAGAAGTCCAAGGGTGCATGCACACTGCAGGAGGGAAGCAAGAACTCCAAGGAGCCTGGGAAGAAATGGATATAACTCCATTCCCTCCTTTTCTCAGTAGTAGTCTTGTGGGTGCTGAATTGGCTGCTACAGTTAGTATCCAGTGGATGGTGTTAACAAAATATTTTTGTGATAGACTTCTCATATCTGCTGCTATGTGTATCAGTATGAACTTTGGAACAGTTCTGTTCTTTTGGGGGACTATGGAAAAGGGGCCATGCTTTTATCTGTATAAGATGCTACTATCTCCTATGTATGACTGTTTGATGGGCTCCCTGCAAATTTCTGTTATAGTTCTGCACTTCTACCTATCATGAACGGAGAATGGAATATCCTAAATTGGAATATCAGAGGCATTAATGACCCCAAGAAATGGACTGTGATTAATAACAAAATTGAAGAGTCTCAATGTGCCATTGTATGTCTTCATAAAACTAAAAGAGAGACTTTTGACAGTTCATATCTCAAGAATTTCTGTCCAAGGAGGATTGGTAAATTTGAATATCTTTCCTCTGTGGGAGCGGCAGGTGGTATGCTTGTTGCATGGAATGAGCATATCTTTGGGGGGCAGGTTATTCACAATAACAGCTATGCTCTCTCTATCCAATTCACCTCTAAGCACAATGGGGAACAATGGATTCTCACCAATGTATATGGGCCATGTGAATCTCAAGAGAGACTGCTTTTCATCGACTGGTTCAAAAACTTTCACATTCCAGATGATAAGAGTTGGATTATTTTGGGGGATTTTAATTATATCAGATATCCTCTTAACAGGAATAGAGGGGATGGTTGCATTGAGGACATGCTCACATTTAATGAGGCCATTAATCAACAAGCTTTGATTGAAGTTCCACTTAAGGGCAGAAACTATACCTGGAGTAACATGCAAGATGCTCCACTGTTGGAAAAGTTGGATTGGTGTTTTACTTCAGAATCATGGACCTTACAATATCCTTCCACATTTGCTTACCCATTGGCCAAGACTACCTCTGATAATGTGTCCATCAACATTAAAATTGGCTCCTCTATCCCTAGATCCAACATCTTTAGATTTGAAAATTTCTGGATCAAACATCCCCAGTTTAAAGAGGTGGTCAAATCTATCTGGTCACAAGATGTGAATGAAGTGGATAGTGCTAAAATTATTGCAGCCAA
Organism: Triticum dicoccoides; assembly: GCF_002162155.2. Lineage (NCBI taxonomy): Eukaryota > Viridiplantae > Streptophyta > Magnoliopsida > Poales > Poaceae > Triticum > Triticum dicoccoides. Next base: position 490,034,434 of record NC_041388.1, on the reverse strand, counting down.
GTTCAAGAGATTAAGAAAAGGGCTTAAGATTTGGGCCAGACAACTCTCCGACCTGAAAAGTACTATTGCAGATTCTAATTTCCTTATACTCTGCTATGATCATTTTGAAGAATTCAGACCACTCACCGCAGAGGAAACAAATGGGAGGAACATCCTTAAGGATCATATTGCTCAGCTACTGGATCATCAGAGAATTTATTGGAAGCAGAGAGCTACCATTAGGCAAATTCAGATGGGGGAGGCAAATACTAGATATTTTCAAGCCAAGGCCACTATTAAACACATAAATAATTGTATTGCTATGCTCATAGATGAATCTGATAATGAATTTCATGATCACCAGGCCAAGGCTGCCATCCTGTTCAGAGCTTTCAGAAATAGGTTGGGAACAAAAGTACCTTCTGAAAATCCCCTCAATCTTCATGAGCTGCTGCATCCTTCAGTTGATCTAGCAGAGCTAGAACTCCCATTTACAAACAAGGAGATTGATGAGGTGGTCAATCATATGCCATCAGACAAGTCACCTGGGCCAGATGGTTTTAATGCTGCTTTCCTTAAGTCATGTTGGGATATTGTGGCTGTGGATTTTTACAGACTCATTCATGATTTCTACAATGGCAATGTCAATATACAAAGCATCAACTACTCCTTTATCACTCTCATCCCCAAAAATGATGCTGCAGCTAGACCATCTGATTTTAGACCCATCTCTTTGCTCAACTGAACACTCAAGATCATTACCAAGTTGCTGGCAAATAGATTGCAGAAAGTTATCCTAAATTTGGTCCACACCAACCAGTATGGTTTCTTAAACAATAGATGCATCCAGGACTACCTTGCATGGTCTTATGAATATATCCACCAATGCTTCCACGGTAAAAAAGAACTGGTCCTATTGAAGCTTGACTTTGAGAAGGCCTTTGACATGCTTAATCATGAGACCATCATTCAGATCATGAGAGCTAAAGGTTTTGGTCCAAGGTGGATTCACTAGATACAAATGATCTATGGGTCTGGGTTTTCCTCTGTACTTCTCAATGGAGTTCCAGGTAAATAGTTTCTCTGTAAGAAGGGTGTTAGACAAGGTGATCCATTATCACCCCTCATCTTTGTGATTGCTGCTGATCTTCTTCAATCCATGATGAATGAAGCCATGCACAACAATTTAATACAATCTCCATTGGTACACCATTCATGCCCTGACTACCCTATAATTCAGTATGCTAATGACACTATTTTGGTGGCCAATGCTGATAGTAGACAGCTGGAACATATCAAAAATCTCCTACTCCATTATGCTGCATACACTGAGCTCAAAGTAAACTACTCAAAGTCAACTCTCATTGCTATCAACACCCCCATGGACAAGATGGACACACTTTCTTAGTTATTGGGCTGTCAAATTGGAACTTTGCCACACAAATATCTGGGTCTTCCTTTGTGTCATTCTAAGCCCAAGATTGTGGATTTTCTCCCTATGTTACAAAGGATTGAATCAAGGCTACTGAGCTGCTCTACCTTGCTATCAACTGGTGACAAATTGACCCTCATCAAATCTGTCTTCACCAGTATGCCCACTTTTTTCATGTGCACTCTTTGGATCCCTAAAACAGTGGTCAAGCAGATCAATTCTTATCTCATGAACTGTTTTTGGAGAAAATTTGGTACCCAGGATAGAGGAATGGTTTTGGTTTCTTGGGATAAAGTTTGCCTGCCCAAATCTCATGGTGGCCTGGGAGTCCTTGATTTATATAAGCATAATCAGGCTCTGCTCATGAAATTCTTGCACAAATTCTTCAACAAAGATGACACACCTTGAGTCAGGATTATATGGGAAACATATTATCAAGATGGGCTACCATGTAACAAATTGGTGGGCTCATTCTGGTGGAAAGGCATTCTGCAGACATTGCCTGAATACAAGAAGCATTCTAGATGTATTCCAGGAAAGGGGGAGACTATTCTACTGTGGCACGACAATTGGTCGGACCTACCACTTCATCTAAAGATGCCTGAGCTTCATTCTTCTGCCATCAACAAAGATATCACACTGAATCAGATGCATGAGCATCAGGCACTGGAGAACTGCTTCCACCAACCTCTATCACAATAAGCGTTTACTCAATTAAACATCCTTCAAGATCAACTACATGGTCTGACTCTCACTGATGACTCTGATAAGTGGACATACACTTGGGCCTCACCAAACTACTCTGCAATGAAGATGTACAAACATTTGTTTGCCAAGAATGGGGCTCACTTCATCTTCAGGCAGCTATGGAAATCGAATTGCAGACTAAGACACAAGATTTTCTTCTGGATGCTACTCTATGACAGAGTTAGTACAAGGAACATGCTACACAGAAAAAACATGTATTTGCTAGACTACAACTGTGCTCTTTGCTTGGACAGGACACAAGAAACTTTAATTCACTTGTTCTAGGACTGCCACTTTGCATTAAACTGCTGGAACTGTATCCTCCCAAACAGACAGAGGGGTATTTCGACCTACGATGAGATTGGAATGATGGTTACGCTTCTTCCCCAAGATTTGTCTATGGAGATCATTATCATGGGCTGCTGGGCCATCTGGATGGTCAGGAATGATAAGATTTTCAGATCTTCACCTCCTAGTTTGAACTCCTGGAAATTCTATGTTCAGGAAGGCATGCAACACATCAAACTCAGATCAAAGGAAGCCAAGGCCGCAAAGATAGACCAGTGAATTGAACAGACTTTGTAATTCTTTTTATTATGATACCTAGAACAGGCATTGGGTGATTTGTTGTGTGGTCTTGTACTTTGTACTTTGTTTATATTATATAAAATACCATAGAACAATTGTTCTATGGTCACAGGGTCAAAAAAAGTGAAAAATACCATTGAGCGAGGTACACATGTCCTTGATGCCCGCTTTTTATTTTGTCTTCTGATTTTTTAAATTTTATATCTTTTAAATGAAAATTTCCCCCGCAAAAAAATGAAAATGTCAAAGTAAGTTCTATTTTCATATTCATGTTTTTTGTCGGCCAGCGATTTCAAATAAGATCCATTTTGAATATATTTTAATGACTTTTAAAAAATATGTTAAGTTTTAATGTTGAGACTTAGTACAAGCGGACAAATAAAAACCAATTATTTTGTGTCTACTACCGACGAAAAAATTGCTTGAAATTATATCTCTAAAACTGGTTGAAACTTGGCAGTTTTAGATCCAAAAACCGCAAGTTTCATCGTTGAATTTTTTTGAGGGATTTTTTTATTGTGTCCTCGTGCGGAGTTGAACTACAACATAAATCGCGAGGCAAAATGAGCGGGGCGGGACTTGACAAGTGAGTGCCCCGCACCTGTGTGTCCCTGCGCATTTCAGTCGTATCACAATATTATAAATACTCACTTCTTCACATATTAACTATATTAAGAAAGACCGTGCGTGAAAAAATGACACATACATATGTCAAATTCTCCTATTTTTCATGGTCCGGTTGTGGACGGATTTGAAGAACTACAGAGAGCGTGATGAGGACATGACTATCTTGGATACGACCAAAAATATTGCATACATGCATATTTGTCAGGTGATTTCTAGTGGAAACTATTTAATAATCTATTTATGTTATCCAGAACTTGTGTTTTGTCTAATTATAGGTGTATGGGACATTTGTACAATCCACATATAAAGATAAGGAAAAAAATAGAAGTTTAGGTGTTGTTCAAAAAGTCCTCTCACGTCACTTTTGGGTCAAGAGAAGATAGAGTCCAAGTCTCACGTTTTAGATTCAGATTCGGACTGCATAGACATACCTGACTCAAAACGCCAACAACTTTTTCATACGGACTCCGGATTGGGTTATTCTTTCTTTGTTGGAAAGTAGACTTCGTGTTCTTTCCAACCCAATTGGAATCACCTTCAAATTCGTCCGGAGCATTGAGATATCGACGAAACAATCTAACACTGCAGTAGAATCCGAGTCAAATAACAAGTACAAAGGTGTTGCACCACCTCCACTTGGGCCCATGAGCCTTGTACGACCTATGGTTAGTTTTAGGCTGCCTTGGGACGTCCTTCCACCTCCTTGGCCGCCACCCCTTGCTCCTATATAAGTAGATTTATCTAGTAGCTTTTTCCTTGGGATTTGTTTAGTTAAAAGTCAGCCATTGCAATTTCGCGTACTTCGTTTGTGTCCAACGACCAGACCAAGACCGCTTACAGATCCCCACCTTTATCAATACTTCATCTATATTCGCAATATTCAGATTGCATTATCATATTCTTGCTTGTTCTTCGATTGCTTGCAGGAATAGACCTTCGTGGTCAGGCTGACCGTGCTTCCAGCATCGTCAGTAACATCAGGAGATTGGTTTAGGATTGCTAAGGCGCAACGTTGTGCACGTTTCTAGTCGAATCGTCAAAGTCGTCTCCACCAAATCGATAGTTATCATCTCATCGAAAGATCGGGACACCCTCGCCTCTATCAAGTGGTATCAGTTTTGAGGTTGCTCGGTGAGAATTTCCAGTTTTTCCTTGTTAGATTTATTTTCTTACCTATTGTCCAAGAAAAAGCCACAAAAAAAGTTAGATCTATTCATCCTTTGTCCAAGCCAGTCTGAGCCTTTGCAATTTTCCTTTCATTGTTTGTATAGTTGAATTATCGGTTGCATCGTCGTGTCGAGTTGCTGGTCTTAGTGTCTAATTCGTTTAGAGTCGAGTTCTGTTCACATTAGTCACGCCACCGCTGCATCGTTATCCCTTCCGCTGTCCATCACCCATCCATCAATTTCCACCACATGCTGCCCATTGTTTATTGTCGCAATCATCGTTGAGATCGTTCACATCTTTGCTTGATCCAATGTGCATCTTATCTAGTTTGTTTTGGAAAGAGGGAGAGAGAAAAAAAGAGAAAAAACGAAAGAAAAAAGTCAGAGAAAGAAAAAGAAAAAGAAAAAGAAAAAAGAGTGAGGAAAAAAAGAGAGAAGACAAAAAAACAAAATTCGGTTCTATCTAGACTCAATCTCGTAGTTGAATTCGGATTAGAATCTGTTTTGTGCACTGTTCAGTAAAACAAGCATAACTTTCTCATACGAAGTCCGTTTTAGCTCCGCAAGTACTCAAATGAAAGATAGCGACGAGCCGCATCTAAATAATTGCAAAAGCTAGTTCAATATTTGACACCTCAAAATCGGCTTCTAAATAGGTCTTTTTGCCCTTCGAAGTTCGCAAACACAGCTTGTTCCAGTTTTTCAGGCTAGTTTCACAATTTTTTGACTCCTCGTATCAACTCGGAATTAAGTGATTCTTTTTGCGTTTGAAAGCTTGAGTTAGTAGAGTTCTTTGAAAAAAGTTATCAGAGAATTGGCTCAAACTTTTCAAGAGGAAAGTTGGAGAGAGAGTTGTTGTATATCGTGTTTGGCAATTGTTTTTCATCATTATCTTTACTGTCGTTGTGATTTTCACTTATATCTTGCTGCCCAAAGCTATTTAGTATTCTTCATTGATTCTAGTTGTGCTACGTCGTGACCTCATTAGTGTTCTAGGCTCGCGTCTCTAGTCCGGTCTAGCCTAGGAACAGCACAGTATCGTCGTTGAGCGTTTATTCAACATTGCATCTCTGAATTGATTATTGTCAATCTTTTGCTACCATATATAGCCAACCCAGCTCCACATATTTCTACACCATGTATATGTATGTTCTCCTGGCAATCGCTTTACACAATCTTCAGAGTTATTTGACACCGCTGGTTGCCTTTCACCACCTGCTGCATGGTAAGAACTTGTAAGATATTGATATCTGCTTTATTGTGAGCACTTTACAACCACATCCTAGTAGTTCATAGGAACATTATTCTCGAATTTTGTTTCTTGTTTCTACTAATCATGGCAGGTTCCGAAGATAGAAGTTCTTGGGCGATGGACACATCTTCACCATCACGAGAGTTGGGACAACACACACATGCACATGGTCAGGTTATCTCTTTGCCGTCATTTGAGGGTAGATTTAATCCTGCTATTTATCTAGCTTGGGAGCTTGAAGTAGAACAAGTTTTTACTCACCATGATTTTTCTGAACTTGAGAGAGTATGAGCTATCACTAGAGCATTTAATGGTTTTGCTTCTGTTAGGTGGAGTGTACATTGTAAGAAAAACATTGATAACCAACCCACAGCTTGGAAAGTTTTGAAAGTTGTAATGAGACAACAATTTTTTTCTCCTTACTATCGTCGTGAATTGCTTCGCAAATTGGAACAATTAAAATAAGGTAGTAAGACTGTTCATGCTTACTACCAAGAGTTCATCTTATATGCATCATATTGACATGGAAGAATCCGAGAATGATATAATAAATAAATTTTTTGGTGGTTTGAACCATGATATCCGTGCAAGGTTTCAGTATATTCCTTGTTGCACTACTGGTATGTATGTTCGCGTTTGTACCTTTGAGAGACAGATACAGGAGGATGCATTGGGTGACTACAACAACTACTATTCCAGTTCATGCTCACCACCGTCGGTTGGTTCCTCCACCATTGCACCTATTAGAGCATCCCCAACTCGGATTGTGAGCGCGACATCATCTCAAGTGTATGATACGTTGTCAACGTCCGTACCTACATCAGCTACGTCTTTGCGACAAGGTAACAATAAAGATATTGATGATATAACTTCACATGAGAATGATGCATGCCTAGTTAACTTGAATGCATCATGTGTTGAGTTACCTGTTGATTTGAGCACACCACCTATTTTAGAGAATCTTATTACTGTCATGAATGTGTCATGTGATCAAATAACTGAAATAGCAACAATTTTGAGTGCACCCATTGAATTAACTGTTGATGCAAAAGAACCGATGTTTAATCATTTTGATATGACCTCTAATCTTGGTGATGATTCTATGTCCAATGATTTATTGCATGTTTGCTTATTTAAGCATGTTGTAGCATGTAAATTTGATGCAAGTGAGGTTTATTCACCAATGTTGGGATGGTTTAATGATGAACATTGTCAATCTTTTAAAATGAATAAGAGATTCACTTATATGTGCAAACTGAGTTGCTATATTTTCATGCCTTCTACTTCTTGTGATAATTTTTTGGTTTTAGATTTTATGAACTATGAAAGTTACTCATGTATACATGTGTCATATGTGCAAAAATCAAGGGAAGTAAAAATGGATGACATATACATATACAACATGTACACCTTGTCTCTTTTGTTAGCCACATTTCAGATTAAGCAACGTCGAGGATGGCTTTGTTTTCAAAAAGGGGAGGATGATGAGGACATGACTACCTTGGATACGACCAAAAATATTGCATGCATGCATATTTATCAGGTAATTTCTAGTGCAAACTATTTAATAATCTATTTATGTTATCCAAAACAAAAATACTTCACACACTTTTGTGTTTTGTCTAATTGTAGGTGTATGGAACATTTGTGCAATTCACATATGAAGATAAGAAAAAAAATAGAAGTTTAGGTGATGTTCAAAAAGTCCTCTCACGTCACTTTTGGGCCAAGAGAAGATAGAGTCCAAGTCTCTCACGTTCTAGATTCAGATTCGGACTGCACAGACATACCTGACTCAAAACGCCAACAACTTTTTCATACGGACTCCGAATTGGGTTATTCTTTCTTTGTTGGAAAGTAAATTTCGTGTTCTTTCCAACCCAATTGGAATCACCTTCAAAGTCGTCCGGAGCATTGAGATATCGACGAAACAATCTGACGCTGCAGTAGAATCCGAGTCAAATAACAAGTACAAAGGTGTTGCACCACCTCCACTTGGGCCCATGAGCCTTGTACGACCTAGGGTTAGTTTTAGGCTGCCTTGGGAAGTCCTTCCACCTCCTTGGCCGCCATCCCTTGCTTCTATATAAGTAGATCCATCTAGTAGCTTTTTTCCTTGGGATTTATTTAGTTAAAAGTTAGCCATTGCAACTTCGTGTATTTCGTTTGTGTCCAACGACCAGACCAAGACCGCTTACGGATCCCCACCTTTATTAATACTTCATCTATATTCGCAATATTCAGATTGCATTATCATATTCTTGCTTGTTCTTCGATTGCTTACAGGAATAGACCTTCGTGGTCAGGCTGATCGTGTTTCCGGCATCGTCGGTAACCTCAGAAGATTGGTTTAGCGATTGCTAATGCACAACGTCGTGCATGTTTGTAGTCGAATCATCAAAGTCGTCTCCACCAAATCGATAATTATCATCTCATCGAAAGATCGGGACACCCTCGCCTCTATCAGAGCGTCTCAATGTCGCTCTACTGTAATCTTTACAGATGTATTCTCTACATTAAATATATCAGTAGAGGATAAATACTCCCTCTGTCATTAAGAGGGATTTTCTTTTTCAGTGTCAAAAACGTCTTATATTATAATGAGAGGGAGCGAGTATATTCTATTTATAATTGTCTATATCAGTCGATGCAAAGATGAGATAATATTCCTTTAATATTCTGAAAAGAAGCGGTTTGAATTACTATTTGTTTTGTTCATTTGGAATTAGTTAGTCATGCTATGTCCTGTTGCTTTTGGCTCACCAAAATGGGGTAGCAACAAACTTGGACGGAAGCTCAAGTAAACACAAAAGTTCACACGTGTGGGCCCGGTCAAGAACTAAAGCATAAAGCATAAGGCCATCTCAACGCTGACCCTCAACTTGTTCACATACGTCCAAACCGCACGGTTCGAAGGTGCTGTGCCAACCAACATGGTTCTGTGTTAGTTCGTTTGCCGGTTTGGATATGTTTTTTTCGCAAACCGGAGACAAAGTTGGGAGGGCTTTGCGGGTGCCCGGACCTCTACCACGCCCGCGTCTGACTGCCCTGACCCATAAAAAAAACCTCGCGCCTCTCCCGCACTTTTCATCGAATGCCCGCGCCGTTTGTCGCGCCGCATTTATGCTGATCCAGAGCACGCAACGGCCAGCATTGATGCCTATGATTTGAGCGAACAGGTGGGTGGCACTGGCGGACGTGACCTCTCAGGCGTCACCACTTCAATGCAGACACTGTGTCCCAAGAAACCAACTCCGGCCACTGCGCTACATTGAAGCAGGCTGACCTCCCTTTTGCCTGGTCTGGCCGCGGCTATTTAAGTCGTGTGCCGGCGACGCAGAAAGCCACACTCCATCTCCTCGAGCACTATCCCCCCTCCTCTGAGTCACCGTCTCCAAGCACTTCCTCCTCTCCGATCCCAGCGGCGATGCCGAAGTCCTTGTTCTCGTGCCAGCAGGCGGAGGCGGTGGAAGTTCTTCGTCCGGTGGTTCTTGGAGTCGCCGCCCTCGCTCTCTGCGCCCCTCGACATCCACGGCGCCTAGCTCCTACGGCAAGGAGGAGATCGTCATCTCCTCTGGTGACGAGGAGGACCAGACGCCGCCATAGCAGAGGCCGTTGTGACGGATGGAGAATCCGTCTGTCAGATTGAGATAATGATGGAGCTTTCGCTCTGTCACATGGGCATGTCACCACCATCGCTCGCAGCATCAAGGAGGAGCCACCGTCCCCGCCGCTACACCATGTGAAGCGCGAGTCGGTGTCCCCCCTCCAGCGGGTCAAGGACGAGCCGACGTCGCCCCAGCGCAACTGCGGCGTCCAGATCGGACGCCGCGTCAAGGATGAGCCTGTGTCGCCCCTGCCCAACCACGACATCTAGATCAAACGTCGGGTCAAGGACGAGCCAATGTCGCCCCCACACCTGGCACGCCTGCATTGACATGCCTACTTTGCCGTCGCGCCACCACGGTAGCGCCGTCGGAAAGAGTTGTCACTTGCGATCACAAAGGTGTGGGGCCGCATCCTCCACTACCTTCGAGGTGCCGTTAGCGGTCCCTCGGGCTCTAGAGTCGTCGTCTTCGACGAGGAGCGCGTGACAAGGCAGTAGGCATGGTACGACCGCCGCAACGCTGGCCACCACTCCGCCTTCGCCAAAACCGATGAGGCGCCAACCTGGATCCGCGTGGACCGCGATCTCGTGGAGGCCTAGGCCCGCGACCGATCGCTGACCGTCATGGAGGATGTTGCACGGGTGACTACGCCTCGACGGGGAGGACATTAGTATCGACAAGGAGTGGTCTATCAGCAAGACCGATGTCGTCGCCGCCGCCGACGGGGCAAGGGCAAGGCTCCACGACTAGGATTCGCGTCGCCCGCGGCGGCCCTCCACACGACGCATGGGAACGGCTCCTCCGTGAGCACTAGGCAACGACCGAGCAGGGCTATCGCGCCCCCGCGCCCTTCCGCTGCTGGAAGGACCACTCCACGACGAGGACGGCGATGGAGGTGCCACCGGCCAGCCCGACTACGCGTACGAGGTCACCGTCCGCTACAAGCTAGTTTAGTTTTTTTAGGTTTTATTAGTTGAACATTTGAAATATCGTCCGGTTTATGTAAATTATGTCTGAACTTAAATGAATTCCATCCAAAATTGTTTGTATTGCGAGCGGACATTTACGCCAAGCATTGGATGGTCGTCTCCCGTATCACCGTCTGGTGGACCCATCCGCGCACAAATACTATGTCTGTCTTAGGGGGTCCATGTTGGAGATGCCCTAAGACCGTGAGATGCAATTTTGGTCTGTTTGTTTCTCTGGCCCACATTCAACCCTCCGGTCCGCCTGCCCCGACTATTTAAACCAGACAGTAACATCCCAAAACTCAACCCCTCTGAGCCCTTCTCTCAATGTTTGAGCCACCATCCTACCACCTTCGCACCCTCGTATGTCGTCCACCGTCGCGATGACCCGGTCCTTTGGTATGAGGTAAAGGAGGCTCACGTCGGTGTGCTGCACCTAGATCATGGTGAAGGTCCATGACGTCGAGGCTGGGGCCAGTCCCACATTGGTGCATGCCAATCTCTGAGCTCTTCGGAGAACTCGAAGGAGGATGAGGAGGAGGGCGCCCCCATGGCCATGGAAGAGATGGAGGACGAGGTGAGCCCAAGTGAAGGAGTTGTAGGTATCCGCATTCAGATTGTTGCAGACGGGGTAGCACTACAACTTCCAGCTCCTGGAGAGCATCGACTGGCTGAGGACCAGCTGGAGATGGAGCGCGTGTCCGAAGCTACCTTCACGATCAAGGTTGGGGCGGACCCGACGATCGACGTCAACCGGGCCGTGCTCGCCTCCATTCTCATCGCCGCCGCGAGCATTGGCAGCTCCGCATCGACAAGGCAGAGCACAACCGGCTCTTCGAGGGGCGGGAGGACAAGGACGACGAGGCTCCCGAGTAGCACAACGATGATGCCAAAAGGGCATCTGTCGTCACCTCTGCCTAGTCGCGCTGGATGTCAACGTCGACCGGGCCAGACAGTCCCGCGTGGGCCTGTCTACCTCACCTACAGTGGGGAGAATTACATTTTTTCTAGGGTAATTTTTTAAAAGTTGTTTTCAGGGTTATTTGGGTATGTAAAAATTGATCCGAAAATGAATTGAAAATTGGTGTCTGTTTTATTTGGTAACTACGGTTGAATGACCTTTGTCCGCCAAGCTGTTCGCAGACGTGTCTAAGGACATTTAGTGTTGTCCATTAGCATATGTCTTTTCGTACTCTTACTGTTAAAATATATAATATACTATGTATATGTTAATTTAAAAATTACCCCACCACCCCTCAAAAGCATACACGACCACATAATTGCACTCAATGCTCACCTTTTGAATGCCTCATATTGACATATTTGTAATTACTCTCAAACGGTGAGGGGCATAACCGTCTTTGTCATAGCACTAAGATAGAGTTTCAGGGTACAAAAGTGTGGTTGTTTTTGGTACATGACAGGTCATTCATTGGATAATACTATAAGCTATCCGGTTTGTCTTCTTTCATAGGATTCTGACGAGTAGTTATGTTATGTGAAGCTTTTCAATTTAAAATGAATGCTACATGGTACAATCTGACGAAAGCTTCTCAAACTGATTAGTTTTTTTGGTAGAAAGAGAAGAAGATATATAATTATTTCTATCTTTTTTTAATCCAAAAGATAGGCTAATTAATCATACATTGCTTGAAGCTTGTGGCACAGGATGGTGCTTGCAGTTTTATATGAACTGTCAAGTTGTGCAGAGGTACGTACACATTAACTAATCTGTTATCAGTTAGATCGAACCCACTGTTTGGTATTTTGGTCGACGATCATAGTTGGCGCAGTTTCTCAACTTTGTATTTTTTTGCTCGGATTGTACACAATAACATTGATGCTTAACTTTTTTGGATTTATTTCAGACTTTTCGGTAATGTTCGTTTAGTGGGAAAAGAATCCCGTGAACTATAAGGTGTCTATAGTAATTTTGTCAATCTTAAAATGGTGTGTTGGCTTATTATCTTGGATGTGCTCATAAGGATGTGTTGTTCTACGATTTCAGGTTCAAAAAAAAAGAGGATAGAATATGCATGAGTATGTTCATAGAAAGGAGTGTATGTGTGTATGTGATCATCTGCGGTTGTATCGTGTTAAAGAAAATCCTCCATAGTGTCTATAAGTCAGTTTATTGTTTTTCTTAACAAGGAAGTACTTTTTTGTTGTTGTTTTTTGTATGGAAGTTAGTATTGTTAGGGCATCTCTAATGGCAAACCGTAAATTTTCTTCCGCATCCGTCCGCAGACGGGAGGTGATCAGTTCACGGACACAGATGTGAGAGGCCGCCATCCAACGCTAGCTGCATACATTGCAAACTCTTTTTCAACAAATCGGATGAAATTCATGCAAACAAGGCCGGATTTCAAACAAACATGACAGATTTCATTACATTTCGAACATGTAGAACAAAAAAAGGCCCGACCATAAACCTATCCTACGGCGGTGGGGCCCGGCATCCAAGCCCGTGTCGTCTTCCATCCACCGTCTCCATGAGCACCGGCGATAATACCGATGAAGTGAAGGTGCGGTCTCCGATGAGGAAGAGTAGAACATGGGAGACGGACCGCCCCACATGGGACACCAGGCCCTACCGCCTCTCGTGGCCTACTCATCTTTGAAGGAGTCCGTGACCTGTCCGTCACCGGTGGATGTGAGGTCCACGGTGGAAATGGCGGCGCCAGTGCTGTCATCGTCCCACTGGGCCGCCTAATGGTTCGCCGTTGGCGCATAGGAGGCGCAACTAGCGTTGTTCTCTTTCGTGATCTCCTGCAACTGAACCTCCGTGGCGGCCGCTTCCTGGCGAGCGGCGACTTGAGCACAGACGGAAGCGTAGATGGCACGCTGCTCCACGACGGAGTTGGGGTTCATCACGGCCTCCTCACTCGCTTGCTCACTGTAGATTTGTCAGTCTGCCAGCCGGTGCTACTCCAAGAGGAACATGTTGTACCATTTTTCATCATGCGCCTGCCGGAACGCCGACAAAGGCGCCGGCGCAGGCTGCACCTCTGCCATGGCGGCGTTGTAGTGCGCCTACTCCATTGTGAAGCCAACGTGCAGAAGGCGCGGGAGCCGGGCGGTGTCGTCGGAGCACGTCTCCATTATGGTCTCGTCCTCGTCGTCAGAGACCTCGGTCGAGCTGGCCGGCAAGCCGGCCTCGATTCGCCTGGCACCGTGGCTCTGCCAGGCGGCGGCGAGGGCAGCCACGACATGCTTCATCTCCGTGGAAAGGCTCTCCCACAGAGCTTCGTCGCGTGTAGTCATGGCAGATGCAGTGCAAAGGAGGAGGATGGGGAGGGGCTTGTGTTATGGTGTGGATTTAGCCGGGTGTGGCCGCCTTTAAATAGCGGGTTCCGGTGAGGCGAGACGTCCGGTGCGTCAATGCGCGACGCCGGGCTGGGTTTCTCGGCCAACGAGTCTCGTTAATGTCGGCATACGGACAGACAGGAACATTGATCGGGCATGGTAGATATCCGTCCTGTCCCGTCTAGTCACGTGTCTCCGGCATTGAACAGACGCAGACACTGCACGCGCTTCACGGGCGGCGCCCTCGACCAACGTGTCGCTTCAATGGTGGTGACAATGAGAGGTCGCGTCTGCCCTGAGCCGTCTTCAATGTTGAGCGTCGCACTCTAGAGCGGCATGAATGCGGTCAATTGGCGCCGGGCGAGGACGCACGCGGGAGAGGGAGGAGGGTTTTTGGTGGGCCAAGGTGGTCAGAAGCGGGCTTGTGATCGGTCCGGACTCCCGCAAAGCCCCCATGTTTGTCTCTGGTTTGCAAGTAGAAATCACGTCCGGACCGCCTCGCGGACCTATACAGGACCGCGTTGGATGGCTTCCGCGTCGGAACGGTTGCGGGAAGTTTACGGGTCTGTCTTGAAGATGTCAAGAACACTCTTATATTATGAAATGGAGGGAGTAGTTTCAAACAATTAATCTGGTAAATATGTTTTGAATACGACCATAGGGTTATAGTTAGATCAAACATTAGTTGTTAGCGGATGGTGGTGTGTTGGAGTCGGCAGGCAGATCAGTGCGTCGAACCGTGGACTTGGTGTCATCTGAGCTGGGTCTCTGCGACGACTGTCGATAGTCACTGGGTTATGTTCCCCTGGTACACCGGGATTGGGGGGGGGGGAATAGGCGTGGGCCCCCATATGGTGGTGGTGCCGACCCTGACTCAGTGGCTGATGCCGGGCTGTTCCATCCGTGGGTTGTGCTCTGTGAAGCGGGCGGGTGGCGGGATCTCAGGGTTTGAATGCCGGGGCGACGACCCTGGGTGGTGGTCCACATGGTTGGCTTTCTGGCAGGCACCGTGGTGGCGGTTGTGGCTTTGTTTCTTGATCGTGTGGGCAGCAAGAGATATTGCGGCGGGTAACTCGGGCGTGCTTTGTCTCTGGCAGTAGTGGCGACCCGATCTGGACCTGGAGACTTGATCTCGTCGCTCTTACCCTTAAGATTTCACGGGCACGAATGGGTGCCTGAGCGAAAGATCTGCGCTTGATCGTCGACAACGGCGACGCCTGCGGGCGCCCCGTTCTCTTCTTAAAGACGTCGGGGCTCCTCTTCGTATCCGGCTCCGGGTGAAAATCTCTGTCCATTTTGGACTCGGCGGCGGCGCTTCGCGTCGTGTTCCCTTTTAGGGGCATTGTTGTGGAGTGTAGGTGTTGTAGGATGTAGGGTGACGGTGTTATCAGCTCTTCCTGTATTCTTTGTCGGTCGCGCATGTGTGTTTCGGTCCTTGGGATCGGCGTTGTTAGAGGGTTTTCATCACTTATTGTTTGGCCATGTACTCTTGTGTGGTTGCTTTATAATAAAGCAAGGCGAAAGCCCTGTTTCAAGAATGGTGTGTTGGAGAGGAGCATTATTTAACCTAGGTATAAATACATAAAAGGAGGGGACGAGGGTGATTAGCTGGGGGAATGCCCATCCTGCCCCTCGTGGAGGGAATGATGCCCGCCTCGGGAGCCGCGAAGGCCAAAGGAAAAGGAGGGGCAACCAAAGAAAGCGACAAAGAAAAAGCCAGAACGAAATTTTACTCACACTCACACAAGCCAAGCACACCCCAAAGAGGCCAAAGACTCCCAGTCCCAGACCAGACCAGAGTGAGAACCCAAAGCGAAAGCGGAGAAGGAAGAAAGAGATTGACGAGGACGCGCAGCGGCTGTAGCAGCAGCAGCAGCAGCCAAATCCAAGACCGCATTGCTCGCTCGCCCGCCGCCGTGCGGCTCCGACGCTCCTCCGGGGACCCCGCGCCATTCTCCTGCCGGGCATCTCTGCCTCTGGTGCTGCCCCGTGGTCCCGAGGTCCCCACCGACGCTGGGACCAGCGCCCGCGGCTGGTGGCGAGCCCCACTGATGTCCGCTTGCCGCGCGCCGGCGGCCAACGGAGCAAGTGTTGACGTTCCTGTTGCGGCAGAGCAGAGGGACGGCGGGGTCCGCGCGAGGCAGGCCGGGCGCGCCGGCTCTCGCTGCGCCTAGGGAGGCAGCGGCGTCCTTGCTCGTCTTTTCGTCGCCCTCTCCCCCCGTCGAAGAAGCTAGGGTTTGCTCGTTAGGGTTCCGTTGGGCTGTGGGGCTGCGGGGATGGCGGTGGGGGAGGCGCTGCGGCGGCTCTGCGAGGAGGTCGGGTGGTCTTACGCCGTCTTCTGGAAGGCCATCGGCGCTGCTGACCCCGTGTAAGCCTTCCATCCTTCTCTTGGACTTTTTTTGTCACAATCTCCCCCCGCTCGATCTTGCGGAAAATCTCAAAACCAGTGTCTTTTCTTCATTTTTCTGGGTTCAAAGTCTTCTTGAACATTCCATTTCAGCTAGATTTGTCTCGTACGAATGAAACATCCGCGAGGAAGATTCGTAGGATGGGTATATTCCTCAGCAATTACTAATAAGGGACTCCTTTCCTTGTGGGAAAGATAGTGCCTGGAAAAAGAACGCCCGTACGCTCGTGTGGGTGTTCACTCATGCTTGCAAATTTAGTAACGCCTTTACAACAAGGAACATGAACCAAAAAGCTACTACCGCCTTGTCTGTGCAAGTTCGTGTTAGCTCCTGAGGCTTAAAAGAGCGTGAATGTGCGAGATGTTGTTGCAATTCCGTGCAAGCTTTTTTGGGGGGAGGGAGAAATGGGGACACGATGTGGGGATCATGGAGGAATGCTAAATGCAATGTGGAATAAACTTCTTGATGCGCTGGGAATTTGGGTTTTGTTTGATGATTTGCGCGCACTGTTTTCCCTTGGTGATGTGCAGGCATCTAGTGTGGGAGGATGGCTACTGTGGCCACGCATCTTGTCCAACTGGATCTGAGGCTTTTGAGGTTGGCTGTGAATCAGGTGGCACTGTGTGCACCCTAGTTAGGAAGGTTATGGCATCGCAGGTTCATGTTGTTGGAGAAGGGTAAGGAAGAACCGGGAACATCATTTGTTTGTTACTAGCTAGCACAATGTTCTTGGTTGATTTCTTTTATTGATGGATAGATGCTACATTTTCTGTTTTTTCAGTACCATCGGCCATGCTGCTTTTACTGGGAGTCATCAGTGGATTATCCATGATACTGCCAATGATCACAGGCTCAGATCCGAGGTATAAATTCTTCTTCTCCGTTCTTGTGAACTGATATAAATATAAGGCATGTTTGGTTTGTAGCCTAAGGTTGCCACACCTAACATTAGTCGTGCCGCAAAACCTTAGGCATGTGTTTGGTTCAGTGCCACACTTATGGCTTGCCACACTTTTCTAACTACATGGTCCACATGCCATAGACTCATTTATTTGCCAAATCTTGCCACACTTGTGGTGGCCATTTTGTTCGCCACATTTTTTGTGGCAGCCACAGTTTGCCTAAGTTTAGTTGTGGCAAAGTAGTCATGAACCAAACACGCCCTCAGTGCCACACTTATGGCTTGCCACACTTTTCTAACTACATGGTCCACATGCCATAGACTCATTTATTTACCAAATCTTGCCACACTTGTGGTGGCCATTTTGTTCGCCACATTTTGCCTAATTTTAGTTGTGGCAAAGTAGTCATGAACCAAACATGCCCATAGCCCTAATTCAGTTTTGTCTGGTTCATTTTTGCTGTTGTGTCATTAATAGCATGCTGTCCAGGAATTTATGTCATCGCAACAATCCTTGTGGGGTTATTTTGTCCTCACATATTTGTTCCTTCTGTGTTGAAATTTTGGCTTGTAGTGAGTTTGATCTATTGTTCTGCCGCATAAGTGGTCACTGGATAAGCTAGTTGCAAAAGCACACAAATGGTATTTGAACAAGTGGAAATCATGTAGAATTTCTCGTTAACAACTTAACATGATTTGCCACACAGGCTTGAGCTAACCATGATCTTTTTCCATAATGATTTCTAATTTTCTTTTAATAACAATGCAATTTGATTTTATCAGTTGCTCTGGCTGTTTTGGTTATCCCCAATTGTTATGTGTCCTTTCATAATGGAACAATAAGCTGTTGTCTTCTGGTGGTGATAGGTTGCTGCTGAGATGAACTATCAGTTCAGAGCTGGCATTCAGGTTAGTAGAATTTCGCCCTTGCATGGTAGATTATTTACTGACTTTTTAACTTCTGATCTCTTAATAATTTATACTTGTTCTGTTGTTCCGCAGACTATTGCAATAATTCCTGTGTTACCACGTGGTGTACTACAGCTAGGCTCTACTAGTGTGGTAAGATGCCCTGCTTTTGACAATGCATATCATCATACATATCCCACTTAACATGTTTTGAAGTTTATTCTTGTTTTCAAGTATGGGCCATGAGGTAGAACAGTGATACTAATTTGTGAATATTATGTAGTTGACTGGTCAAATATTCTGTCCTTCGAATCCTTATATAAACTATATTTGCGGTGAGGTTCTAGGAAGACCAAAGCTTCTTGTGATTGGAGCGGTGAACTGGAATGAAAAAATGATATATAATTGTCTCTGTTATATATTTACTTATTTAGCATTTTGAGAACTGCATCAAGAGGACTTGCTCTGGCGTTGTACCATTAGCACTAGGACTTAGCGCTTGTCTTTGTGGTTCCAACATGTTAGAGCTCATAAAATGCTTAATTTATGACAGGTTATGGAAAATACAACTTATGTGCTTCAGTATAAGAAGCTGTGTTCTCAGTTAAACAATCGATCAAGTATGGTTGCATCTACTTCAGCTAAAAATGATTCTAGCCAGAAGGTCCAGTCACGCTCTTCACATGGTCTTCTGAGTGTCTACCCTACAGATGGTTGCTCAAAAGCCTTCAGTGGTTCTCCAGCGACTTATGAACAATGCTATGTTCCTGATGCGACGGCAGTGTCAAGTAGTGCATCAGTAAACATAGGGAGAAAAGCTTCCTTGCTTAAGGTGGCACAGAGAAATGGTGAAGCTATCAGAGACCACAGTTTATATGCTCCTGATGTGAGGTTCAGACGACAAACTCCTTACTGTGACCGGAGAGTTGAAAGCACCACACAAAGCAGTGTGGTTAGCTCAGATTTTCTCTCTTCTACCTCAACATCAGCAGAAAAGCATCCACTGTTGATGAATGATGGACAATTGGGAATGGGAAACATGGAAGAGGCGTCTGATACCAGAAATCTTCTGCTAAAATCTCTTGCATTCCGGAACCTGCCTCCATCCCATGGAGGGGGTGAGGTGTTAGATTTTCTAAACAGTCATGGAAACTTTGATTTTCTCCCTGAAGGTAATAGCATAGTCAAGTCTAACTTCCATGACTGCTCAGCAAGTCAACTATTAGACCAAAGATGTAACTCTACTTCTGGGATGATAGGGCACAAACCGGCTATTTCATATAAAACCCCCCAATCTGCTCAATTCATTATGAGAATGGGGAGTCCCAAAAGAAACTCATGTCATGTTGTTGCAGCTCCATCCTCTGGCTCCGAAGTTCAAACTTCTAGTGAATTTAAAACAGACATTTCTCAAGATAATCAAGTGGATATTTCGGATCGTGTTTACCAAAACAGAAAGGCTAAAGAAGTAAATGACTCCAGTTTTGCTGTAAGAATACAAGGTTTGAAGAATATGGATCGGCAGAAGCTCCCAGACGTTTCAAGTGAGCGATCTTCCTCACTTCTTGTGGATCCAACTGCAGGAAATGATTTGTTTGATATATTTGGTGCTGAATTTCCTCATCTGTGCCGCAATGTGGATGGCGATTCGACCTGGAACACTGCAAAACCGGCTAGCTCAGGAAAAGATGCACTTGAATCCTCAGTTTATCTCGATACCTCTCCAGTATTTGGTGCACTGGACGATGAGTTCCCCTTTTCTGGAATCTTCTCACTAACTGATAGTGACCAATTATTGGACGCAGTTATCTCCAGTGTCAATCCTGGTGGCAAGCAGATCTCTGGTGACAGTGCCTCTTGCAGGACTTCATTGACAGACATGCCTAGCAGCTCTTATTGTGGCTCAAAAGTGATGAAGCAACACGAATCATCTGGTGCTCCTCCTTTGCTAGTCAAGGATGAGTTGGCTGTATCAAATTTTGTTAAACAACCAAGTTTCCTAGAGAAGACCGAGGATGGTTGTCTTTCCCAAAACAATGGAATGCACAAATCTCAGTTACGCCTTTGGATCGAGAGTGGACATAACATGAAGTGTGAAAGCGTGTCAGCCTCAAACAGCAAAGGTCATGATACACCAAACAAGGCAAATCGAAAGAGATCTCGACCAGGAGAGAGTTCTAAGCCCCGGCCAAAAGACCGTCAGCTTATTCAGGATCGTATAAAGGAGCTCCGGGAACTTGTACCTAATGGTGCAAAGGTACCCTCTAGTTTGACTTCTGCATTTTATGGTCCTTTGGTGATTATTTTTTATTTAGATATCACTTCACTTTAAAATGCTCATGGACGACTTGTAGCATAATAACTGCTATTCTCATGTCATTTGTTGTCAACAGTGTAGCATTGATGCTTTACTGGAAAAGACCATCAAGCACATGGTTTTCTTGCAGAGTGTGACAAAGCATGCTGACAATCTCAAAGATTCTAATGAATCTAAGGTATACACTAGTATTCCGCGTCTGAGCCCAGGCTCATCTGCACCTGATGAACAGTAAATTCAAAAAAATAGTAAAAAGTTCAAAACAATCTGAAATTATTTGGCATCGAAGATGCTCCAACACACTAGCTGCATGCAAAATTTTGGGGCAAAATGACATTCGAGGAGCTCTAAACACGAAAAAAATCGGCTCCGAAGTGTTCTTTTTCATAGTTTCTTTGAGACCAATTTTTTTTCCGAGAGCTCCTCAAATGCCATTTCACCACAAATTTTTTGCACGCACATAGCGCATTGGAGCATCTTCAATGTCGATTCTTTTGCTATTTTATTTGAATTTACCGTTGGCACCCCAATGCAGATGCACCTGGGCACCGAATCGCCGCACTCTAATTTCAGTTATTTTTCGCTGCAGTTTATTCCATGAGAAAATAGTTGCAAACCCTGTATAATCTTTTCCTGTGCTATTTGATAATCTTCAAACAGATACTTAGCGGTGACAATGGTCCTCTTTGGAAAGACTACTTTGAGGGTGGTGCAACTTGGGCCTTCAACGTCGGCAGTCAATCTATGACATGCCCAATCATAGTTGAGGATCTTGACCGGCCTCGTCAGATGCTTGTGGAGGTAAATGATTCTGCTATTGTTTGTTCTCTGTATCCATCCTGTTAATCTCAGTTCACATATTGTTATATATACATACTTCCCATTTGTTGACATCAGTATGTCTGCAGATGATTTGTGATGACAGAGGAATCTTCCTGGAAATAGCCGACTTTATCAAAGGTCTTGGACTAACCATCTTGAGGGGTGTGATGGAAGCACGCAAAAATAAAATCTGGGCACGATTCACTGTTGAGGTAAGTAGTTCAATGTTATTAAGATCCCTTGGTTGGGTCAGATTGCACGGATCCATGCACTTGTACAGATCATCCTTGGATTCTACGAGTTGCAACATTTTCTTCCTATGAATTTAATTGTCAGTTGCTTCCTTCCGTGCCTGCTTTTGACAGGTGTTCCTTATTTGGTTCCATTTGTGCAGGCCAACAGGGACGTGACTAGAATGGAGATTTTCCTCTCACTCGTGCGCTTGTTGGAACCCAGTTGTGATGGGAGTGGATCAGGAGAGAACCAAGAAAATGGAAAAATGCCTCTTGAGATTGCGCAGCACCAGATTATCCCAGCGACAGGCCACCTTAGATGAGTGATCGAGCATGGGCAGCATCAAGGCACCTTTCAAGAGCTAAGAGCAGGGGTTCAGCTCGCTTCTGCAATGACTAGCGTTGTCAGCTCACGACTAGCTGGTTTCTTGTGACGTACCACGGATCTTTCTCACAACCGGGCGTGCAGAAATCCTAACACAGTAGAACCATGAAGGCATCGACAATTGGTTTAACAAAATGATCACTAGGAAGTGTTTGGATTGTAAAATCTGTGTTCCTGTTTTGTTACTGATGTTTCTTCTATTAGCGAGTTTTGTTCTGTTTACTGAATGACAATTCTAGGTTGATCTGTCTAGCAGGAGTTTTACTATTGGCAAATCACGAGGCTTTGTTTTCAAATGTGTCATGCTGTCTTACTGGACTTGGAATACTTTTTGTTGTGCCTCTCCTAAGAGCATCTACAATTGGACTGGACAAAATCTGACCCCCTAAACGTTCCCGAGCATGTACTGTTCATATCTAAATCCTCGTATTCATGCAAAGCCATGCACGCACTGCTCATATCTAAATCCTCATATCCATGCAAGCCCATCATATGGCATCAATTCGACAAAGCAAAATAAATCACAATTCAACACATGCCATAAATAAAATTCAACAATTCAGGTGATACAAGAATGAATCATCTGCCTCTCACTTTGCACGTGTTGATCTCTTTCATGTGGAGCCACTTGCTTTCTTCATCCAAGACACTGGCATCTAACATGATTCTTGAATCCTCCGTGTCCTTTGCAAGCTTCAACCTCTCTCCGTGTAGCTCAATTGTTGTATTGTCTTCTTCTTTTCAAGTTCTCATTTTACATATTTCTCATCTTCTACAAATCTATCTTCTTTCTCTTAACGCTTAACTTCTCTTTCACCCTCTCCTGGTCAAATAACATCCCGATGATGATATCACTATCACTGTTACACCCACAACCCCTGCTGCTACACACATTGGATCAATTACTAGTGTTCGCGCATGTCAATTGAATTATCAGGTACTTCCTTTTTTTGGTAATGATTCTAGTGTTCATGAGAAATTGAGAATATCATGCTGCTTAAATTGAACACATTTGTTTTGCTTACGAATGAAGGGCCTGGCATGGGCAAGAAGGGTGAACATTGGGGAATGATCAAGCGTGGAAATGAAGGCGTGCGTGAAGGGAATAACAACAGAGTTGGCCTTCTTTGGTTCATAGGATAGGAATTTTATAGGAATAGGAAAATTATAGGAAGTGAGATGACATGCATGTCAATTCCTATAGAGAAAGATATGTCATTTGATGCATAGGATAGGTTTTTTTCCATTGAGTCTAGGCTAATGTTTTTTTTCCTCCAAAACGTGAAGGATTGATTCCTATCCTACATAGGAATAGAAATCCATTCCTACAAACCAAAGGGCTTCAAATGAATTTTTCCTTTGCAAATCCTATCCTATAGAATTCCTACAAACCAAAGGAGGCCTTACCACTGGAGATTTCAACAGTTTGAAGCAACCATGATCCAAGGACATGGACGAAAAATACAAGATGGTCTTTCATAAATTTCATCCATAGTTTATTATAGGTGTCGCGCCACCTTATTTTTGGGCCAAGCCATGTAATTTCAAAATACCTTTCCGTAGGCTGTTTTTAAAGTCCATATTATAGGGGAAACGACTAAGGAGGTGTTTTAGTCACACCTTGTCAAGGGGGACGAAATCCCCTCTCTTCCCTCTATAAATATAGCCCTTAACGCGTCATTTAGACTTGGAATTTTTTAGATTAAAATCGCCATAGCTGCAACTCGCGTCTTTCGTTTGTGTTCAACGACCAGACCAAGACGTTACAAAACCCCACTTCGATCAATAAAGCTTACCTCTTAAATCCGCAGTATCCAGATTGCAATCTCAATTTCTTACTTGTTCTTTGTTTGCCTGCAAGAAATAGACCCTCGTGGTCAGGTTGATCGTGCTCCGGCGTGGTCACTAATCTCTTAGAGTTGGTTTAGCGATTGCTAAGGCATGACATCTTTGCACGTTCCTAGTCGGGTCGTCAAAGTTGACTTTCACCAAAAACGATAGTTACAATCTCATCGAAAGACGGGACACCTACGTCCCTATCACATCTCCTCCCTTTGCACATACAAGAAGAGCAGGTCCCTCTCCTCCTTCTCTTTGACGGAAAAAATGTCCGTCCATGTGGCAAACACTTTGCTTGCCGCTGCGTCACGCGCGTCCCTCTCCTTCTCCCACTTGTTTCCCATCACATGTCGGTTCCTCTTTGGCATGGTCGATTGCCCGTCCGCTCCTCCACTTTGCTCATCATCGTCATCCAATCCAATAGATTGTCGGGAGCTTGAGCCATCGTTTGTCTTCCACTTCTTGGTGGTTTTTTTAAGCTCATCAAGGGTTAGTTGCCACTTTAGTTTCCATTCAATTTCAACCAACAATGGGACAAAGTGAATGGCTTGTCCTCAGTTTGGTTGTACAAAGTGGCCGCCAACCCCAACTAGCAAACAAGAATCACTCAAGATAATGCAACGAAGGGAGCTAGCAATACAAATGATGATAATGTGAAGCATGTCAAACTTACATAGCTATGGACTCTAGTCCCACTTTGGTTCCGGCCAGCCACTTGTGAACACAAACATCTAGGACGGTGGAATCAGATCGCGGCGCGAACGGGAAGCAAGGGTGGAGGAGGGCAACGAGTTGGACGCGGGTGCAGGGCTGTCGATTTGGTGGACTTGGTCAAATTTGGAGCATATTTGAAGTAGGTCCAACTCGTCGAATCCAACGTGGCGGACGCGTCCAAGCATCCACAAATCCGCCCCACATATGGGCTGAGTTTGAGGGTGCCGGACAACCTGGACGTTTGGGCTGGTTTTGGGGGGTCTAGTTGGGTGGCAATTTTGTGACCGGGCAGTGATTGAGCTGTCCGCTGGGCGTTTGTGGAGGGTTTGAGGGGTCCGGTTGTTGACGCTCTAAGGGCCTCTTAGATTCACATGTTTTTTTTCCTAAAATGGAGGTACATGATTTAGATCGTCCATTCATTAAGAAGAAGAAAGATGCCTAATTAATTTACGGAAAGCATACTCAAGATACAACACACACTCCTGCGAAGAAAACCCGTCAAGGTTTCATATTGACATCATCGTCATCACTTGTCCTGGAGCAAGTGACTTCGGCTTCATTGAAAATAGCCATGGATGAAACCAGCATCGGAAAGGCCATGAGAAGCAACACGAAGGCCCATGACAAGGAATTAGCCACACGTGTCGGCAACAACGCAGATCCGATAGACGGCGAGCTACGAAGGAGAATTATACAAGCCCGACGTCGTGGAAGATCATCGGACATACCACTTGCCACTCAGATCACACCGTCACAAATTCGACTTCATATCAACAAACAACCCAAGACAATTCCGGTAACATGCTCAGAATAGCCGACTAATAGGCACAATGATATCCCGGTCTTTCAGTGAGAGGTCTCTATCAGTTTAAGTGGAGTAGACTTTGACCATTCAACTACAACGTGCAAAGACACCGTTCCTTACCAGTCACTAAACCAATTTCGAAAGGTTATTGACCATTGCCGAAGCACGATCAACTTGGTCATGAAGTCTAATTCCTGCAAGCAATCGAAAAACAAGTAACTATGATTTGCAATCTAGATGTTGCGAGTAAAGATGAAATATTGATGAAAGTTGGGGTTCCATACACGGTCTTGACATGGTTGTTGGACACAAATTAAGTATATGAACTAAAACCATGACAGTTATTATGCATCGGAGGGAGTAGCAGTCCAGTCCAAGACCTTTGCGACATCAGAATTTGACACATAAATCAGTCGGGACTTCTGCCATGTAGGTTGCCCTGTGCCCCTATATATGCAGCCCTCTTCTTGGGCGACTTACTCCTCAGCGGCCTTCCCTGCCCTGCTAGTTACACCCAGAATGCAATGTTACTTGAAGGAATTAAACACCCTTAAAATACTTGAAATAATTACGTCATATACATCAACAACGCATCTAATTAGCCGTGGGGGGCTTATTGAATTATTAATCATTATCAAAAAGCCAACTCACTCTCCAGACCATTATTTGAACGCCAAATTACTAGGAGACGACGGCATCGTCAACAACACATCAGTTTAGCTATTAAGGTTAAATAAATATTTTGAAACAACACATCAGTTTAATAGCTTAGCTATTAAGGTTATTATTAATACAAAAAAGTAACTCACTACAAGAAGAAAAAGCATGGCCAGCATCATTGCAAACGAATGCACTGGGAATAACAGAGAAAAGACTGGCGGCTCGGTAGACGACAATCCATTGCAATTCCAGCAAAATTGTACTCGGCCAGGTTCGTAAGGAGCCTCGGCAGCAAATATTACAGGATTGACCCAGACGATGCTCGGGAACGCGCACTAAGGCTCAGGTCAAGATCTACCTCCTTGCTAGTTTCTACCCTAGGAGTCCATCCAATATGCTCCTGCCGAACTGGGAACAGTTCCAGGCAGGCTTCAGAAGCCACATCATCATCCAATGGAACGAATCCGATGGGCTGGCAGCGCTCCTGCATAGGCGGAGACGCACTGTCAGGTGCCAGATGTACTTGTGCTCCAGTATTACTGCCTACTGCAGATCCGCCGGTCGCAATCTCTTCAGCCACCGAGAATAACAGCGCACCTTCGCTGACCATCTCCTGGATGAGCTTCTGCGCTCTGGGTGTCCGAGCCGTGAAAAACCCAAACAATTGGGTCACGGGAGGCGCTGCCCCACACTCGGCAGAATCGATTGAACTGGGAGTGGCTGCAGCAGGTCCCGCAGAGTCAGCTGATGGCTTGGTGAAGTTTTGCTCATCTTGGTGGTCCACTTCTTCAGGCACATCTGGTTTACTGTCAGCTCTTGGTTGTGTGAAACAGTTTGATCTAGCCTTTGGTGGGTTCGGCTCTGCGGATGACGAATTGTTGCCAGGTGAGTGAAGGCCCATCGTAGCACTCATGGTCGCCTCTTGCCCTCCACAGTTCTGCTCCACCAGCAATTGATTCTCCACATGCACGACATGCTTCACAGCGGAAGTTTCATGATCTGGTGACTCACATTGTACTTCATATTGCCGGTCCATAAAAATGTGTTCTTGTATCTCCCCTTCTTTGGCACATGCTGAACCATCTTGTTCTTCAACTGGATGATCTTTGTCGGACTCATCTTCCCTATGCTTGAACATCCCCCACAGGTAGCGTTTGCCCTGGCACACTGTACATAACACATTTTGATCAACGACTGGTAAAGCCATGGTCTATGTTGCAAAGCAAAGCTTATCCAATCATTATTTTGTTGGCTCAAGAATAGACCTCTAAGTAAGCAGATTGATAATAACCACATAACCGTGTTCAATCTCAATTTAAGCATGTTGACTATGTGGAATGGAATGCCATGTGTAGCATATGAAGACAATGCAGAAATAAGAAAATTAATCTCCAGTTGGACACGTACAATGATATTGCGCTGGCAACATTGTGGAGGGGAAGATTAGCAGCTCAGCGACACCAATAACAGCTTGTAAGACAGCACCACTATCAATGATTTCCTCCACTGGACCATCCGATTCTTCATTTGGGCTAGAGATGAGGACATGGGACCTTTAGTATCACAATGAGCTGAAGAAAAAGATGCCGAGAATCATAAAGGCAAACACATTACACACCTCGCACTGGGCGGGAAGAAATACAATGCAATGTCGCCGTCAGTAGGTCTTGAAGTCCTCCAACTCTGTGGCCAGGCTTCCAACTGAGGGAGCTTGATTACTTTAACTACTGGTTGCAACGACCTTGACAATTCCCGCACGAACACACAAGCTGTTGTCGACAGGTGTGCAGTCAACGAGATATATACTTCGTTGTTTATCTTAAGTATTCCACTGTTGACATGAAAACAGAAGAATGGGGAGACATCAGTATTTCACACAATAATAATATAACTATGATTGTTGAGGAAAAGCAGACCTCCAGATAGGTTCATCAGTGGGTTGTGAGTACATAGAACATTGCTGATTGGCAAACTCTGAATCAAATGCCATTCTGGACACGAGAACAGGATCCGTTGCAACTAAAGTTTCTGATGTCAACTTTGAAGCATCATCAAGAGCACATTTACGATTACTGGTACCTATTAAAACCTCTTCATCTTTGTTATCTTCATTCGCCTCTATATTTCTCCTCCGTTTCTTCACAGGCTGAGTAATCTCACAAGATTTTGGAATCAAAATATCTAGGTGTACAGCATTGAGATTTTGACCATTCAAATCACCAGTCTGTACAGCTTGTTCGGCACAATCTTCCATTCCTATTCTACGCTTGCTCAGTGATCCATCACACTCAAGCGACCGATGATTATAATCTTCTGACTGCACATCCTCAGCCTCTTCTTCATCATCGTCCAGTACAATGAGCTGTATTTGCTTCCCTTGATTGTCCTTAACACAATTCTCCACGGTATAAATATGTTCCGCTGATGTATCACTGTCCTCCAGAAGAACGATTTCTTTCAAATTGGTTCCTGGGAAGGAACCTGAATCCACCCTATCCAGTAGTGTTGATGGTAC
Organism: Triticum dicoccoides; assembly: GCF_002162155.2. NCBI lineage: Eukaryota > Viridiplantae > Streptophyta > Magnoliopsida > Poales > Poaceae > Triticum > Triticum dicoccoides. Next base: position 490,006,253 of record NC_041388.1, on the reverse strand, counting down.
ACTCTGATTTCCCCGTGCTACGACTGGTGTAACATGACCCATTGGATTTTCAATTTCAACATTCCCTGGCGACAGGCAGTCACTGTCCTTTGAGGGGTTCAATTGCCTTGCATCACCTAGAGGAGGTTCAAATTCATCCAATGGGTTTTGGAGATTGATTTGTTTTACCCTTGCTGGCAAACAATTTGCAACACAATCATTGTTTAATGTATGAACACAATGTCCATGGTCAATCTGCTGATTCTCCTCTTTGCCTACCTTGGATGTTTCAATGGTCATGACTTCACAGGAATGAAGTGCCTTCCCACTATCACAAGAAATATTGGGTACACGCTGATTTCCCCGTGCTACGACTGGTGTAACATGACCCTTTAGATTTTCAATTTCAACGTTCCCTGGCGACAGGCAGTCATTGTCCTTTGAGGGGTCCAATTGTCTTGCATCACCTAGAGGAGGTTCAAATTCATCCAATGGGTTTTGGAGATTGATTTGTTTTACCCTTGCTCGCAAGCAATTTGCAACACAGTCATTGTTTAATGTATGAACACAATGTCCATGGTCAATCTGCTGATTCTCCGCTTTGCCGGCCTTGGATGTTTCAATGGTCATGACTTCACAGGAATGAAGTTCCTTCTCACTATCACAAGAAATATTGGGAGCATTGCAATCTCGTGTAATGGTCTTGTTACCCATTGGTTGCATATCTGACCCCTTTTGTTTGTGCTTCCTTAGCAAAGAATTCTTGCTTGACGAACATTTCTTTCTTCGAGATTTACATTTAGACTTCTCTGACTTACTATTATGGTTTCTACATGGCCCTGCTTCCCTGGTTGACCTCACACTTAAGGTACTTGCCCGGCGTACTACAGAACCAGACCGAGCATGTTTTGGCGCCTTCTGCAAAAATCCCTCATAAGTAACTTCACCACGCTTTGGCAGGCATTCATCACAGAACCAGCGTTCTACTAATGATCCATCAAAAAGAACCTTGGCCAAACAGTATCTACAAAATGATTACTCACAATAAGCAAAGAGCAAGTAGCACTTTTCCGGAAACCAACAAAAGATAAGAAGCGTAGTAACAGAACTTATTGGGTTTGTCCTGTAAACAATGTATGACATCTGATGTGATCAATAATAAGTTCCCATGAGAACATTAAAACTTATTGGGTTTGTCCTGTAACAAGCATAACGTCAAGAAATAAAATAGATTTGATTGAGTATTGATTTATACTTCCACCATGAGTGCAGCCAAAACTTTTACGGGACAAGTGGTGAACAGATGAGCAAGCTATGAATGCAGCCACCTATTTTGCAAATGTTTCAACAATCTAACTAATTTGTTGCAGCAGCTATTGAAAACATAGCACCATGATAATATATTGTCCAGAAATCAACAGAAGCAGACATGAGTTGCAACTTGCAAGGTCTAAGAAACATTCATATGTGAGGTAGAAGTTCCGCAATCATCCATGCATTATGCATCCAGGAAACGTACAAAAAGAACTTGGAAGTATCTGTCCACACAGTCACTATTCAGAGATTGCTACATAATTATATCATCATAGGTAAATTAATACTAAGAAGTGACAGCACATATTAACTATATGCTCCGGAAAATAGACAGTGCAACACATATTTTAGCCTTGTTAAAGGTAAAGGCATGTGATGTGCTATTAGTTCCCTTCATGGAAAAGTTTGGTTCCTACATTGATAAGTTTTAGCACTTTAGACTCCCAATGATTAGTGTTGCTTCAAATTGTACACCATTATTTGCCAACATGTTTGAGTGCAAAGCATTAGCACACTACATCACTTCCTGGATGTATACATTTTAGTATTCCTTTTCTGACAAAAAATATTATGCATGTACTCCCTCCGTTCACAAATATAAGATGTTTTAGATCTTTCAATATGGACTACATACGGACTGAAATGAGTGAACAAACACACTAAAATGTGTCTATATACATCCGATTCACAAATATTAAAACATCTTATATTTATGAATGGAGGATGTATTAAACATCTTACAGAAAAAGCATTTTAATACACAGGACAGGTCTGGAATTATCATCAGACTTTTCTTACATTGAGCTGACTACTTAATCTTTATACAAACAGCTATCAACGAAGCATCTATGCTAAATTGCTGCATGCTGTATTTAGAGGAAAATAATTATAGTGGATAAAAAATCATACTGGTGCATGGCACACTTGCAGTGATCGCAAGATAGCAAAAGATGTCCATAACCAACATCTCCACAGATTTCACATACAGCAGCCTGCATGGTGATAAAAAAAATGTTAGGGAAGTTATACACAGTACTATCATAAAGAAACAAATAGAATGGTGAAAAGGTGAGGAGAACGGAGAAAACAAAAGGAATGAAGAAAATAGAAAAGGAAGAAAGGTCTATGCACAACAAACAGAATGGAAAAGGATAGAAAACATGAGGAAATGGGAAAGGAAGTAGGGAGGATTATGGAGGCGTAGACATGAATAGATTAAGCAATTTAGACAGCAAAAAGCCATCGATGGGTATAGTAGTTAAATACCTTGAGGCCCTGCTTCAAACTATTTTCTCAGATCTAATACACTTGTGAGTTTAGCCATAAATTTCTCAATATAGTCACTTCAATATGTTGCAAGGGAAAATATCTGTGCTTTAAATCACGTTCCTTCACAGGCAGACGTAGGGAATTGGTATGGTGGGTTGTAACGTGAACCTATGGATCTCAATGAACAGCTTCGATACCACAAAAGGATGGGCAAGAAAGATAGCAGGTGTTGAGCCAAAGCCCTAGTTCATACACAATCATAATGTTGGTCAACCATCCGAACCGGGATTCCTGTTATTCATACGAAGGAACAAGAAAAGAAGAAGTATGGGATAAATGGTTTTTGAGTTGGGCATGATGAAAGCGGGTACAATGGCATTACTTAGAAGCTATTATGTCCTGTCTTGGCTTTAGCAATAAGCTTGTGCGACTGATGACTCCCTCCATCCCTGGCATCGCCAAGACTAATGGATAAGGTTTTGTCGCATCTTAATCGAACCGCATGCGGAGCTCAGCTCCTAAGAAAATAATAAGAAATATCTAATTTTGTTTCATAAGTGGCGAGCCAAGGAATAAGAATACCGCCCCCTGATCTGTATTTCAAAAGCGGATTCAGCGCTGCAAGAAATAGAATTATGCATAGATTGACTTGTAAAGAAAGACGAACCGAACAGTGCTAAGCAAAGAAAAACTCTCTTATTTCTATGCTCGATCAATCTCTACTCATCTGCTTTTAGTTCTACTTTCTGTATACGAAGTCCGAGCTTTTCGAGCTGCTCAGTTCTCGCTATGTCATTTCTTGGTTTTTAGTGCATTCACTCAATTCTCTGTGAAGTCCATGGACATGTTGTGGTTCATTGCAGAGAACAGCCATCACATGGATCAAGCTATAAGGAATCACCCGCGAGCGAGGGCAAGTCTCAATTACGGTAGGAATGGAATACACCAATCATAACTCTGGTCTGGTCCCTAGTTCCCTAAGTAGTTAGTGAAACTTCCAGCTGGACTGACTGGATTTAGAGCTTAATGCTCCTATCTTTGAACTAGAATCTTAGCGCTTATTTCATGAAGATAGCTACTTTAATTGATACAAGAATGCCTACTTTGGACCAATAGGATCTACTCCTACTTGAATGCCAATCCAATCTCTTTCCCAATAAGAATTCCTAATCCCTAAATCCAAGCAAGGCATGATTGTTAGTCAGGATAACCAGCTTACGTACCGCATTAAGAAGTACTATTTTGGCATTAGCAGGCTCGCTCGTAGGCTATCCTACACATAGTTGGTTGCCACATGATACATTTCAGTAGTTTCAAATATTAGGCGTGCGCACTAATATGTAATGACCTTATATTCAAACTTACGAGTATAGATTGCGACCCAACACTTCTTTTTTTAATGCTATTGTGATCCAACACATGATAGACGTACATTGTCTAAGAAAAACTTAATGTACAATGTTTCCTTACTTGTAAATATCTGTAGAAACTAAATTAATTACCTTATCCTTTCAAAAATAGTTGTCACATTTGACTTAGGCAGAACTACGCGATCATCGGGGTTTCGTGCAAAATCACCAAAATCACCAAAATGCCTTCATAACTACTACCTCCTTTTCAGTTTAATAGGCCTGCGCGTATCCCTAGACTAACAATTTAACCAATATAATACCAGCAATATCTCCCAATTTTATACCACTTGAAATTTCTAATGATATATATTTTTGTGATATATAAATTGTATTATGTTGGTCAAATTGTTAATCTAGGAATACACGCAAGCCTAATAAACCAGAACGGAGGTAGTAAAACATATGCCATGGGCCTACAAAATGTATTGTGGAGTGGGTGGGGGTGGATAAGTGTAACTTGTGAAATGTGACTTTGTGAAAGGTGAGGTGACATGTATTTGTGACCAAATCACATGGTCAAAAGTGTAAAGTAAACATGAAATGAGGGACTAACAGTCAAGAGTATCTTGAAGAGCTGGCTAGCCCTACCGGCTATCAGATCCATATGACAAGTGAATGTGAACGGATAGAGCAACAATTAAGAGTGTACAGAAAATGCAACCAATGTTTACAGGACAAATTTGATGCATGTAGCATAGAGTAGCTACTAGCTACTGAGGCTACAAAAGTAGTTGATTTGGATTTGAGCATGGATGGTGCTCAACTGCTGATTACAAATACATGAAGTTGATCAAAATCACTAGAATACAAGTATGTTGTCATATATCATACAAAACAGACATACCGTAAACCATATATAACAATAATCAACCAATCTGCAACCGTAAATCCCCGAGACTCTAAAACAAAGTTTTATACCAAATAAAATAGCTCCATATTTCCATGCCATTGCAAATGGGCGGCGGCGGAGGTGCTCCATTCCATGTTTATGGGATGGAGATGTCCTATTGGAGGAAGCAGGAGCGATTGCTACTCACATTTACTCCTTCTATAAGGAGCTCCTCATGGCAAAGCCACGATCCAGGGTTTCTTTGGCTGCTGACTGCTAGCCGGTGGAGGCCAGGACCTTAGCGAATGAGAATGCAGAACTTACTCTGCCAAACTCGCCAGAGGAGGTTGGTCGAACAATTGCTGAGATGAAGGCTAATTCGACCCCCGGGCCAGATGGCCTCCCGATCTCCTTCTTCAGGAAGTTCTGGGCGCAACTCCGGCTGATGATTATGATAATGTTCCACCAATTTTATATTGGGACATTGGACATGTCCCGCTTGAAATTTGGTGTCATTACCCTAATCCCCAAAATAGTTGGGGCGACAGATATCCGACACTTTGGGCCGATCAGGCGATCATGGTGATCAATGTTCTTCAACGAATCGTATGTAATGTGTGTGCGACGCAGTTTGCCCTCGTGGTGGAACGCCAGTTCGCTTTTCTGAAGGGGCGTCCTATACATGGCGGAATTTTGGCTCTTCATGAAATTGTTCATATGGAGTGCCAGAAAGGCGTATTCCTTAATCTCAACTGCCAAAAGGCATATGATCGCCTTGACTGGTCCTTCCTCCGCCTAGCCTCAGAGTGGAGGTGGTTCAATGACCATTGGTGTTGTTGGAACATGCAGTTGATCATGAGCGGTAGCACAACACTTAACATCAAAAGGGAGGTGGGCCTATCCCTCCCCCTTCCTCTTCAACCTTGTAGTTGATGCCCTTCCAGCCATCCTGGATAAGCCTAGGATGGCATGTCACATTCTTGGTGTGGTTGGGCACTTCTGGGTATGGTTGGGCACATTATTCCTGAAGGTGGTGTGACCCACCTCCAATATGCAGATGACACCATTGTTAGACTTAATTATGTGTCCGTTCATGTGAACCGTCCCAGGCATATGAGGGATCGGTGGTAGGCTCTAGAATATGCAGTGGAGTTTTATGGAAGGTCTTTCCATCTCCTCAACCTGTAACGCTTGATGGATGACGATGATCTGGTGTCTCATTTGTTGGCTGGGCTTGACATGGAATATAATCCTCTGGTGGCCTCGGTGTTGGGGAGATCAGCAACAGATCCCGTCTCCCTCAATGATCTGTACGCCCAGCTACTCAGTTTTGACACCCGTATGGAGATCCTTCAAGGAGGCCGCAGCTCCGTACTACAAGCTAACTCTGCCGCTCGCTCTAGACGTGGCGGACCAAGCCAGCGTGGCCAAGGAGGACGTGGTGGTCGTGGTCCAAACCATGGAGGTCGTGGTGGCCCAATGTAGCGCCCCGAGACCGATGTGCCAGGTGTCTTCCAGTTATTCGCTGTTGTTGCCTTGTCATTGCTTGCATGTCATGCTTTTCATATCATGTCATCATGTGCATTTCATTTGCATACATGTTCGTCTCATGCATCCGAGCATTTTTCCCGTTGTCCGTTTTGCATTCCGGCGCTCCTATGTCACCCGGTGTCCCTTTCTACCTCTTTTCGTGTGCGGGCATTAAACGTTTTCGGATTGGACCGAGACTTGTCATGCGGCCTTGGTTTACTACCGGCAGACCGCCTATCAAGTTTCGTGCCATTTGGACTTCGTTTGATACTCCAACGGTTAACCGATGGACCGAAAAGGTCTCGTGTGTGTTGCAACCCAACACCCCTCCAAAGTGGCCCAAAACCCACCTAAACCCCCTCTATCATCTTGGTTGTTCGATCACGATCGCGTGGCCGAAAACCGCACCTCATTTGGACTCTCCTAGCTCCCTCTACCTATATATAAGTGTCTCCCTCCGTTTTTCTCGCGCAGATCAAACCCTAGTCTACCACCTCCCCGCGCCGCCTCCCCCGTCCACTCCTGCGCCGCCACGTCACCGCCGCCATCTTCTCTCTCCCCAGCCCCGCCGTCGGCCCGCGCGGCCCGGATCGGGCCCGCGGGGCCCAAACGTCGCCGCCGCCACCCGAGGAGAGCGTCGTGCCGCGGCTCCTCTCCCGCCGGCCACCGCTGCTCGCCGGCGCACCCCGCCGCCTCCGACTATCGCCACCGTGCCTCGCCTCCTTCCCGCCGGCGCCGCCCTTCGCCGGCGTGGCCCCGCCGCCGCGGGCCTCCTCCACCGTGCCCCGGCGACCGCGCCTCCACTCCGGCCACCTCTCCGGCGCCAGATCCGGTGAGCCCCCGGCCACGCCAACCGTCTCCGTCCCTGTTCCGGCAAAGCTTCGGCGAGATCCCGGCTGCCTCGGTTTCCGCGCCCGATCTGGATCCAGGTCCACCTCGGTTGACTTCTCCCCCCGAAACCCTAGTTTATTTGCATACTTTGACGCATCATAATTTCATCATCGTAGCTCCGATTCGTGCGTGTAGCATATCAAAATGTTCGTCTCGACGAGTACATCATTTCATCTCATTGCATCATTTTCATTTGAGCTCATCTTGATGCCCGAGATGCTGTTGGAAGATGGCTATATGATGATTATTTCAGATCTGTTTCAGCAAATGAACTTTTGTCATTTTTGCCATGATTAATGTGTGCATGCTATGATCCTGAGCTCTACATGTGTTTTGTAGAATGCCATGCCATCTTTACAGGGGTGTATGCCATGCATTTTTGTGATCTTTGTGGTGACTAGCACAAGCATGCAAAGTAGCTTACTCAATGATGCTGATTTCAGGGACTTAGAATTTCACTAAGTCTTTATCCTGATATTGTTTTTATGCCATATGTTCATGTTGTTTCCTAGTGATCCATGCCTCTTTTGAGGATGATCAGTAAGGATGTTTTGTTAATATTGTGGTGCTCTATCCATCCATGTCCTTGTTTGCAATTATGGAGCACCCTAGCTTGAGTCAATCGAGCTCTACTTTTGCTATAAAATGTTCCTGGCAGATTGTTAACATGTTTAGCGATTTTGCCGAGCTTGTTGTTGTTGATCCATGCATGCTATGTTGTTGTTCTTGCCATCTCTAGCTTCTATGCCATGTAAATCTGAGAATGGTTTCATACTTAAACCATACTTGAACCATACCCGTACATGTATCTCTCAAAACCATACTTGAACCATACCCGTTTAATGCTATTTTCAGCCCAACCAAAACTAAACCATTTATTTTTTCACCCAAACCAATTTAAACCCAATACATAACCGTGGGTTTAAACCTAATACATAACTATGGGTTTGCTTCAATGTATATATGATTGCACAAATCGACATGTTAAGAAGCAAAAAATGACATAGAAAAGGCATAAGTGCATCTACAACAGTTTGGGAACAAAGTTATCGTTGAGATACGGTCAACACACAACAAGAGTCAAAAAGACAATGCCCACAACTGAAAAGCTCACTGACAAGTGTATTGAAACCAATTGCTTAGCTAAAGCACAAGCAAACACATTCGATTTGCATGTGGTGTTTCCTCATAATACAGAATTACATAGTGCATCGTAGCATGTACGCGGATCAAAGATACTCATTGTCGATGCGTCCTTGCTTATTGCACATAACCAATGCCCAGAAACCGGTTTGGACCCATAGTTTATAGCCGTTAATAACCAAACTGTTTAAGCCCATAACCAACTATACCCAAATTGGTTTCTTCACATACCCAAACCAAAACCAAACTAAAAAAGATTCAGCCCAATAAAACCATAACCAATCAAACCCAAAGTAAGAACCGAACCGTTTCACCCAGTTTTTTAATAACCATTCTCAGGTTTAATTCCATGTCTATTTGCTGGGTTTATGCTTAGTTTGTCATGCAATGCCTCGTAGTGAGTGCATCGGGCTCGTAAACATGCCTTCTCGTTATCTATTTTGCATGCTCCAGTTTTTCACTAAGTCTGAATCTGTTTATGTTTTTGCTATGTTCACATGCTTGCAATTGTATTTTCTGATCCCTTTTGGCTCATGGTCACTAAGGGACTTTTGTTACATGCTTTGAGTAGCTTCATGCCATGCCTTGCTTTGCCATGATATGTTCCTGTAGCATGTAGTTACCGTGCTCTAAACATTGCTTCCTGATGATAAATTCCTGACATGCTGTTACTTTCACCAAGTCTGAAACCTGTTATCTTTTGCACTTTTGCCATGCTTGTTTGAACCTGTTAATGAGTGAATTAGCCATAGCTCAGTGCTCATCTTTTGTCAAGCATCATGAGTGGATCCCTGCCATGTATTTTGTTGCCATGTTTGAGTGTTGTAGCATATTTATCTTGATGCATTTAGATGGCTACTTGCTGTTTATCGCAGACCAGTGCCATATTTGTTTTGCTTGCCATTTCCAAACCGTGCATCCGATTCCGGTGATCTTTATATCGATTTCGACCGAAATCAACTCCTCTTTCCAGTGGCACTCTTGGATTTCCAAGTTGAGGCCAGGTTCAATCTTTTTTTCCAAATCATGCATATGCACCGCATACCGCATCCCGCATATCATACCATGTTCATGTGTTGGTTGTTTACTATGTTGTGTGCTTCTTTCCGGTGTTTCTTCTTCGGGTTGGTTCCGATAACGTCGCGTTTGTGAGGACCCGTTCAATTACATCCGTTTGTCTTCTTCATGGACTCGTTCTTCTTCCTTGCGGGATTTCAGGCAAGATGACCATACCCTCGAAATCACTTCTATCTTTGCTTGCTAGATGCTCGCTCTTTTGCTATGCCTATGCAACGATACCTACCACTTGCTTATCATGCCTCACATATTGCCATGTCAAACCTCTAACCCACCTTGTCCTAGCAAACCGTTGTTTGGCTATGTTATCGCTTTGCTCAGCCCCTCTTATAGCATTGTTAGTTGCAGGTGAAGATTGGAGTTTGTTCCTTGTTGAACATGGATATTTTGTTGGGATATCACAATATCTCTTATTTAATTAATGCATCTATATACTTGGTAAAGGGTGGAAGGCTCGGCCTTATGCCTGGTGTTTTGTTCCACTCTTGCCGCCCTAGTTTCCGTCATATCGATGTTATGTCCCGGATTTTGCGTTCCTTACACGGTTGGGTTATAATGGGAACCCCTTGACAGTTCGCCTTGAATAAAACTCCTCCAGCAAGGCCCAACATTGGTTTTACCATTCGCCACCTAGCCTTTTCTTTCCCTTGGGTTCTGCAGAGTCAAGGGTCATCTTTATTTAAACCCCTGGGCCAGTGCTCCTCTGAGTGTTGGTCCAACCTGTCAGCTGCCGGTGGCCACCAGGGGCAACTCTGGGCTGGCCTAGCGGAACCTTGGACAATCCAGTGTGCCCTGAGAATGAGATATGTGCAGCTCCTATCGGGATTTGTCGGCACATTCGGGTGGCTTTGCTGGACTTGTTTTACCATTGTCGAGGATGTCTTGTAACCGGGATGCCGAGTCTGATCGGAATGTCTTGGGAGAAGGAATATCCTTTGTTGACCGTGAGAGCTTGTGATGGGCTAAGTTGGGACTCCCCTGCAGGGTTTTGAACTTACGAAAGCCGTGCCCGCGGTTATGGGCAGATGGGAATTTGTTAATGTCCGGTTATAAAAAACCTGAAGTTGATCTTAATTAAAATATATCAACCGCGTGTGTAGCCGTGATGGTCTCTTTCCGGCGGAGTCCGGGAAGTGAACACGGTGTTGGAGTTATGCTTGACGTAGATTATTCTAGGATCACTTCTTGATCATAGTTTCTCGACCGTGCTTTTGCCTTCTCTTCTCGCTCTCATTTGCGTTGTTAGCCACCATATATGCTAGTCGCTTGCTGCAGCTCCACCTCATACCTTTTCCCTACCTATAAGCTTAATAGTCTTGATCACGAGGGTGTGAGATTGCTGAGTCCCCGTGACTCACAGATACTCCCAAAACCAGCTTGTAGGTGCCGTTGAAACCGTGCAGGTGACGCAACCAAGCTCAAGGAGGAGCTCGATGAAGACCTTGTTCGTCGTGTTGTTTCGTTCAGTTGATCAGTAGTGGAGCCCATTTGGGACAATCGGGGATCTGTGTAGCATTTGGGGTAGTCTTCTTTTATTTTGGGTTCCGTAGTCGGACCTTGTGTGTATCTGGTTGATGTAATGCTTTATTCATATAATTGTGTGAAGTGGCGATTGTAAGCCAACTATGTATCTCTTTCCCTTATGTATTACATGGGTTGTGTGAAGATTACCTCACTTGCGACATTGCTTTCAATGCGGTTATGCCTCTAAGTCGTGCTTCGACACGTGGGAGATATAGCCGCATCGAGGGCGTTACACCCAAGGCAAGGTCAAGGTGGAGGCCGTGGGAACCAAGGCGGACCGTCTAAGCAGATGTGCCAAGTCTGTTTCAAATTCGGCAACCACACGGCACTTGACTGTTGGCATCGTTTTGATCCAGACTACGTTCCTGATCATGGACGTCAAGCAAATTCCATGATGACCTCCTACGGCGTTGATACTAATTGGTACATTGACTATCAGAGACCACATCACCGGAGAACTCGACAAATTAACTATCAGAGACCGGTACCACTGCCATGACAAGGTTCACACCGCAAATGGTGCAGGTATGGAAATTAGTCACATCGGTAGCGCTACTATTCATACCCCAAATAACAAACTCCATCTCAAAAATGTTTTGCATGTTCCAAAGGCAACAAAAAGTCTCGCCTCTGCTCAAAAACTTGGTATCGATAACAATGCTTTTGTTGAAATTCATCCAAATTTCTTTGTCATCAAGGATCAGGTCACAAGGAAGGCTCTTCTTCAAGGCAGATGTGAAGGTGGTCTTTATCCACTCAAGTCATCCTCTCCAATGTCAATAAAGCAAGCCTACGGTGCCATCAAACCATCATCGATGAGGTGGCACCATCGCCTAGGGCATCCGTCTTTGAAAATAGTTCATAAAATTATTAGCAATAATGAGCTTCCTTGCTCTCAAGAGTCGAGCATTGAGTCGGTTTGTGATGCTTGTCAACAAGCAAAAAGTCATCAATTGCCCTATCCCAAGTCTACTAGCATATCAAGTTCACCTCTGGAATTAGTGTTCTCCGATGTTTGGGGTCCTGCACCAAGCTCCGTTGGTCGAAACACTTATTATGTGAGCTTCATCGATGATTTCAGCAAGTATACATGGATTTATCTCTTAAATAAGAGGTCTGATGTGTTCTCCATTTTCTTAAATTTTCAAAGTCTTGTTGAACATAGACTTGGTAAAAAAATTCTCACCATGCAAACCGATTGGGGAGGCGAGTACAGAAGATTAAACGCCTTCTTTCAAAAAATTGGCATCACACACCATGTATCATGTCCGCATACCCATCAACAAAATGGGTCGGCCGAACGAAAACATAGACATATAGTCGAGATGGGACTAGCTCTTCTTGCGCAAGCATCCATGCCACTAAAATTTTGGGATGAGGCTTTTGTCACCGGCACATACCTCATTAACATTTTACCTAGCAAAGTCATCAACTATCAAACGCCCATAGAGCGTCTCTTTTCCATCAAACCAGATTATTCATCGCTTCGAATTTTTGGTTGTGCATGTTGGCCACACCTGCGCCCATATAACTCTCGCAAACTCGAATTTCGTTCAAAGCAATGTGTTTTTCTTGGCTTCAGTCCTCAACATAAAGGTTACAAGTGTCTTGATATTTCTACTGGCCGAGTGTATATTTCTCGCGACGTTGTCTTTGATGAGTCCATTTTTCCCTTCACAGATCTTCACTCGAACGCCGATGCACGACTCCGCCAAGAAATTCTACTTTTGCCTCCATCTCTTGTTAATTTTGGAGGTGGATTAGTAGGCGCTGACCAGACATACTGATCCCTCCACCAGGAGTCTCACGTCTAATGTGCAGGTCACGCAGAATAGCAGTACTGAAAATCACGGAGAAAACACTGCAGCAAATTCAGAAACGGGGGATGAACACATGCCACACGGAGTGACGGAGATGCAGAAGATTAGGGCCACGATCCCGGAACAGATTCGCTTGGATCCGCTGTCAGCGCGCGATACGAGGGCGATTTTCCCGCCCACCACGCCCGATCCGAGGCGACTAACCGATAGTTGATACCATCAACTTCAAGTTCCTTCTCCTCTGCTTTCAGGTCATGTGTGGCCTTAGAGATGGGTGTGGCGGATCATGGGGGTTGGGGGGAGGGGGCTTGTGGTTGCAGCTTAATAAAACGAAGTATCTATAGTGCGGCCCTCTTCTTACGTGTGAACATAGGAAAGGGTCTCAATTCTGGAAGTATATTCAGTCGATCAAGCATGAGATTCAACTGGCTTTTAGTTTCTATAGGAAATGGAGATGACACCCTCTTCTGCGTGGACCCGATGATGTTGGTTTCCTCAGACACTAAAAATGGGAACTGGAATGTCTCGTTACGACGAACATTTGGCCCTCAGGAAACTGTTGCTTGGCCTGCCTTTCGGCGGCCCTCCCACCGATGCTTACAGACCATCCAGACGCCATATGTTGGCGTTTGACCCCTTTGGGGTTCTTCTCTGTTGGCTCAACATATAGCGCCCTATGTCATGTGCTGACTCTTGCGTGGACCACATCTTTGTGGAAAGCGCCCCTCGGTGTAGATCAAGATCTTCATGTGGCAGCTTCTGCGTGATTGCCTTCCATCGGGGACAGGGGTTCTCAAGCGGCATGGCCGACATCAAGCAGGTCTTTCATTTTTCATTTCGTTGGTTGTTTCTTGTTCCTTGTGCTTGTAAGCTTTTTGGTAGCGCTTTGTATTTGTCGTTTTCTTTTCCTTGTAAGATGATGGTCGTCATAATTCCTGGCCGGTTGAGAGCTTTGTTAATTCAAAGTCGAGCTCGTCTTGAGCCTTCGTTCTATAGCATTCACCTGGGACCAAAGGTGCTCAGTATGGCCACCACCTAGTGCATTGGTGAGCATAGAACCACCGTGTAGTGCATTGGTGAGCGTAGAAGTATCTCGGCAAAACAAGTATCTCGCAAAAAAAATTATAACCTTCTCCAGTTGTAACAGATATATTGTTTGCCTATATTCTAGGTTTGGATTGAGAAAATGCCAAGCATAACAGGAAAAGGAACAAACTATGTGTATTCTTCGTAACCATATTGGGATAAACTCAATTTATCAAATTCCAATGAGACCTCTTGAAAAACATCCATAAAACTATCTATTCGAATGTGAAAACACATACTAGTTACCATACGATATCCGATCTGAGTGTGACTGGTCAGTTGGTCGGATATCATGCTACATACTGGCAATCAGAAAAATAAGGGGAAAAATCATCAACATCCTGATACTTGTTGGTATCTACATGGCCTTGAAGAGGTGGAGAGGCCCAACCCACAAAGAGACAGCAACAAATGAATGCCTTGTTTCAGTATTTCGAAATCCTATAGGAATTCATAGTAAGGTCCTGTACAGTGCAGGTGCCTGGACAGCTGCCCCAATAAAAATATCCAGTTTTTTTTTGTGCACATCAAGATAAGCCGGTGCTTGGAGAATGAAACGAGTGCTTGAGTTTGCTTCGGTCCTGTCCTGGTGCTTGCCAAAGTAACCATCCCTTTTCCCATACAGTTCTAACATGTCTACTTAACGTAAGCACCTATGTGCATTGCAAGTCAAATTTTTATTTGAGACGCAAGGATTGTCTCTCCTAAGGCCCTGTACAGTGCAAGATGCTTAGGGAAGGTGCTTAGAGAAATAAATCAGGCTTTACTTAAGCGTCTACCCTGTACAAATAGGCATTGGTGCTTCAAAAAAGCCGGTTTATTCTTCTAAGCACCTCCTTAAGCACCTACCATTGTACAAGGCCTAATAAGCCTTGTACAATGCAAGGCGCTTAGGGGAGGTGCTTAGAGAAATAAACATTAGTTTCTTTAAGCACGGTGCTTATTTATAGAGGGTAGACGCTTAATTAGGTATCTCTCGTGTAGAAATAGGTACCGGTGTTTAAGAGAAACCCTGTTTGTTTTCTAAGCACCTAGCATTGTACAAGTCCTAAGTACTGGTGCATAAGCACCCAACATTGTTTAAGGGCCTCCCTAAACACCTAGCATTGTACAAGACATCAAATTTTGTGCTTTTCTCATTCTTAAGTTTTCAATTTCCTGCAATCCAAAAAGGCCCTTAAACAGATTGGCCTTTCACTGGGCCGAATAGGATTTGCGTCCACCACAACAATACCCAAGTCGACAATAAGCCAACATCTCTATGCACAATCGATCAGAAAAAAACATCTCTGTTTTAGATTACCAACGAATCGGCTCTGGCTCTGGTGTGAAACAAAAGAAGAAGAAAAAACTACTACTCCCTACACATTTTTAAATATTTGTCTTTCTAGATTTCAACAAGTGACTACATACTGAGGGCTGCCACCAGCAACATGATGCTTGAGGACTCAGGAATCAGTCGACGGCGGTGAAACCGCTCGCTTGAAGCGCTCCGTCGACCCCCGCCGTGCGCTACTCCGGCGCCGGCGTCCACCGCGCTTCCGCGCTCCCGCCTCGCGCCACTCCGGCCGTTGCGGCCACCACCACCTCCTCCCCCTCGCAGCGTGCGGCGGTGGCCATGGGTTCTAGTCCCAGATCTGTTTCTTCGTCGGTCAGGCTGGAGGACGAGCGCCCCGTCGTTTCTGGTCTCGGGTTGTCGGAGGGGTCGGGAGATTCGGAGGCCCGCGACCTCCAAGCGGTGGACTCGGAGCTGCGTCCGGCTGCGGCGGCGGGGGCGGGATGGGTGCGGCCGCCACCGACCAAGAAGGAGATGTGGCGGATGCGGCACGGTCTGGATGCCCAGGCTGGTGCTTCTGGAGCTCGCGATGGCAGGGCCTCGCCGCCGCATCAGGATGTGCTTCGTGGTGGCCGGACCTCGCCGCCGCGCCAGGAGGTAATCCCGGAGATGAAAGACAAGTGCTTCCGGTGCCTCGAGAAGGGCCACTTCAGGCGCGACTGCACCAACCTGGAGGTGTGCATCAGATGCGGGCTGCAGGGCCATGGCTCCCGGGACTGCAAGAGGCCTAGGAGTCCTTCTTCGGCTGACGAGCTCCGGTGGGAGGCCATCGCCAAGGTGGCCCGCAGGTCCTCCCCGCGTGTTAGCCCCGACCTCCCGCCCCCGCGGGCGCCGATCCTGCCGCCGCCACCGCCCCCACCACCAACTCTGCGGCAGGCGGACGCCGGCCGGGCGTGGCCACAGCTCGCCCCTCCTCGGCTCCAGGTCACCTTTGACACGGAGGACGGGGCGGCCGGCCTTTGCGTGGTCCGGCGCTCGCAGTCCATGGAGGATCTGGAGCGTCGGCTACGATTTGCCATGGTGGCCTATGTGGGCGGTGCTCGGCGCCGGTTGTCGCCGCAGCGGGTGCATGAAATCTTGGAAGGAAAGCTGGATATCTCGGCGGACCAAGCCTCAGTTCATCCATATCGGCCGGAAGATTTCTTAGTGGTGTTTGCTTCTGCAGAGATAAGGAACAGAGTGGCGGCATGCCCGTCGGTAGAGTTTCAAGGGGACCGGCTGTTATTCAGGCCATGGAATCGGCAATCGCAAGCGGTCCACTCGGTGATGGGTTTCAAAGTTTGGTTAGTGCTCGAAGGCATCCCGCCCCATGCCTGGGATCGGGCAACAGCAGAGGAGCTGCTGGGATCCTCGTGTAAGGTGGATGTTGTGGCGCCGGAGTCTACCTCGCGGGCGGATTTGTCTTCCTTCAAGCTTTCTGCGTGGACGGCCGACCCGGATGAGATCCCTACGATGCGTTGGCTAGCAGTTCCGGAGCCTGGTACTGAGGCTCCGCCGCCATTGTTGCAGTACAAGGTTCTAATCCATGTCGATGCGGTGGCGGACTTCAGGGACGCAGGAGAGCCGCTTTTCCTCGGTGGTTCGTCGGACAGTGGTCAGAGCGGTATTCCAGACTCAGATGAGGACTTCGGCGGTGAATCAAGGCCGCGCAAGCTTGTGTGGACGTTTGGGGTCCGGGATTCGCGGGGAGGTGGCCAGGGCAGCGGCGCCGCCGGCGTTGGGCATGGAGGATCGGTGCGGAGCCGTGTGGCGTCGGATTGGCGTCTTCCGCCGATGGACCCGGTTTCGGTCGTCAGCAGGAGTGGGCCAGGCAGGCAGGTGTGCAAGAGGCTAACCACTAGGCAATCGGCTTTTGACCGGCTCAACGGCCAGCACGACCACTGTGCAGCTTAAAGGTTTGGTTCAAACCAATTTGAATGGCCAAGGCGCGGCTCAGTCGGGTCAGGTGACAGTTGTGAAGCGGGCCCTCATGGCCTCCACGATCGTGGCAAGTGCGCCACAGCAAGCTGCGGGCCCAGAGAGGGTTCGAGAAGTGCGGCCTGGCATGACTGGATCACCAATCGCATCTCGTGCTGACACGACAGTGGTACCCGCGCGGGATGGATTGGCCAATAATGTATCAGGTGCGTTGGTCCCATCGTCTGTGCTAGCTGGACCTCAGGTGGTGGGATCGGCTGCGCAGCGGATAGCACCAGATCCCGAGGCAGGAGGAGTGGTTGGAGTGGAGAAGAGCGCTTCTGCCGGCACTGGTGGGTCTAATGGTGAACAAGAGATGGAACCCCAGGCGGCGACAGGCCCGGAGCCCGAGGAGGGTGCATTGGATGCGTGCACCCTGCTGATTGTGGGTGGACCACCTGATGGGAATCATGCGGTGGAGCCCTGCATGGAGGCAGCTGAGATTTCGATGGTGGCACCTGCACCGGAGGAAGAGGCAGGCTATTTGCCTCCAACGCTGGGGGCGACCGCGTACTCGTGCATGCAGATGAACCCCACTCATGCTCGTGCGACACAAGTGCTAGGATCATTGGAGACCCCGGACGTGGGAGGCGACAGGCAAATTGTGCAAGGATCATTGGAGGTTCCGGACGTGGGAGGCGACATGCAAACAATGCAAGGATCTTTGGGGGCACCGGACGTGGAAGGCGACATGCAAACAGTGCAAGGATCATTGGAGACCCCCGACGTGGTGGGAGGCGGCATGCAAACTGTGCAAGGGCTAGATGTGGTGGGAATGAGGCCACAGGAGGTGGTTGCTTTTGACAAGCTAAAATGGTTTTGCTCTAGCCTGGTCAAGAAGCTAGCACCACCACTTCTCAAGGAAGTGCAAGCGTCGGGCCTTCGGCCAGAGGCGGAGCCATTTACACCGCGACGCACCACGCGCGCAACGAAGCGAGCGCCACAGAGCAAGCAAGGAAAGGCTACTCCAGCTGAGAACGTCCTTATGCATGCGCTCGGGCTGATGCCCCAAGATCTGGAGGTAGACGAGGCAATAGTGGATGAGTTGCAGCAGCTCTTTGACTCCCCTCTGCGTACTCAGCATGTCAGGGTGATCGCCGCGTTATTTGGGAAGGAGTTGCCGACTGGGAGTGAGCTGCACAGCGAGGCGGGACTGTCGGTCGTCGCGCACTAAACGTGCAGCTGGTGCTGGATGTTTGATCCTGTTATGGATTTGAACCCGCATATTTTATGCTGGAATGTGAGGGGCCTTAATTGCCCTGCCAAAAAGAAGGCAGTCCGGGAGTTTGTGACTTCGATGCAAGTTAACCTAGTGTGTTTGCAAGAAACGAAACTAGATGTAATTGATCCCTTCATAACTATGCAATGTATTGGACCGTCCCTTGACGGCTTTGCTTATCTCCCAGCGCATGAAACTCGTGGTGGTATCCTATTGGCGTGGGATAAAACGGTGATGGACGTTGATAACATAACACTTGACGGCAACTCGCTCACGGGCCTGGTGCACAATAAAGATGGGGCGGTTTGGTGGATCACGGTGGTGTATGGCCCCCAAGGGAATGAGCTAAAAATAAATTTCCTGGAGGAGCTTAGGAGCAGGAGAGCTACTTGCCAGGGACCGTGGATGGTTCTTGGTGACTTCAACATGATCCTACGTGCTTCGGATAAGAATAACACTAACCTCAATAGGACGATGATGAGGAAGTTCCGGGATTTTGTGGACGAGCATGAACTGAAAGAGCTTTACCTACATGGGCGCAACTTTACGTGGAGCAATGAGAGAGATGCACCGGTGATGACTAAAATTGATAGGGTTCTGGTGTCTGTTGACTGGGAGCTGCATTTCTCTGATAGCTTGCTACAAGCTCTATCAACAAATGTGTCAGATCATGCGCCTTTGCACTTGTCCACAAGTGCACAATTCTGTCCTAAAAGGAGATTCCGGTTTGAGATTTTTTGGACTAAGCTTGAGGGATTCCTGGAGGCGGTCCAGGAGGCTTGGGTATGCGATGACTCAATCACGGATCCTTTCAAACGACTGGATGCACTTCTCAGGAACACGGCCGTGTTTTTGCAAGCCTGGGGACAGCGAAAAGTTGGTAACATCAAATTGCAAATCGCAGTGGCCAACTATGTGATACTTCGTCTAGACAGAGTCCAAGAGTTCAGAGCTCTATCTCCCGAGGAACTGTGGCTTAGACGTATGCTTAAGTTGGCAGTCCTGGGATTGGCGTCTCTGGAAAGAACGACCGCGCGTCAGAGATCAAGGATTAGATGGTTGAAAGAGGGAGATGCCAATACAAAACTTTTTCAGATTGTGGCCAATGGGCGACGTGCAAAAAAATTTATCCTCAAGGTTAAGCAAGGAGAGGAGATTGCCACAGAGCAGGAGCGCAAGGGGCAGATCTTTACGGAAGCTTATGAGGATCTGCTGGGAGCGTATAGCGCTAGAGACGATAGCATAGACCTAGACTTCCTGAATATTGAGGGATGCGATCTGCAAGAACTAGAAGACATTTTCACGGAAGAGGAGGTGTGGAATACCATCAGAGAATTGCCATCGGATCAAGCACCGGGACCGGACGGTTTTATTGGCGCTTTCTATCAGCGGGCCTGGCACATCATCAAGCGGGATGTTATGGCAGTTTTGATGAAGCTGTATGTTGGTGACGGCCGTGGATTTGGTAAGTTGAACAGGGCACACATCGTACTCATTCCGAAGAAACCGGACGCGGAGGAAGTTGGGGACTTCCGCCCCATTAGCCTGACGCATAGTGCGGCGAAGTTGTTTGCTAAGATGCTCGCTCTACGGGCTAGAAAGAGGATGAAGGAGGTGGTGGCAGCAAACCAGTCGGCCTTCATACAAGGGCGGAACTTGCACGACAATTTTTTGCTGGTGAGGCAAGTGGCGAGAAAGATCCAGGAAAGAAAAGAACCAGGGGTGTTCCTCAAGCTCGACATCTCGAGAGCGTTCGACTCCTTATCTTGGCCTTTCCTCTTTGAGGTCCTGAGACAAAAAGGGTTCGGCGCCAAGTGGATTGGGTGGATCTCGATCCTCCTTAGAACGGCATCTACGAAGGTGGTGGTCAATGGTGTACCTGGTAAAAGTGTGATTCATGCTTGCGGCCTCAGGCAGGGAGACCCGGTCTCACCCCTGCTGTTTGTGATTGCCATGGACGTTCTTACACATATCTTCAGGAAGGGTGCAGAAGAGGGAGTTCTAAGCTCATTTAGGGGAATAACACCAATGCAAAGAGTCTCCATATATGCGGATGATGTTGCTCTCTTCATTAGACCAACCGAAGGGGACCTGAACTTTGTCAGGAGTGCACTTCAGGCGTTTGGAAGAGCCTCGGGACTGTCCGTGAATTACAGCAAGTCGTCGGCCATCCTTATCCGTGGCTTTGAGCAGGACCAGTCCCGTGTTGAGGCGTTGCTGCAATGCAACATTGCTGAATTCCCATGTAAGTACCTCGGGCTACAGCTTGCTATCCGGCAATTAACACGTGGGGAATGGCAGCCGATCTTGGACAAGGCCAAGAAGCTTGTTCCAGCTTGGCAGAGGGGGCTAATTCAAAGGCCGGGCCGGCTCGTACTGGTGAAATCGGTCATGGCTGCTAGGCCGGTGCATCATCTCATGGTCATGGATGCTCCGAAGTGGGTTTTTGAAGAGCTGGATAAATGGATGCGAGCATTCTTTTGGACAACAGAGGAGAAGGTTAATGGAGGAAACTGCCTTGTCGCTTGGGATACAATCTGCACACCTGTGTGCTTTGGAGGGCTCGGCGTCAAGAACCTGGAGTTGCAAGCATTGGCACTCCGAGTTAGGTGGGAATGGCTACGGAGAACAGACCCTGACAGGCCGTGGCAGAAGCTACATATGGTTGTTGATAGAGAAGCACGACAAGTATTTGACAGTCTGGTTAGCATAACGGTGGGAAACGGAGCCAAAACTCTATTTTGGAGAGATAGATGGCTGCATGGCTTGGCCATCGTAGATATTGCACCACAGATCCATGATATGGTGGACACTCGGACACAAAACCGGCGCACGGTTCAGCAAGCCTTGGAGGATAACAGTTGGGTCCAGGATGTGGCGGGAGAACTCAGCTTCACAGGACATATCCAATTCCTAAACCTATGCCACGCCATCGCTACGACACATCGAGATGATAGCTCCCTTGATACATTTGCGTGGCCGGCGGATGCTTCGGGACAATACTCGGCCCGATCAGTTTACAACATGCTCTGCCAAGGGAGGGAGAGAGTTCCTTACGCCTCGTGCATCTGGAGGAGCTGGGCGCCGTTGAAATGTAAAATCCATGTCTGGCTCACTATCCAGCATCGGATCTGGACCTCCGATCGGCGAGCGCGACATGGACTACAAGACCACCCCTCGGCCTGTTTCACGTGCCTGCAAGAGGAGGACAATGCAGAACACATACACTTACAATGCTCTTACGGTAGACAGGTGTGGCACAAGTGCATCGTCGGGTTGAACTTGGAGGTGGCTCACCCGCTTGGGCAGGATAGCCTGATGGATTGGTGGCTACAAGCTAGAAGAAACTTCACGCGGGCTGCAAGAAGAGGATTCGACACGTTCGTAATCGCAGTAACTTGGTCTCTATGGAAGCAGAGAAACGCGAGAGTCTTCAACCGGATAAATCAACAAAAAACCGTGGATGAGCTACACAACCACATCATGATTGAGATCAAAGAATGGAAGGAAGCCGGACTAGGTGTAGGTGTGTTAGACCGATTTGTGAGAGAGTAGGCTTTGGGTTATGTGTGGGTGTAGGTGTCTTGGTTCACTTGTGTTGATGTTCGCATCACTCGCAAGCTCTTGTAATTACAACTTCTGCCTTCTATAAAAATATGATACGCCTTTGGCGTACTCTCGAAAAAAAAACTACATACCGAGCAAAATGAGTGGATCCACACTCTAAAGTATGTCTATATACATCCGTATGTAGTAGTTTATTTGAAATCATGAGAATAAGAGATGAGATAAGAGCGCGTACCATGTCGCACCACCTTCCGCCGCTCCAAATAATCTCCCCGGGACACAAGCACAGCGGCTTGGGCGTCCTGAGCTCGGACGAAATCAAACCTCCCAAATCTCCAAGAAACTGGATTCAACAGAGACCTCGGGAATCCATCCAGCACATTCCCCGCGCAAAACCCATCCTCTCCACGAAACCTTCAAAGATGGAAACGGGGTCACATTGACCTCAAGAACTTCTTTTAATGGCCGAGAGATTTTGGAGGCGAAACCCCGCTTCTCTCCGGTTGTGCTTGTGCTGGTGAACCCAAGGTTGCAGGCTGGGAGCGGGGGAGGGAGAGGCCGCGTGCGTGACACAAGAGAGGCAGCAGCAGGTGAACGGAGCAATAATGGCTTCCTTCTTGGGACGGAGCAGTAGGATTAGGATGATTAACGGAAGCTGCGTGACAATGCCTTCGTATTTATAGGGGCTTAACGCCTTAGCGTAGGTTAAGGAAGGCCCGGAAGGAAACCGTCCACGTAAACCGCGGCGATAGACGAGATCCGGCGCGTAAAATGTGGTTGGATCCCGATTTTGATGGTGATTGTGTTGGGCTTATCTTTATTTTTAATGGATCAGTTGGTAGTCTCGTATGGTTTATTTTCGTCTCATCACTTTCAATCGTTTTATTTCGCTGGGTTTTTTCGTCCCTTTTTCCACCCCATCGGTTTAATTTCACGTCATTTTCACGTACAACGAAAAAAATCTGAACGGATCAGAACTTTTCATTCTGACGCAAGTTATTGAGGAATGTTTTTATGTGAAAGAATCAATCACGATCAATCTCTAAATATCAAATCTAAATTAATCGATCTTACCTTAAATTGCTCAATCATATTAATCTCTGCTCCTCGTAGTCCATGCCTTGTTTCTTTCGTTCGCTTCCATCACCTTTCTTTTTTTTTTCTTGCAGCAATCTCTACTCCTAATGAACAAGTTGGTTGAATAGTCTTATCACTTTCGTCTGGGTTTTTTTCGTCTCAGCTTCCAACACCCGCCACCTTGCACTGGTTTATTTTCGTCTCACCTCTCACCACTCCTCCTTCCATTTTTATCTTTGGTTACTAAACCCGCCAACTGATTTTTCTTCCTATCCCACCGATCTTCTCTCATTGTTTTCATTCTGTTCCGGATCTCCGTCCCCCAATCCTTTCCAATCACTCTCAAGTCAGAATTTTCTTCCAAATCTGACCATGCCTATCTTGTTTCCATTCCATTTCCGATCTCCTTCCCTCAATTTTTTCCAATCATTTCCAATTCAGTTTTTTCTTCCAAATCTGATCACACCCGATCTAGATCTCGAGGGTTGCCTCCCGTTCATCCCAGCACGTCCCTTGTACCAGCCATGGAAGAGAGGAGGGAGAGAAGATGGGAGCATAGTGGCCTCTCTTGGCCCTGGCGGGAAGGCATTGGGAGGAGCCCGGGAATGGGCGGTATGGCGAAGGTCGTGGCCATCATGGTCGCGGCAGTCGTGCTCATGGCGTGCGTGTTCCCGGCCATCTGGAAGTACCGACGGTAGGCCAGCACCGTTGCACGCACACGGACACAGTCACTCGAGTCATCCACGGCTGCGCCGCAGGCCAACGGCTCCGCGAGCCTTGATCCAGTATCTCTGTCTTAGTGGTCTCCGAGAGCGTCTCCGACTGGGGCAACAACCTGTTGCCGGCGGGGAAGCAAGTCGCCTTCTGGGGCGGGCGGGGCAACAATGGCAGGGACCAGCCCCTGTCCGTCTTTGGGATCCCGAAGTACCATTACAAGTATGACAACTACTCCTCCGTTGCAATCTTGATTGTAGTATTAAGATCACATGATCAGTGAATTGTAAAGTTGAAATATATTAGCTTGACTGTCTAATGCATTTGATCTAATTAAGGATAGTACGTTCATGGCAGCTCCAGAAATGCATGCATGCAACTTATACCATGATCTTATTGTAAATGTTAGTGTTGGTGTGAGTAGCCAGAAGCAAATTAACGTCTTTCTGATTGCTCCATGTTAATGTGTCGGTTGTTCAGGGATCTGCAGAAGGCTACCAAAAACTTCACAACGATTCTGGGCCATGGATCATTTGGTCTTGTGTACAAGGCTGTAATGGCTACTGGTGAAGTCATGGCTGAAAAGGTTCTTGCGACACCGCTGCTACTTGGTGCCCGCCGCACCCAAGGCATCGGTTGCCGTCCCTGTTCTCCCGGTGGCCCTCTCGTCATGCGTTCACTTGGTCGAGAGTTTGTTGCAGCCGCTGAGGAAGAGGTCGGTGAACTCTATTTACTTTTTCTGGTCTCACCTTAGCTATTTGATACCCTTCAATTGTGTGTCGCATATGTGCAGTCTAATTCAGAATTTTAAAATTTACATGTTAGTTGCAGAGTGGCTCCCAGGAAAATTACTCAAATTTATCCAATGGGTAATGACAAAGTAAGAATGGCGGGTCCACTGCTAGCCAGCTCCGAATATGGAGACAAATCATGATTCTTTTCTCGATAACCATCAACAGAACTCCAAATTCTTGATATTGAAATGAAAAGTGAGCCGACATCTATGCCATGTTAAGCTTTGAGTTCAGCTACTTCTTATGTGTTTCCCAAAGCAAAGCTGATGTTTATGTTTCAGTTTTTTCTGTAACCATTTATCTTTTTAGTTGTTCAGTCGTCCCATAATATATTTGTATTACTACCCTTTATCAATACTCCATGTGTTCATTCCAAAGCAAAGTTGTCCAGCCAAGCTACCTGCTTTTCTGTTCTTAACATTTTCACTTAATTTTTGTCACTCTTGTCTTGTTGATATGGTATGGTGCTAAATACTTGAGAAATATCTTGCATGATATTCTTCTCTTCCTACGTGCATTTATTTATCAGATTGGAGGAAAGGTAGATTTAATTTCAGTATACTCTATGCCAAGAGACACTCTAATTTTGCTTTCTTACACATATTACTGCATGACCATAGCAGACCATTGCAATGCGGCAACCCAAATTTCAATTCAACGGTGTTCTGTGCGCATCAGTAAGTTATTTATCTTACTTTCACTTTTAAATTTCGTGCTGAATCACTACAAGCATGTGTTCATGTCTCCTACATGTCTCTAAATTCTAAGATTTGGCCAAAGAGCAACCAGTGCTAACATTTATTTGCTTGCAAGAACAAGTTGTGTTATAGAACTGTTTCCATGGTGCCCATGTCAAGTGTTGCAGTGGATTAAAATTTTTACCCTATGAATATTCTTTTTGTTGTTGTATGGAGTATAACCATAAATTTGTGTGCTCTACAGTGGTGGAGTAAATGAGTCAGGATTAAGTTCAAAAGGTTGTCTTAGCCCCTACAAAGGCTAAGATTTCCCTTTAATATTTAAGCTTCTAGGATATACTATAGCCACCGAATGTTACGCCGAGCAAAATTAAGTTTTGAGTTGTGGGAGAGGGAAAGGGAGAGGGAGAAGTGTGTGTGTGTGTGTGTGTGTGTGAGAGAGAGAGAGAGAGAGAGAGAGAGAGGCGTTGGAAAAAGGGGAGGGAGAGAGATGGAAGGTGGTAGATAGAGTGGGGGAGCGAGGGACATATGTAGGGTGTGAAAGAGGGAAACTGACATATTACAATCAGAGAGAAAGGAGAGATAGAGAGCTTTAGTGTGAAATTTAGCACAAGTGCATCGTTTCGTGTCAGAAATTAAAGGTGTGTGTTGATGGAGGGGGAGGGGGATTGGGAGCCAGATATGTCACTAATTAAGGTGGGGTGGTGAACATGGACTGGGGTTGCGGAGATAGTTGGTTGGGAATGAAAAAGATGTTGAGTGATTTATTTATAGAAAAGTAGACTGTAGAAGTGCATTAGAAATTTGTAGGCATATGTTTACCCGATTAAATTTTATATATATACTTGCTGAAATATCGTGCAAATGAAGCTAAAGACAATATTTCTGATATTTAATGGGAATATCTTAAACGCATCAATTAGATCTTGGTTTGTAACATATGCTTATTTATATTATTGATGTCAATGTATACATCATCGAGTTACATTATGGGTGAATTGAATTTCAATTATTTTTTGATTATTGCACACTATCTTTTGTATATATGTGAAATATAATATACATTATATGTGCAATCAGAAAAAATCTATGCGAGCAAAATTTGATATGCTTTGTATTCAATGATGCAATCGAAAAAGACAAATTAAAAGCCCATGGCAACGCACGGGCGTTCTACTAGTGTATCATGATGATTCGGTTAACGGCGGCTGATCCCTCTACGGGGTTGGTTTTTATTCTTTATTTTTTATCAAAGGCATATTTTTATTCTTTAGAATTAGGAAAATTACCCGTGTGTTGCAGCAGGAAACACACTATTGAAACATTGTCATGGTCCCTAAAAAAACATCGTTATGGGTGTGCAAACATGCATGAAAAAAATAAAAAGATCATATATGTTTTTACCTCCTCGTCGCATCTTTTTTTTAACATCCTCCTCGTCGCATCCTGATTGATGCCTTTTTACTATTGTGTACAGTGATGTGACAGTGTACACACCATTGCGTAATGTCATATCCGCCTCAGGAGTATTGTACATTGTATTTTTCATCTATATATGTTCTGTAAGAAGTAAGATCATGGTTCGGATAAAGTTGTTCAGACTAACTAACCACTGCTCGTCATATAATATCAAAATAATCTATGCATAATCGGACTCGCCAACTATGATGTTAGTTTCTACTAGCAAAAGAGCCCGTGCGTTATAAGGGAATAAAGTAAATTTCAAAATTCATGTGATATTGAGGAGTTTATCTGTCATGGTGAAATATTGAGCTATATCTCTCAATCCGTTAAATTCTTCATTGTCTTAATATGAATTCATATTTTATACTTGCCCACTTCAAAAATAAGATGATCGGTTAGAAAATAAAGAGTTTACAATGATTGATGCTCTTTTGTTAATATTGTCGTCAACAGTAGGAGCAAACCGACTGCATCAACGCAGTCATGCTTCCCTTGACACCAACATCACAACCTCAAGGAGGACCAGTATTGAAGCATGCAAAGCCGGGGGAGAGATGGTACGACAGAGGGGAGTAGCCACATGAACGTGGGGTATGGAATGACTAAGGACATGGTCACATGCTTCTCTCTCCCCTCTCTCCATAGCCGACGTGTGGAGCGAACAATACGTGGCCCCTCCTTCACCCAGTTCAAGCAAGATGCACCGTCGTTGTACTCTTTCAACTCTCCATCCCTCCCTCCCTCCTCTGTATTTCACACCAACGGCACTGGTAACATATAGAGTGGAAGAATATATTGACGGGAGAAACAAATCCTCATATGCGCTTAGCAACTTATTCTATTATGTTATCATTTCTCCTCCGTGTCACCATCGCCAATGATGCTTATATTGTCCATCCGTTCACGACTAACATGATCAATCAAAAGTGATGTGCTTGTGATCATACTATGGCATAATGCTCGTGCGTCGCTATAGAGTAAACACTGAACAATGGGTCCTCTTCCTCGTGTGATGGTGAAGGGTGCCACCGTGCCAGCAGGTCTAGCATGGGCGACTTCTGCTAGGCGGCACATGCTTTGTCGAGCACCTTAAAATCATGAGGCCCTCCTCGTTGATTTGTCGTATATAGTAAAACATGTCATTGATGCAACTGGGGCACCACCGATCCACCGGTCACCTCGGCAAAGGAAACATATTGTTGACTGGGAGCAAATAATAATAAGAAACATATAAATCAAAATAGCTATATTTTTTATGCGATGAGAATTTTACTTATCTTTTTTGCGAAAAGAGAATTTTTCTTACCTTTGCTTTTCTAGGCAGGTCTATCAATTAATGCATGGCCGTTGTACGTTTTACATGAGTCAGTAGTATTTGTTTTTTTTTCTTGAATTTGCATGCAGGTTTACCAGCTATGCACGGCTGTTGTGCATGTTTGACAGTCCCTAGACGCAGGCAGTATGATCTCGCGCAGCTCATCAGCAGCAGCCGCCGCCGCCCCCTGTTGCCTGCCTTGCGTCGCCGGAGCTACAACGGCGCCACGGCCACGGCCACGTAGTTGGCCGACCTGGAACACAATTCATGTATAGCCCACTGTTTCTCGCCTCACTGATCCTTCAGATGTTAATTTCCATCTCCTTCCTTGTGTGACAACATTCTAAGATTTTTGTTTCCATGTCTCTCCCATTGGCCCATATTATATTTCCACATCCTTCCTTCCTTTTTCCTCATATATGAGAATTTATGCCTTCTTTATAACTTTCCTTCCTGGACCATATCAAAATTGATTCCCTCTTTTATGACTTTTCTTTCTGTCCGTTGATTCTTCAGGAGGCTAATTGACATCAAATTATAAGCGTATATAAGTTGTTCTGATGCAGTATACGCAAGCGAGGTGGGACTATTTAATAAGTTAAGAAATAGTCTTTTCTATAAACAACAATGATGTAACTCAGATGGATTTGGGCTTTGTGTTAGTACCTCAGGTGGGGAGTTCGATCCACCACGCCAGCTCCTATTTTTGCCTCCTCAGATCAGATGGGTCTGATGGGCCGCAGCCCAGGCGCGCCGAGACCCAATGCAGCGACCAAGTGTAAGTTCGTAAATAGATTTTTGGACCATTAGAAATTTAGTACCACCTCAAATAAGTTTTAAAATTCAAAGTAAAAGCGTAAAATCACGGAAAGAAAGCGCATTGTGACGGTGAACCCACGGAATCAATCCGTGCTTTATTATTACTAGCACAAATGCCCGTGCGTTGCAACGGGTATAAAAATTGACGTATATTTAATTAAAACAAATATGCATTCCACATACTAATCAAATGCTCAAATTACCAATAACATGTCTCTAGTCTCATAATACAATAACTAATTAATCTTACTCCAAAGAGAAGGCATAAATATGTAACTGGACAGGATATAACAGGGCAGGATTAATCCCTACATGGCTATTAATGGAAGTAAGCAAAACTGGCACTGCTGGTGGTATGAGGTAATGAACACATTGAACTAACTAAAGTGTAAGCACTGCTGGTGGTACCTGAAAGCACCCTCAGAACGATGCAGCAAAACCAAACGCAAAAAAATCATTGAATGGTCAAGTCTCCTATATTGCACATCATCGCCCTATTATGTAGATCTGCAGGTAGCCGATCACATGAGAACCATGATCAAATGCAGTATGCCTGAAGAAACAATAGAAGTGAAATATTTCAAAATCTAATTTCGGAAGAAGCAAGGTCCTTTGCTTACATGAGAACTGTGATGATACAGTCAACACATCAGTTGATAGTTGCGTTGGAGATGAAGAAAAGTAAACTATCAACATCTCTTTCCTACATGTGTTATCTATCAACATCTCCATCTTTCTCACCCATCCTATATCTCCCTTTGCTCCAGTTCAGACCCATAAATTTCCCTCAACCTCTCCATCTCCCTTAGTATCCTCCCCAGTCACCACCGGCCACCTCCTCCGCCGTCTTGCTAGATCATACCATGACGCCACCTACTGACCAGCTTGCGAATCCTACCATGCTTAACAATTGACTACCTGAACCTGTACACACCTAAACTACATGTGCACAAGACACTTGTATGCTCCTCCTAATTAATCAAGCCTAAATTCACTTGTTTGACAGGATGGATCCTCTGTTGATTCATCCGCTCTGAGATGGATGGATCAGATCCCTGGCTTCACTTGAGCACATCTGGGATCGATGAGTGGGTCACTCAACTCCATCGTCTGAAGCTTCTGGTCCAGCCCCCGGACGGGCCTCAAACCTCGAATTCATCGATCATACGGTGGCATAAAACTACAATATCATCAAAAACAACTATTGCGAGGAACTCAAATCAAATAAAAAGAGACATATATTGTTCAAAGAGAAATTTGAGGTGCTTCGCATTAATCCATATAGAAAAAGAGCAGCAATTTAACAACCATATGAAGGCATGACCCACAACTTGCTCAGGCTACTGTATAGTGTGCATTGTTCTGGGGGCCATGATCCACCCACAGCAGAATCCCTGACCTTACATAATATTATGCACAGAATTATCCAAATTGCTACTAAAAGCTACCAGCCAACAGCAAGAAGAACAAAAAGAAATTCTTAGTCTTCTATATGTAAGTGTTTAAACAAAACTTCTACCTGGCTTTTCAAGGGAAAAAGGTAGAAGGATGTAAGCTAGTACTTTAGCACTAAAAAGTAATGTTGCATTAGAATAGTAGGAGTACAGAAAAAAAATAGAAGAACCATCTCAATAGCAGAATTCTTCTACCATCAGAATTCTCACTACCACCAAGATCAAAAGCTCAGCTCGACAAACTGGTTTAACTAATGCTAAATAAACTGATGATTTTCTGAAAAATTTCTCCAAGTAAACAACACACCTCTTGCAAATGTAGTTGTCGACTTGAATGGAATACTCGCAGCAGTGAGCAGTCAACATGCCTGTTGTATTCTCTCTATGACCATTTACCCGCCAACCTATTGCAAGCCTACAACTACACGGTGATACTCATTTGTTTGGGAGATTGCAGACACAGCTGCAAGTCAACATGTGCTCCAAGTGCATGTCTGCAGCTCCATGTCGTTCTGTGATGTTAACAACATGTGCTTAGCTCAAGAGATGGAGACATTATAAAAGAATCATCATTTAATTATCTGTGTATGCCATGATAACATAAAAAGGACATCACATTGCTGGAGGCATGAAACCAAGTGCCAGATTATACAGTTTCATATACACTTTTATGGTTTTATTCATATATCATATGGTGTGTCGACAAAATGGCACTACTGCATGAGATGCATTAATTCTGAATATGCAAGTCTAGGACAGTACTGCTCTAGTAATAATATATGTGTCACTATGAGCTAATTTCCAGAATATTCAGTTAGCAGTTGGATGAGTACTATTTTATATCATCTCAGATTCCTATCAACATGCCATCCATAGTCCTTGTTCCTATCATGATGTGATTCTTCAGATGGACACTAATATGATAAATTTTCTACCTGCACACAATTGTAACCTGCCTTTATATTAGTATAAATAAAAACAGATACTAAAATAGTTATCAAGGAAGGGTAGCTTCCTAGTTGTAATTATACCTAATTGTAGAACTCTCGGTACGATCTAGTGTGAACGACGCACCTCCTGACCTCCAGATATATTACTTTGCAGCAGGAACAATCAAATCGATCAATATATTGGATTGGCCTGCTTGGGACGTAGCTAGTAAGTCAGCTAGCTTGGATTGGGGCATAGCTAATAAGCCTCGTGAAATCAATCCAGTGGCCTGCTTGGACG
>NC_041388.1:489953471-489974726 GCF_002162155.2 Triticum dicoccoides | reverse complement strand
CGCGCGGCGCGCGGTGAGGCGGGGCGACGCGGGAGGTGGCGGCGGACTGGAGCTCGAGATGGGATCGAGGAGGCCGGGTGTGCGGGTCGCTGGGCTGATTTTTTTTCTTTTCTCTCCCGTACCGGTTCGGGCTGACTTATGACGAAGACTGCGGGTTGAATACTCAGAAACGGAGGGGCTTTTTTGCAAAAGTGACGACGACGTACGGGCAGAAGCATTAGCTGCTTTATTAGTAGGTAAAGATAGGGAGAGATACTACCATCCTAATCCTATCATCCAGTGATAGGTACCCTACATATCTCATATACTATCATTTGATATTATATATATACTACTTTATCATTATAAATATGTTCATATATTATATATAACATATTTCAAAGTAATTTACATGAAAAAAATTATAAGTTGACCCATAGTTTTTATTATATTTGTGAAATATGTACATATTTGTACGTAAAAAGAACATACTCAAAATACGATGCATACCATCGAAAAAGTAGTATATATACTATCTAGACATTCTTATATACTACATAGTACACGTACATACTCTCTGATTTGATAAATACTATATACAACATACAAAATTCAAGTGATGGTAACTACCACTGGTGGTACAAAACTCAACTATGAGATGGCTAAGAGGTGGCTATCCTATCAACACTAGCACTAGAGGTGGCTATCAGAACCTTTAGTTTGCCTCAAGATTCAAACTTTTCTATGGATAAGGTTCCTATTTATAGAATTATGGATGATCGCATTTACCAAAGAGGAAGCCATGTGGGGGTCCTTTATGCGGCAGTGGACGAAAAGGGCAACCTAGCCCCTGCGGTGGCAGGAGTATTCATGGAATGGGGTAGCTCCTTTCTAGCTTTGGTTCTTGAGCATCGCCTATTGTTAGTAAGCCTATTGGATAGGTTTTGTTGCTTTGCTAATGGTGAAAGGTTCCATTCATCCCTGGCTATTTTTAGTAAGTATGACCATCACTTGGTTGTATGTCCAAGGAACGGTTCGGCACCTTATAAATCACATGCACAAATAATTGCACATGTTCTTGCCGCCTCAGTTGGCACCGAAAATAAGGAAATAATAAATCTCTTTTTCATTTACTCTACTGGTTAGTTGTACTCATCAGGGATCAATAAATTTGAACAATGGCGTAATGTGTTCTTCGGCTATATATAGCTGCCGCTCTTTATCAGTACTAGTCACACTCACTTAGTACCTTCAGTGGGAGTTATGTGAGATGGCCGTGGAAGTAATTCAAGGGGAAGCATTTTCATGAGTATTGTTAAGGTTGAAGATTGTTTTTCAGGCATCATCATTAAGAAATCAGATGGCCTTTCCAAAGACCAGTGCTCAGAACATACTCTCTTTGGAGCAAAGTGGAGGCCTTTGGACGCGATGATTGACTAGCAGACATACACATGCACCACACATACGATCCATGCACTGGCCCCTGATTGGCCCGTTTAAGGATTGATCCATCCATGCATGTTCAAGTATGGACCCATCACCTGGCACTTGATCGATGAGAGCAAAAGCATGGACGACAAGAGACAATATTTTTTTATTCCTAGTAACAAATATTATCACACTTCAATGAGTATTACTCGGGTTATAAACATACTAACAATCAACGTTTTGAAAGATAATACGAACGAAACGTACTAAAAG
The DNA here is from genome assembly GCF_002162155.2 of Triticum dicoccoides. NCBI lineage: Eukaryota > Viridiplantae > Streptophyta > Magnoliopsida > Poales > Poaceae > Triticum > Triticum dicoccoides. The sequence continues at coordinate 489,973,046 of NC_041388.1, read as the reverse complement.
GAGAGGAGCTAATGATGGGGTGGGTGGTAGGATGGATGACACATGAAACCTGTAGGCTTTGAGCTTGTGCCTGAAATGGGAAGACGTGCAGCGCCAGAGCTGGTCTGTGACGCGTAGCAGCCTTTGACTTGTGTGTATGCAATAAGGAATACGCTGCAAGATCCTTTCTGCCACATCTCCCAAAAATACACATGAAATAATGACCTGGATAGCTTCTGTGACGCCCTCGATTCAATCGTACACTAATCATACACGCAAATGTGTACGATCAAGATTAAGGACTCACGGGAAGATATCACAACACAACTCCATACACAAATTAAAATAATACAAGCTTTATATTACAAGCCAGGGGTCTCGAGGGCTCGAATACATAAGCTCGAATACATAAGAGTCAGTAGAAGCAACAATATTTGAGTATAGGCATAAGTTAGACAAGTTTGCCTTAAAAAGGCTAGCACAAAATCAACAACGATTGAAAAGGCAAGGCCTACTGCCTGGGAGCCTCCTAACTACTCTTGGACGTCGGCGGCCTCCACGTAGTAGCAGTAGGCACCCTCAGTGTAGTAGCAGTCGTCGTCAAAGGTGGCGTCTGGATCCTGGGCTCCACCATCTGGTTGCGACATCCGAGAAGAATGGAAAAATGAGGGAAAGAGGAAGCAAAGCAACCGTGAGTACTCATCCGAAGTACTCAGCAAGCAAGGGTCTACACTACATATGCAACATTACCAAAGGAAGGCTGTATATGTGGACCTGGGCTGCAGAAATGCCAGAATAAGAGGGGGAGAAGCTAGTCCTATCGAAGACTAGCATCTTCTAGAAACCACCATCTTGCAGCAACATGAGGGAGTAGAGTAGCATAAAGTAAAGTAGTAGTAGTGTTATCAACCTCGGCCAGAGATCCTTTCTCGACTCCCTGCGAGAAAGCAATCCCAGAGCCATACTATCCATTTTTCATATCCATGTCTCATCTCAAGTATCCAGTTCTAGTTGTATCGATCCGGATACAACTCCAAGTGTCTGTTACTGTAGGACAGGCTATCGATAGATGTTTTCTTCCCTATAGGGGTGCACCAACTTACCCACCACGCTCGATTAACTCCGGCTGGACACACTTTCCTGGGTCATGCCCGGCCTCGGCCAAACAATACACCGCAACCCGACCTAGGCTTAATAGAGAGGTCAGCACGCCAGACTAAACCTATGCCCCCAGGGGTCATGGGCCATCACTCCGGGAACTCTTGCACGTTGCGAACGCGGCCGGTGAGCAGACCTAGCTACCTCCTTAAAAAAGGCAGGTGCTTACCAGTCCAACCCGGCGCGTGCCGCTTAGTCGCTGACGTCTATTAAGCTTCGGCTGATGCATACGACGCAGAACGCCCATAAAATGTCCACGTGATGGTTAGTGCTATAGGCCAGAGGCCCTCGGATCAAATATCCAAATCATAGTGGATTAGGAACGCGCGGTAACAAGCAGAGACTCACGAAAGATGTGACCCCGTTGCCCCGTCTCGAGGACTTGCGGCAAGGGCTAAGAATGCCCGGCCACGCCTCGTAAGAATCTCGCGGGCATCTTCCAGGTCAACCCGACTCAACATCACTCGCAAATAAGCTCGCGCGGGTACCCCTCAGGGTCGACCCGTCTTTAGTAACATGGTTCAGTGTAAAGTTATAGTAACCATAGTAACCGTGTGTCTAACACCAAGGGAAAAACTCAAGGAATCACCCCCGGTGAATTCCACTCGATGTAATCATCAAGGTGAATGTAAGAGGATCCACCCTCGAGGTTCACACTTGAGGGGTTGCACGACAGAGCCGTATCGGAAGTGGTTAAGGAGGAAATCACCCTCGATGACCACGACCGGATAGCTACACTATAGAGATCTCATCAGGAGTGATGTATGATGTTCCACCCTCGACACTCGATGGTAACTCTGCAGAGTCGAGCAACAAAAGGGGCGTGAAGTGATGTGAGGTGTCGGGCTCTGGTCTTCGATCCCGTTGAACGGGTCTTCGATGATGAAGCAGGGGCAACAAGGAAAAGGTGGGGGTCACTGATGGATCACTACCCAACCTATACTAAGCAGTTTAGGATAAGTAGGTAAGGTACAATGAGCAGGTTACAAAAGCAGGCTATGCATCATAATAGGAGCAATCAATAACAATAGAAAAATCTAATGCAAGCATGTGAGAATGGAATGGGCGATATCGGGATGATCAAAGGGGGGGCTTGCCTGGTTGCTCAGACAAGAAGGAGGGGTCGTCGGTGACGCAGTCGATCACAACGGCATCGGCAGCTGCCACGGGGTCTACCGAAGAGAAGAGGGGGGAGAAACAGTAAATACAGAGCAAACAAAGCATCACAAGGCATAACATGGCAATACACAGCTCTAGGAGTGTTCTAACATAGTGTTGCACGATACAGGTGAAGGGGGAATTCAACCGGGAAGGTATTCCCGGTTCCGGACCTGTGTCAGACAGATGACCGGAGGAGGAAAGTTCCATGTTCATATAGTTAGAGGCATCTGACAGGAAAACGGGCCGCGTATTCGGATTCTTTGGATTTTTCTGAGTAACTTTCATATAGAAAACATTTTCATCCGAGTTACGGATTATTTTCTATGAATTTTCAAAGATTAAAACATTTTCTGGAATTATCTAAAGTAATAGAAATGGAATTATGATGTCAGCATTACCTCATTGTGACGTCAGCAGTCAACAGACCTGCTAACTGGTCAAACTGACAAGTGAGGCCCACCTGTGAGCCTCGCTGGGTTAAACAGTGGGTTAAACTAATCCAACAGACTAATTAGGGGGGCGGGCCCCAAGTGTCAGTGACTAACTAACTACTAATTAATTAACATATTTTAACTAACTAAGCTAGTGGGGCCCACATGTGAGTGACACTGTGTGCCCAGTCAGCACAGTTGACCATGGTCAACGTGGTGAACTGGTGTTGGAAATATGCCCTAGAGGCAATAATAAAAGTATTATTATATTTCAATGTTCATGATAAATGTCTTTTATTCATGCTATAACTGTATTATCCGGAAATCGTAATACACGTGTGAATACTTAGACCACAATATGTCCCTGGTGAGCCTCTAGTTGACCAGCTCGTTGTGATCAACAGATAGTCATGGTTTCCTGACTATGGACATTGGATGTCGTTGATAACGGGATCACATCATTAGGAGAATGATGTGATGGACAAGACCCAATCCTAAGCATAGCATAAAAGATCGTGTAGTTCGTTTTGCTAGAGCTTTGCCAGTGTCAAGTATCTCTTCCTTCGACCATGAGATCGTGTAACTCCCGGATACCGTAAGAGTGCCTTGGGTGTATCAAACGTCACAACGTAACTGGGTGACTATAAAGGTGCATTACAGGTATCTCCGAAAGTAGCTGTTGGGTTGACACGGATCGAGACTGGGATTTGTCACTCCGTATGACGGAGAGGTATCTCTGGGCCCACTCGGTAATGCATCATCATTATGAGCTCAATGTGACCAAGGTGTTGGACACGGGATCATGCATTACGGTACGAGTAAAGTGACTTGCCGGTAACGAGACTGAACAAGGTATTGGGATACCGACGATCGAGTCTCGGGCAAGTAATGTACCGATTGACAAAGGGAATTGCATACAGGGTTTGATCGAATCCTCGACATCGTGGTTCATCCGATGACAACATCGAGGAGCATGTGGGAGCCATCATGGGTATCCAGATCCCGCTGTTGGTTATTGGCTGAGAGCGTCTCGGTCATGTCTGCATGTCTCCCGAACCCGTAGGGTCTACACACTTAATGTTCGGTGACGCTAGGGTTATTAGGAAGACTAGTATGTGATTACCGAATGTTGTTCGGAGTCCCGGATGGGATCCTGGACGTCACGAGGAGATCTGGAAGGGTCCGGAGGTAAAGATTTATATATGGGAAGTTGTCAAACGGACACCGGGAAGTTTCGGGGTCATACCGGTATTGTACCGGGGCCACCAGAAGGGTTCCGGGGGTCCACCGGGAGGGGCCACCCCTCCCGGGGGGCCACATGGGCTGCGTGGGGCAGGGAGCCAGCCCCTGGTGGGCTGGCCGCACCCCCCTCCCTTGGGCCCATGCGCCTAGGGTTGAGGGGGAACCCTAGAGGGGGCGCCCCCCTTGGCTTGGGGGGCAAGCCACCCTCTCCCCTCTCCCCTAGGCCGCCGCACCCCCCCTAGATGGGTTCTAGGGGGCCGGCCCCCTTCTCCCTTCCCCCTATAAATAGAGGGGTGAGGGGAGGGCAGCCGAACCACCCTCCAAGGCGCAGCCCTCCCCTCCCCAACACCTCTCCTTCTCCGTTGTGTGCTTGGCGAAGCCCTGTCGGAGTACTGCCTCTCCACCATCACCACGCCGTCGTGCTGCCGGTGGAGCTGTCTTCCTCAACCTCTCCTTCCCCCTTGCTGGATCAAGAAGGAGGAGACGTCTCCCGCCCCGTACGTGTGTTGAACGCGGAGGTGCTGTCCGTTCAGCACTTGGTCATCAGTGATTCGAATCACGTCGAGTACGACTACATCATCACCTTGCAAGCTTCCGCACGCGATCTACAAGTGGTATGTAGATGCAAACTCTCTCCCTTGACTCGTTGCTTAGATGAACTCATAGATGGATCTTGGTGAAACCGTAGGAAAAATTTTAATTTTCTGCAACGTTCCCCAACAACTGGGGCCAGGGGGCCCACGGGTAGCGACCCAGAGGCAGGCCCCGCCGGTGCCAGGTCAGCGCCGGCGCCGGAACGAGCTCAGGCGAGCTCTCCGCGGCGGCCGAACGCCGGAGCAGCTCGGAAAAACACCATGGTTCACCATTTCGCGTGCCACGACTTGCGTTCGAAAGCTAGGAGGGAACCGCGTCGAGTGGTGCTGCTAGACTACGCCGGGGAGGCCGGAAACATCGCCGGCGTCGAGCTTGGCGGCGGTGGCTTTCGGGCGTGCTCATGCTCGTCGCGGCAGGGCACGACAAGGACTCTGGAAGGTGGCGTTGGACTGCCGGGAGCGTGCTGAGCATGATGTCGTGCTCGTCCGAGATGGACGGAGAGTGTGGACACAGCGACGAGTACGGTGGCGGAGACGCGCTACGGCCAGGACGGTAGCTACGGCTAGGGGCGCGGTGAGGCAAGGAAGGAGAGGTGAGGGGACAGAGTGGAGCTCACCGAGCGGCCACGGAAGGCCCTTGACGGCTTAGGAGCAGCAGGGGTGCTCGAGGTCGCCGACGAGCGTCAGAGACAGAGGCGAAAGGGGCGACTGCGATCGGCAGCCGCAGGGGCCCTCGGCTCCAATGGAGGACCCCAGGCGACGTGGATGAGGACGGCGGAGCGGACGTACAGGGCCGGTGGCCTCGGGGCCGCCGATGGCCGCGGGATCGACGGAGGTACGGCGGCGATGGTGCTCGTGCGTCGATGTGGAACGAGGGGAAGAGCGAGGAGCAGGCAGAGAGGGCGAGGGGGGTGAGTGGGGCGCAACGGAGAGGACCGAGGCATCGGGGTCGGGGTCTTATCCCCTCGCCGGCGACTCCGAGGCGGCGTGAGACGGCGAGCTGGTCCGGCAGCGACGCGCGGGCGCGCACCCTCGGTCGATTAAATAGGGGGAGGGGGAACAGGACCAGGAAGAGGTAGGTGGGCCGGCCTGCTGGGATGGGCCGAGGCCCATGGGAAGGCCAGGGGCTCTCCCACCCCTTCTTCTTTCCTTTTCTTTTTCTTTTGTTTTTATTTTTCCAGCAGCTTTTGCATTTTATTTTGCCACAAATGACTTTGCAAAAATATCCCACTGGCCAAAACAAATTCAAAGAAGTACTGTGCACTGCCACAAAAATGTTGGGAATGTTTTGTATCCCTTTGGATTTATTCAAAAAGAGAAGGGCATTTTAAAAGGCTGTTTTGGCTCTGTTAAAAGCATTAGGCCCATTTAGAGTTGATGATGATGTTGTGTTCCTTAACAGCAAATAGTTTTGGATTATTTTCTAAAAGGTGAACATTTTTCCAACAAGTTTTGAGCAACTTCATTTTGCACTTTGAAGTTGAATGGAATTCAAAGAAGGGATTACAAATGAGATATTAACCCAACATGATTATTATTGCAAATCTCAGTAGCTTAGCATCATCATGATGGATTACTGTAGCTCCATTACATAGGGGTGTTACAACTCTCCTCCTCTAAAAGAAATTCTCATCCCGAGAATTAAGAGGTAGAAGGGAACAGGTCGGGGTATTCAGCCCGGAGGCTATCTTCGCGTTCCCAAGTGGCTTCCTCTTTAGTATGATTTGACCATTGTACCTTGAGGAACTTGGTAACCTTCTGGCGGGTTCGACGTTCAGCTTCTTCAAGAATGCGGATCGGATGCTCTTTGTATGTGAGATCATCTTGAACTTCAATCAATTCCGGATCCACTTCACGTTCCGGATCCTTGAAGCATCGACGAAGTTGCGACACGTGGAAGACGTCATGGACGTGCGAGAACTGAGGTGGAAACTCCAATTGATAAGCCACCAGTCCACGACGGGAGAGAATGCAGAAAGGACCAATGTAGCGCGGAGCTAGCTTGCCCTTGACTCCGAACCGATGAGTGCCTCTCAAAGGAGTGACACGCAAATAAGCTTGTTCACCAGGTTGATAAGTTGAACCCAGTGTTTCCGGTCATAGTTGCTCTTCTGGTGGGACAGGGCCGCCTTGAGATTATCCCGGACAATGCGAACCTGCTCTTTAGCTTGTTGAATAATGTCTGGACCAATGAGCGTCCGTTCCCCAGTTTCTGACCAATTCAGAGGGGTTCGGCACTTACGTCCATATAGCACTTCAAAGGGTGCCATCTTCAAGCTGGCTTGATAGCTATTGTTATAAGAGAACTCCGCATAAGGGAAAGATTGTTCCCACTTTCTGCCGAAAGAAATAACACAAGCCCGAAGCATGTCTTCAAGAATTTGATTGACTCGCTCGACTTGGCCTTGGGATTGGGGATGATAAGCAATGCTCCAGGTAATATGAGTTCCCATTGCCTCTTGGAAACTATCCCAGAACTTAGAAGTGAATATACTGCCACGGTCTGAACTGATCTCCTTAGGAATGCCCTGGAGTGACACAATTCTGGAGATATACAAGTTTGCTAATTGACTAGCAGTGATTGTCTCCTTGACTAGAAGAAAGTGATCAACCTTCAAGAATTGGTCGATGATGACAAAGATAGCGTCGTTACCTTTCTGAGACTTGGGAAGGCCAGTGACGAAGTCCATTTGGATCTTATCCCACTTCCATTCAGGAATCGGAAGCGGTTGTAGAAGTCCAGCCAGTTTTTTATGTTCTGCTTTGACGCAATGGCAAACGTCACATTCTTTGATATATCGAGCAATGTCTTGCTTCATTTTAGACCACCAGTACTTCTGACGGATGTCTAGATACATCTTGGTACTTCCTGGATGAATAGAGAGAGGGGTGTCATGTGCTTCTTTCATCACCTTCTCTGTCATAAGCTCGAACCGTGGTACTACAATGCGATCTCTGAAGTATAAGGTTCCATCTTCACCAAGTGAGAAATCTTTGGATTTCTCTAAGGCAATATCCTTTTTCATCCAATCAACATGAGCACCTTTGGCTTGACCAGACTTAATTGCTTTCAGAAGAGTTGGTTCCAGGACAAGGTTATTCAGAGAACCCTGTGGAACTAGTTGAAGGTTCAGCTTGCATAGCTCTTCATAAAGGCAGGGTTGAGCTTTGTAGACCATGTGATTATTGCAATAAGACTTGCGGCTCAAGGCATCAGCCATTACATTAGCCTTGCCAGGGGTATAGGATATACCACAGTTGTAGTCAGCAATTGCTTCCATCCATCGCTGCTGACGGAGGTTCAGATCTGGCTGAGTAAACATGTACTTCAGACTGTGATGATCGGTGAAGATCTCGCAACGATTACCGAGAAGGTATCGTCGCCATAGCTTCAGTGCATAGATAACCGCAGCAAGCTCGAAGTCATGAACTAGGCAGTTCTCTTCATGAGGACGCACTTGACGGGAGGCATGAGCAATCACTCTGTGCTCTTGCATTAGGACATAGCCTAATCCTTGACGTGAAGCATCGCAATAGATGACGAAGTCCTTGCGAGAATCAGGGGGAGCAAGCACTGGGGCAGATGTCAGCTTGTCTTTGAGTGCCTGCAAACTTTCCTGACATTTGTCTGTCCAATCGAACTTAACACCTTTGTGAAGCAGATTAGTTAGTGGCTTGGCGATCTTGGAGAAGTTCTCAACAAAGCGGCGACAATAGCTGGCTAGTTCGAGAAAGCTTCTGACTTGCTTGACAGTCTTCGGAGGGGTCCAGTCAAGAATAGCCTGAACGCGCTCTGGGTTGACGCCAATACCATCCTTGGAGATGACATGACCAAGGTAGGTGACTTCAGGTAACCAAAAATCGCACTTGGAATACTTGGCATAAAGTTGATGTTCTCGAAGCTTCTCTAGAACAAGTCGAAGATGTTCAGCATGTTCTTCTTTGTTCTTCGAATATACCAGGATATCATCCAGATAGACTATGATGAACTTGTCGAGGTAATCCATGAATATGTAGTTCATCAGACGATAGAATGTGGCTAGAGCATTGGTCAAGCCAAAAGACATGATGGTGTACTCATATGAACCATATCGAGTAACGAAGGCGGTCTTGGGAATATCCTCTTCACGAACACAGATCTGGTGGTAACCCAACCTCAAGTCGAGTTTAGAGAATATCGATGAACCAGCCAGTTGATCATACAGATCATTGATCCGAGGAAGGGGATATTTGTTCTGAATTGTAGCTTGGTTGATAGAACGGTAGTCTTGGACCAAACGATTCGTTCCATCCTTCTTCTTCACAAAGAGAGAAGGTGCTCCCGAAGCAGAGGAACTTGGACGAATGAAACCACTGCGAAGAGATTTGTCGATTTCCTCCTTAAGTTCAAGGAGTTCATGATGCGGTATCTTGTACGGTCGTTTGGTGATAGGAACGGTGCATGGTTTCAAGTCGATGACGAACTCGACAGCCCGGGCAGGGGGTATTCCTGGAAGTTCTTCTGGAAAGACATCTAGGAAGTCGTGAACAACTGGAATCTTTTCCATTCCCTCAAGAGGTGCTGCGTTCAATGCATTCAGGAGATAGAGTCGGGCTTCGACATTTTGAACCACACGAGCATTGTAGCTTGCTATCTGATCTAAAGGGTGTAGAAGGTGGACGATTTTAGTGGCGCAAACGATAGAAGCCGTATGTGCTTTCAACCAATCCATTCCCAGAATGAGGTCAGTATTGGAAGACTTCAGAATAATGGGGGAGGCAAAAAATTCCAACCCTTTGATTTCAACTAAAACATTGTGGCTAACCATGGAGGTTTGGCATTGGCCCACAGGGTTTTTTACCACTAGTTGAGTGTGCATCTCTTTGTATTTAATGCCATGCATGAATGCAAAATCTTCTGATATGAAAGAATGTGATGCTCCTGAATCGAATAAAATAGAAGCCGACACTGAATTAACAAGAAGAGTACCCATCACAGTGGCAGGTTGGGCTTGAGCTTCATTCAGATCAACATGATTAGCTTGACCACGACCATAAGGTCTGGCATTGCCGCTGCGGGGCTGGTTGTTACGACTAGTTGAAGGCAGAGCTAGTTGGTTCTTTTTCTGATTGCACTCTTTGGCAAGGTGACCTGGATGGCCACGTCTGAAGCACAAACCATCATTGGGATTGGGAGCAGGAGCTTGGGGTGGTACAACTCGAAGAGGCTGCCTCTGCGGTGTAGGAGGCAAACGAGTTGCAGCATAGGACTGTCTTGGTGCAGGTGCAGTTGGACGATACATGCTGTGCGGAATCCATATCCAACGCTTCTGCGCTGACGGGCCCGAAGATGAGCCAGCGTCACGGCTGCACCTAAGGGATCCCTGGTGTTCCTGAAGACCAGTCTCAACCTGAATAGCCTTGTTCACCAAGGTGGCAAAGTCGGCAAAGTCATGAATGAGCAGTGCTAGCTTGATATCAGGGTGAAGTCATCATGAAACTTCTTTTGCTTACGAGCATCAGTTGAAATGTCTTCCTCAGCATAACGTGACAAGTCCAGAAATTCCCGCCGATAAGCATCTACAGTCTTGTTGACTTGGGTGAGGTTGCGGAAATCTCGCTTCTTCCTATCCATGATTCCCTGAGGAATGAAGCGGGCACAGAAGGCAGCTTGGAAATCCGGCCAAGTGATGACCGTTCCAGTAGGTAGGGTATGCATGTGGCTGTCCCACCATTGAGCAGCAGGACCCTTTATAAAGAAAGATGCAAAGGTGACATAGCTAGCAGGGGCCACACTAGCAGACTCCATTTCATACGTGATGTCGTGGAGCCAGTCATCAGCATCAAGGGGTTGAGTTGAGCTGCGGTAGATAGTTGGGTTGAGGCGCAAGAAGTCCTGTAGAGTTACTGGGGTTGGCTATTGATTCATGTTTGGATGAGGAAACTAAGCCATCATTCCTTCCATGAACTGGCGATTCAGCTCAAACTATTGCATCATTCCGGCCATGAATTCAGGCGGCGATGGAGCGTGGCCACCACGGCCACGACCAGTGGGTCTAACCATCCTGCTAACATGTAACAAGGGGTAGTTCAGCATTGAGCATTTGCAAAGACAAGGATCATTCATGATGAAACATGCATAATGAAAGAGGTACGATGGATACCACTTCGTAGTCAACACGACAGTGTGTGTACTATTCAGAATACTATTCTAAGGAAAAACTATGGCTTATCCAACAATGGGGTGAATGTGGTCACGGGATCCAAATGTTAGAGTTAGTAAATTCGTTTAACCCGAATGGAAGAGAGATTAGAGTCCGAGAGTATAGACGAGGAATAAAAGATCCTAATGCCACCCAATGGCGACGTGGGCTCGTAAGCCACACAACCAATGTTAGTAAAACAGTTTTGGACGACTAGACTCAACTTCGGCCAAGGAGTTGGAAAGGGGGCTACCTATAGGTAGTCGGCTCTAATACCAACTTGTGACGCCCTCGATTCAATCGTACACTAATCATACACGTAAATGTGTACTATCAAGATCAAGGACTCACGGGAAGATATCACAACACAACTCTAGACACAAATTAAAATAATACAGGCTTTATATTACAAGCCAGGGGCCTCGAGGGCTCGAATACATAAGCTCGAATACAAAAGAGTCAGCGGAAGCAATAATATCTGAGTACAGACATAAGTTAGACAAGTTTGCCTTAAGAAGGCTAGCACAAAATCAACAACGATCGAAAAGGCAAGGCCTCCTGCCTGGGAGCCTCCTAACTACTCATGGTCATCGGCGGCCTCCACATAGTAGTAGTAGGCACCCTCAGTGTAGTAGCAGTCATCGTCGAAGGTGGCATCTGGATCCTGGGCTCCACCATCTGGTTGCGACATTCGAGAAGAATGGAAAAAGGGGGAAAAGAGGAAGCAAAGCAACCGTGAGTACTCATCTGAAGTACTCAGCAAGCAAGGATCTACACTACATATGCAACATTATCAAAGGAAGGCTGTATATGTGGACTGGGCTATAGAAATGCCAGAATAAGAGGGGGGAGAAGCTAGTCCTATTGAAGACTAGCATCTTCTGGAAACCACCATCTTGCAGCAATAGGAGGGAGTAGAGTAGCATAAAGTAAATTAGTAGTAGTGTTATCAACCTCGGCCAGAGATCCTTTCTTGACTCCCTGCGAGAAAGCAATCCCAGAGCCATACTATCCATTTCTCATATCCAGGTCTCGTCTCAAGTATCCAGTTCTAGTTGTATCGATCGGGATACAACTCCAAGTGTCCGTTACCATAGGACATGCTATCGATAGATGTTTTCTTCCCTGCAGGGGTGCACCAACTTACCCACCACGCTCGATTAACTCCGGCCGAACACACTTTCCTGGGTCATGCCCGGCCTCGACCAAACAATATGCCGCAACCCGACCTAGGCTTAATAGAGAGGTCAGCACGCCGGACTAAACCTATGCCCCTAGGGGTCATGGGCCATCGCCCCGGGAACTCCTACATGTTGCAAACGCGACCGGTGAGCAGACCTAGCTACCTCATTAAAAAAGGCAGGTGCTTACCAGTCCAACCCGGCGCGCGCCGCTTAGTCGCTAACGTCTATTAAGCTTCGGCTGATGCATACGATGCAGAACGCCCATACAATGCCCACATGATGGTTAGTGCTATCAGGCCAGATGCCCCTTGGATCAAATATCCAAATCATAGTGGATTAGGAATGCGCGGTAACAAGCAGAGACTCATGAAAGATGTGACCCCGTCACCCCGTCTCGAGGACTTGCGGCAAGGGCTAAGAATGCCCGGCCACACCTCGTAAGAATCTCGCGGGCACCTTCCAGGTCAACCCGACTCCACATCACTCGCAAATAAGCTCGCGCGGGTACCCCTCAGGGCTGACCCGTCTTTAGTAACATGGTTCAGTGTAAAGTTATAGTAACCATAGTAACCGTGTGTCTAACACCAAGGGGAAAACCCGAGGAATCACCCCCGGTGAATTCCACTCGATGTAATCATCAAGGTGAATGTATGAGGATCCATCCTCGAGGTTCACACTTGAGGGGTTGCACGACAAAGCCGTATCGGAAGTGGTTAAGGAGGAAATCACCCTCGATGACCACGATCGGATAGCTACACTACAGATATCTCATCAGGAGTGATGTATGAGGTTCCACCCTCGGCACTCGATGGTAACTCTACAGAGTCGAGCAACAAAAGGGGCGTGAAGTGATGTGAGGTGTTGGGCTCTGGTCTTCGATCCCGTTGAACGGGTCTTCAATGATGAAGTAGGGGCAACAAGGAAAAGGTGGGGGTCACTGATGGATCACTACCCAACCTATACTAAGCAGTTTAGGATAAGCAGGTAAGGTACAATGAGCAGGTTACAAAAGCAGGCTATGCATCAGAATAGGAGCAATCAATAACAATAGAAAAATCTAATGCAAGCATGTGAGAATGGAATGGGCGATATCGGGATGATCAAAGGGGGGCTTGCCTGGTTGCTCAGACAAGAAGGAGGGGTCGTCGGTGACGTAGTCGATCAACGGCATTGGCAGCCGCCACGGGGTCTACCAAAGAGAAGAGGGGGAGAAACAGTAAATACATAGCAAACAAAGCATCACAAGGCATAACATGGCAATACACAGCGCTAGGAGTGTTCTAACGTAGTGTTGCACGATACAGGTGAAGGGGAATTCAACCGGGAAGGTATTCTCGGTTTCGGACCTGTGTCGGACAGATGACCGGAGGGGGAAGTTCCATGTTCAGATAGTTAGAGGCATCTGACAGGAAAACGAACCGCGTATTCGGATTCGTTGGATTTTTCTGAGTAACTTTCATATAAAAAACATTTTCATCTGAGTTACAGATTATTTTCTATGAATTTTCAAAGATTAAAGCATTTTCTAGAATTATCTAAATTAATAGAAATGGAATTATGATGTCAACATTACCTCATTGTGACGTCAGCAGTCAACAGACCTGCTGACTGGTCAAACTGACAGGTGAGGCCCACCTATCAGCCTCTCTGGGTGAAATAGTGGGTTAAACTAATCTAACGGACTAATTAGGGGGTGGGCCCCAAGTGTCAGTGACTAACTAACTACTAATTAATTAATAGATTTTAACTAGCAGTTTTATTTATTTAAAAATGTTTAAGCTAGTGGGGCCCGCATGTGAGTGACACTATGTGCCCAGTCAGCACAGTTGACTACGGTCAACGTGGTGAACTGGGGCCAGGGGGCCCACGGGCAGCGACCCAGAGGCGGGCCCCGCCGGTGCCAGGTCAGCGCCGGCGACGGAATGAGCTCCGGCGAGCTCTCCGCGGCGACCGAACGTTGGAGCAGCTCGAAAAAACATCGCAGTTCACCAATTCGCGTGCCACGGCTTGCGTTCGAAAGCTAGGAGGGAACCGCGTCGAGTGGTGCTGCTAGACTACGCCCAGGAGGCCGAAAACGTCGCCGGCGTCGAGCTTGGCGGCGGTGGCTTTTGGGCGTGCTCGCACTCATCGCTGCAAGGCACGACAAGGACCATGGAAGGTGGCGTTGGACTGCTAGGAGCGTGCTGAGCATGATGTTGTGCTCGTCCAAGATGGACGGAGATTGTGGACACGGCTATGAGTACGGCGGCGGAGGCGCGCTACGACCAGGACGGTAGCTACGGCTAGGGGCGCGGTGAGACGAGGAAGGAGAGGGGAGAGGACGGAGTGGAGCTCACCGAGCAGCCACGGAAGGCCCTTGACGGCTTAGGAGCAGCAGGGGTTCTCGAGGTCACCGGCGAGTGTCGGAGACAGAGGCGAAAGGGGACGATGGCGATCGGTAGCTGCAGGGGCCCTCGGCTCCAACGGAGGATCCCAGGCGACGTGGATGAGGACGGCGGAGCGGATGGACAGGGCCGGTGGCCTCGGGGCCGTCAGTGGCCGCGGGATCGACAGAGGTACGACGGCGATGTGGAACGAGGGGAAGAACGAGGAGCGAGCGGAGAGGGCGAGGGGAGTGAGTGGGGTGCAGGGGAGAGGACCGAGGCATCAGGGTCTTATCCCCTCGCCGACGACTCCGAGGCGGCGTGAGATGGCGAGCTGGTCCGACGGCGACGCACGGGCGCGCGCCCTCGGTCGATTGAACAGGGGGAGGGGGAACAGGACCGGGGAGAGGTAAGTGGGCCGGCCTGCTGGGATGGGCCGAGGCCCATGGGAAGGCCAGGAGCTCTCCCACCCCTTCTTCTTTCCTTTTCTTTTGCTTTTTTTTCTTTTTCCAACAGCTTTTGCATTTTATTTTGCCACAAATGACTTTGCAAAAATATCCCACTGGCCAAAACAAATTCAAAGAAGTACTGTGCACTGCCGCAAAAATGTTGGGAATGTTTTGAATCCCTTTGGATTTATTCAAAAAGAAAATGGCATTTTAAAAGGGTGTTTTGGCTATGTTAAAAGCATTAGGCCCATTTAGAGTTGATGATGATGTTGTGTTCCTTAACATCAAATAGTTTTGGATTATTTGCTAAAAGATGAACATTTTTCCAACAAGTTTTGAGCAACTTCATTTTGCACTTTGAATTTGAATGGAATTAAAGAAGGAATTTGAAATGAGATATTAACCCAACATGACTATTATTGCAAATCTCAGTAGCTTAGCATCATCATGATGGATTACTGTAGCTCCATTACATAGGGGTGTTACAGCTTCTTGTGCTTGGAGAACAATACAGATAGCACGGTCGATTAATTACAAGGCGTGCGGTGTAAAAGATACTAGTGATAATTATCTTGATAAAATGACTTCCATGGTATTTTTGGTAAAGAGAAAATCAAAATTTTATAAATGTTACATACTTGTTTTTACAGAACACAGTACATACCCAGATGCTTATATATATATGCACGCGTACACTCACTCCTATGAACACACATGCACATCATACCTCCATGAGCACCCTGAAAAGACTAAACTAGTATATTATCATGTTGAAATTGACAAAGTCACCACACACGTCTCGTAGTCGATAGGGAGGTCTCCCACAGAACATGCATCGACGGAAATCCTGGAATAAATCTTGGTGCTCCTGTTGAGGCCGGTCGAAAGCGGGTGCGACCTCTCACTGCCTCTGTCGTTGAAGCGGCGCGCCGGCCGAGGGTGTCGCCTGTGACGCGTCTCGGTGTCTGCGCCTGTTCAATTCCAGATACACGTTACTGGACAGGAAGGAACATATATCTACCATGCCCATTCAATGCCCAGACAATCCTTATATGCCGCTATTAAGCAGGCTCGCCGGCCGGGAAACCCACTCCGGCGTCGCGCATTGGCTCACTTGGCCGCCTGACCTCACTAGAATCCGCTATTTAAAGGCGGCCACACCCGACTAACTCCACACCACAACACAATCCGCTCCCCATTCTCCTCACTTGCTCCGCATCCGCCATGACTGCCGACAGCTAAGCTCTATGGGAGAGCCTTTCCACGAATATGAAGCACGAGGTGGCCGCCTGACAGAGCCACCATGCTAGTGGATCGAGGTCGGCTTGCAGGCCAGCTCTCCCAAGGTCTTCAACGACGAGGACGACCCCACGATGCAGACGAGCCCCGTCGATGCCACACCGGCGCCCTTGCATGTGCACGCCGACTTCACCGTGGAGTGCATGCGCACTACAACACCACCATGACAGAGTTGCAGCCTGCGTCGGTGCCTAGGACGACGTTCTAGCAGACACAGGAAGAACAACGGTACAACAGGTTCCTCCTGGCACGTCACAGAGTGGCGTAGGGCCATATTCAATACGAGCGCGTGTGCGAGGAGGCCGTGGCGGCTATGGCCGCGGTGAACCACAACTTCGTCATGGAACAGCATGCGATCTACGAGGCCATCGTAGCTCAATCCGCCACTCGCCGGGAAGCGGTCGCCATGGAGGCACATCTCCAGGCGATCGCGGAGGAGAACAATGCCAGCTGCACCTCCTATGCACCGGCGATGAACTATCCGGCGGCCCGGTGGGACAACGACAGCGTGGGCACCACCATTTCCATCATAGACCTCATGTCCACCGGTGACAGACAGGTCACAGACTCCTCCGAGGATGAGTAGGCATGGAAGGTGGCATGACCTTGTCTCCCATGTGGGCCAGTCCATCTCCCGTGTTCTGCTCTTCCTCGTCGGAGACCTGACCTTCACTTCATGGGTCTTGCCGTCGGCGCTCATGGAGACAACGGATGGAGGAGGCAGTCCCAGGAAGGGAACAACAAGGGCTTGGACGCGGGCGGCCGCCATAGTTTCTTTTTGTTCTAAATATTCAAAATTTAACAAAAACTGATAGTGCTTCCATGAGTGTCGTCTGTTTATGTAAACTGTATCCAAACTTGAATGAAGTCCGGTCGTGTCCATGGACTGGTCCCCCTGTCCGCGGATGGATGCGGGAGGAAATTTGGGGGTCGTGTTGGAGATGCCCTTACACATTTTCCTATGAGAAGATTAGTACAAAGCAAAGTTAGAGTCGTACCTTAGTTTGCTCGGCATTACTGTCTGACCTCTCATCAAATTGTCGTGCTCATCTAAGGAACTGTGCAGCATGGGGAAAAACCTCAGCTCAGATGCCTGCCACCACGAAACAATGCCGGAGGGGGATCTAATCTCCCCTACGTCCGAGCCGTGCCACAACACTACAAAAAAATACACTTCTGTGATGATACATGTTTGTCACAGTAGGTCGCATTTTTTGTCATGCATGTGCATCCATGACAAATTTATGACAGAATCAAGATAGTCATACCTGTGTTGTCGTAGAAGTGTTCCATGACATTACCAAAATTATCATCACAGAAGTGTCCACTTCCATGACGATAAATCGCGCGTCACAGAAGTGCTTTCGTCAAGGGTGACCGACACGTGGCATCCACCGTAACGGAACACCGTTAAGCTATCGGGTCGGGTTTTGGATCCAATAACCCGTTAACAACCCCGACCAATGGGGATTTTCCACGTGTAAAATCATCATTGGATGGAGGAGACACGTGTCAGGTCCGCGTTGGCACAGGTGTCACTCATCCAATGGGCGAGACGTGCCTATGATATGTTGACACGTGGACCGGCCCATCAAGTTTAAATGGGCCAGCCCAACTGAAGGCCCACAAGATTTTGTGGACCATAACGGGCCGGCCCAGCTAAAGGCCCATGAGTTTTTACGGACCATAATGGGCTGGCCCAGCTAAAGGCCCACAAGATTTTGCGGGCCATAATGGGCCGGCCCAGGTAAAGGCACGCAAGATTTTTGTGTGTCATAATGGGCCGGCCCAGGTAAAGGCCCACAAGATTCTTGCGGATCATAATGGGCCGGCCCAGCTAAAGGCCCACGAGATTTCACCAACATTAATGGGCCGGCCCAGCTGTAGGCCCACAAGATTTTGAGGACCCTAGTAGGCCGACCCATTAACTGGCTGCCATGTTTTGGGCCAAATGCCGGCCCATATTTGATCCGGTCCATTAATGGCCCGCCACGCTCCGGGCCTAATAGTGGCCCATATGAGATCCGACCCGTTAAAAGCCTACCATGTTCTGAGCCAAATTACGGCCCAGATCAGGTCCGGCCCTTTAAGAGGCTTTGGGCTCAATTATGGCCCATATCAGATTCGGCCCGTCAACTGGACACTATGCTTTTGGGCCCACTTGCTAAAGGCCCACTTAGTAATTCGGCCTGATATTAGTTTTGGCCTGTTAAGGGCCCGTTTAACATTTTGGCCCTATATTAATTTCGGCCTGTTAAAAGCCCGTCATATAGTTGGGCCTAACTACGGCCCGGTTTGCATCCGACCTGCTCGCAGCCGATATCTGATTGGGCCAAACAAGGACCGAGACAATTTTGGCCTGTTAAAAGCCCGTGATTTGATTCGCACAATCATGGGCCGGGGTTCATTTCGGGCTGCTGCCGGCCCATGAGCTGTTCGGCACCTTTCAGGCCCAACCTACATCGTGATTGCATGACGGCCCGATTATGTACCGTAATTTTACGGTTTGGCCGGTTTACTGCGAAGACAGGATATATATACAGTAAAATAACTGCAGCATCGTGAATAAGAAAAAACCTAGACTATACAATAAAGAAATTACGGCATATTACATCCACTGGGCATCAAAGTTCGCCACTATGATAATAAAGCACAAGCAGACAACAGATTACATACACTGGGCATCAAAGATCGCCACTAGTGCAAATAAACACGCCGATAAAATAATATACAAAACCGACAACACTTCAATAGAGTTCAAGAAAGGTTAGCCCTGCTGGGGAATTGCAGCGCAAGCAGCTGAGCAAGATGATGAGACTGCGCTTGTTCAACACTTATATCTTCCTCACTCTGAAAGATAAACAAGCAGACAGATGACATGTTTTGCACATAAAAGTACCAGTGCTGACAATTCATCACATTTCTTACTAACGAATAAAGTGACACAGTTTAAAATTGCATTAACACAATATGGTATTGTTCAGGTCAAGACATGGCAGGAAATGACATTGTGAAGGAGTTGGTAGCTTCACGACACCACTGGATTATAGATCAAGAACTCATAAGTATCAATGGTTAGTGTGCTGTCAATTTATACCATTTCAGATTGGCAAATAAAGAGACGGTTTAAATAATAGTAGAATGATATGACATTGTTCATAGTTAAGACATTGCAGAATATGACATTGTGCTGTAGTGGGTAGGTTCACCACACCACTGGATTACGGATGAAGAACAGAAGCATACATGCAGTGCAAAAGAAGATCACTTGCTCTGTATAGTTTAATTTACATGGAATGAAGAAGGAACTTGGTTGTACAACTGAAAACTTAAATTGAGAAAGGACAAACTTTTGTTTATGAACTACATAATAAACTTTAAACAAGCAATTTGATGCAAACACCAAAAATAAACAGTTGTTGCAGTCATGCCTAACCAAATATATACAACAAAGTTTGAAGGCTTGAGATGGACAAACTTACATTATTGGTGAAGACAGGCTCTATAAAGGCCTTGTCCATGCTGATGGGGGGG
>NC_041388.1:489947394-489953286 GCF_002162155.2 Triticum dicoccoides | reverse complement strand
GATACAGGCAAAAGGTACAGCCAAGAGCAATGCACAGCTAAACTTCTTCAGTACCAACCTTATGGTAAGAGTAAATATAGATCTGATGTGTAGAAAATGGAGGGCAAAGGAAAATAAGCTGCAGAGTGATGGTACATGAACAACTACTTGTCATTATAAGTACACTGATAAAGGACAACATGTACTTACAAGAACAATGCAGAGCTAAAAAACATTGGCATTGGATATATTCTACACTAATATAACCATTCATACAGATCAGATCATTTGGAGCGAACAATTGATAAGCAAGCTATCATGCATACTGCTGTCACATAATGAACCAGGTATGTATGCAAGTACAGTGATACAGGATAATAGGTACTAACAAGAGCAAAGCAGCGGGCAGCATATTTGCGATATCTTGTCGTTCTTGTCAAACCGGAATTCTTCTTCGAGAAGATTTCCTGCAAAAAAGATCCGTAAGGCACACGTGGAAAAGTAGAAGTTCAAATTGTCATGTGATTTCATAGACAGTACCTCATCCTGGGAACGAGGCCAGTGCATAACAAGGTTTTTCCATTCAATGTCTTCTAAATTTAGCATAGGATACTTCACCGGAAATTCGTTTATAGACTTGCCATCAAAGTGTGATTTCCTCAGGTAACACCGATACTGCTGCAATACTTCCTTGAAAAGCACAAGCAAGCTTTGCTCGTCATGACTATCCAGATTGACCCTCGCCTAGTTACAACAATGTAATGTAAATCATTGATGTGTTTAATCAGCAGAAAACAGGAAAATAATAACCATGCATAATAGCACTTACACGTAAGTTGGAAAGGAAGATGTGAAAGTGGTGTTTGTCTTCACAATAATCTTCCCATGATGGGAATATATGCACGTAGTCCCTAAAAACATTGAAAGCATTGTCTTTTAAACTGGGAATAAATGGAATGAGGTTCCAATCTGCAGGAATTGGCCGTCTGTGCAGTTGGGATAGGTCTTCGGCCGGTGGACTTGCTGTACTTTTTGCTGGAGTGGGATTTTTCTATGGTACGGCTGGTGCTATGGCAAATGAAATTGGTATACCTTTTGCTGGAGTGCAGGTCCTGTGTGCTAGGGCTAGTGGTGTGGCCAGTAAAGTATGGGTACAGTCTGCTGGAGTCGGTCCTACATTTTGTGTCACTGGCTGTACATCCAATATAAGTGGGGTGCTGTCTGATTTCTCTGGCACCACCATGTTTTTCAAGGACTTTGCTGGTGCTCCTTCAGGTTCGGAAATCACCCTCTTCCTTTTTGATGTCTGATGCACAAGAACAACATTTGAGTGGAAAAACATGGTATGATGACAGATGGAATATGTATTGATAATGGATGGGCATGGCATCTCGACATATATGATGAGTAAACTAAGCATATGGCGGTGCAACAAAGTAGAAGAAATGCAAGACAACATATGCAAGGTACCCGCAATCAATAAAACATTGCCAAATTAGAACAGGCACCTTGATGGGTGAACATGATAGGCCATCTGCCTTTCACTCCTCAAGGTTAGAATAGTCATTAGGATCATATTCTGAACAAGAATCAACAGGTGGGGAGCGTATGAGTTTCATTGCATCCAGAATGGCACTCAATGCCTTGGTGCCAATTTTGTAAGTCATTGCAGTGTTTAGCTTCAAGAGTGGACTGCTGCTAGTGCGACACAAGGCAGCTACACAGATCATAGTGTAGATATAACGGGAAAACCTTAAGCATCAGAGTAAAATCAGCAAAGTGGAACTTGCTGGAATATATGTGCTAGTATTGCCGGTACGGGTAGAAAGGCTTCGGATACCAACTCTCTTCAAGTGAAGGTGCGGTACTATTAATATCAGTGTAACTCTCAAAGGCGACACAACTCCCCGCATTTCCTTATTATTCTTATAGGATTCAAGTGGGCAGGCCACTACAAATCCTATTCCTATGTTTACAAGATCCTACGAATCAAAGAGGCTCAAAGTGTCCATCACAACCGACCGTATAGACCTCTATACTGCAAATGTCCCTTCTCATCTTCAGTACAAGGAACATATTGTACTACTATCATACTCCCTCCGTTCCAAAATATAAGTCTTGGTAGAGATTTCCACTATGGATCACATATAGATGTATCCAGATACATTTTAGAGTGTAGATTCACTCATTTTGCTCCATATGTAGTCCATGGTGGAATCTATACAAAGACTTGTATTTAGGAATGGAGAGAGTACATATTAAAGAAGAACGGAAGAGGAACATGGTAAAGAAGAGCAAGCAAATTTTGGATAATAAAATGTTGGTTGCGTAGTGCCCACACATGATGAACCAGAGCGCATTAAGAATGCAACTCCCAGCTGTCTCTCGACCATTTCAGGTGGTTGGATGAAGATCCTACGTCTCCTAACCCTTCTTCTTCCTCATCTCTGATTCTTCCCATACAGAACACCGCACAGGCCGTCGGACGGACCACCGGCCCCCACTGCCTGTGTTCCTCCACCACCCCCACCCCCACCCCCGCCCCAACCCCCACCCGCGTCAAGTTTTCTTTGTTCGGCGAGGCCCCACAACCACCCGAGCCCCTTTGATCGCACCGGCGAACTCCGGCGAGCTCTAAAAAATCGACTGACCCAATTTTGAAATTTAGTCTACTGTGATTTAACTAGTGTGGAATATAAAAGGGGAAAACCATAAGCATTGGGAGTATAGTGTTGAGCATGCCATGGCGGATCTGAAGGTGCAAACCGGACAAAGGCAACTTCGCAACCAAGACAAGAAATCAGAGTAAAGCAGTGGTGATCTATTTTCTTGCTGCGATAAATAAGTTGAGCAGATACGAAAGAGTACCGCCTCTAGTGCGGCGCCGTGTACGCATCTGTTAAGAATTTGACGGTGGTACAGTAGCGATGGCTGTCGGCGGCGTGGAAGCAGATCTAGGAGGGTATACGGTGGCGGTGGGGCACGGTGGACGATACGGTCGTAGGAGCGGCGCCGGCAAGGTGGACGACGGCGGGGATGAAGCGAGAGGACGGGATGCAAGGATCCCGATCCGAAGCCGTGGATGAGAGAGGTCAATCTCTTGTAGTGGACGACGGCGTCGGGGTATCAACTCCGGCATGGTGGAGGAGGACGACGGTGGATGGGGTAGCGGACAGCGGCGGACGGAGGAGGGTGGGGTGGAGAGGGTCTTTTGGCGCCCACGGAGTACGAATGGGGAAAAGGGAGGTAGAGAGGACGGGGGAACCATGTATTCAGGGCGCGCTTGTCTCAAATGCGAGGAAATTTACAAACTTAGCCCCCATTTCAAATTTCTACTACATCACAACAACATTAGTCGGTTGGGGATAGGACGGTAATCTCGCATACGCCGAATATTTGCCGACGAGAGTTTGTTTTTGGCGCCCACCGTGTATGAATATGAATCGGGGAGGGAGTCGATTTTGGCCGAGGACACATTGTGTTTTGGCACCCACCGTGTATGAATCCGGGTGAGATGCGGTTACATCACGTTTGGGTGAAATTACAAACCTACCCCTATCGAAACCTATAGAAATCCAGCAGATAGGCTTACCGTGGCAGGGATAGGCAGTAGTGATTTTCATCTCGCAGATTTTGGTTTCGGGCGGTTACTGCGACTTTCCCCGCTTCATTCAAATTTTGCAGAGTGCACGTTTACCGTGCCAACTCAATTCGAATCCCGTTTGTATTCTAATTTTTTTCCGGGCGGGATCCATTTTCAATTGGAATTACATTTTATATACATCATTTTTTATATATACTTTCAAAAGCACAACACCATTTATACATAAATATGGTTTACAAATGGCATGATCTTAGATTCATAAGGTTGTATCCATCAATTTGGATTTTCAAATATTTGAAACCACTTTATGTTGAAATCCAATGTATGCATTTCTCGCTAACTGTCTCCAATTAATGTGTGTTTCATGCGGGGTTTTTTACTTCTCAAACATGTATAATGTGCTTCACACACGCAACATATAGTGTAATCCCGTTTAGACATTAATTGCATATAAACCATGCATTGTTTGTAATTGAAGAATCTATGGATCACCAATATTGATAAACTATATAACATTACACGTGTACCCAAATTCAAATGAATATGCATGTTTGATACAACAATTTGCTTTATGATATTATCGATGTTGTGATCTCCAATTTAAATATTTGAATCCCCTTTAATCCAGATATTCGTCTTATATAGCTATCACTCATGCTTATATAGGACTATCTCTCTGGACCTATACGCATTCATCGTCTCTCAGGTATCTCTCGTGCCACATGTATGTCGACAATGATCTTTTATCTTCGTAACACACTGACGGTACTCTCTCCCTCGACCTTCATCACTCTATCTCTCTCTAAGTATATCTCGCTCCCTGCTATGTGTCTCTAACTATGATTCTCCATGTGGAATCTCTTTCTCTCACACAAACACAAAACTTTGTCTCCCAGGGTCTCATTTCTCTCTACTATTCCCATGTGTGCCACTCGCACACCCCTCATACCGAGATGTCTTTCGCTCCTTAGATATGAGAACCTACGAATCTTCCTCTTCAATATCTCTTTCTCACACACAAACACAAACTCTGTCTCCCAGGGTCTCATGTTCTCCATTGTTCTCTTGTATGTCGCTCACACACACCCTCTCTCCCTAGAGATATCTTGCGTTCCCTCGTATGTCTTTCTAGCTATCACTCTCGTTGTGAAATATCTTTCTCTCTCGCAGACACAAAACTCCGTCTCTCTGGATCTCATTTCTCTCTGATATCTGTTTGTATGTGACTCACATGCACCCTCTCTCTATCTCTCTCACACCCACACACATAACCCAGCCTTCTGATCCACTCGACTCCTATCTCTAACGCACACTAGCTAGCATCTTTATCTTTCTATTTATCTGTTTCTCCATCAGCCTTCTTTCTCGCCCTCACTCTTGATTTCTATCACGCACACTACATATGTTTCTCTCTACATGCAGTCAAGTGCCCTCTCACACACATATATAACTTCACCCTTTGAACCACCCGACGGTCATCTCCAACACCCAAACTAGCGGATGTCCCTCTAGCTAGCATCTCCATCTCTGTATCTATCTGTAGTTTCTCCGTCAACATTTCTTTCTCGCACGGAGTCTTGCTTCCTATCACCCACACTACATATGTCTCTCCATACATATGCATTTATAGGTTGGTCTCTTTTGCACAATCGTTGCGCCTTACTCCCTCTGCTCGCCATAGATGCATGCTCCATCCCACACCACTATCTCTTAAAGGCAAAAACACATGCTCAATTGTCGGGCCTTCTTCCCTGCATTCTCACATGCATGCATATTGTCATACCGATCCGTCTCTCCCATGTCGTTGATCTTATGACTTATGTCTTCTTTCTTTTATCTCGATCATGCGCGCGCGCACACACACACATCCCACATATACATGTATACCTCTCACACATGCACGTTCAAGGTCTCTATGTCTCCATACGTAGTATATTACCCTCAATCCTAACGCCACATCGAATCGTTCTCCTCTTTTGTGCACATAACTTCCGCCTGGATGGGTAAAACATACACTCACACTTAACAATCTCCTTCTAGCTACCCCCCGCCTCTCACTCTTCCCCCATATCCCCGAAACCAATAAGACCATCCCTTTGTTTAATTCCCGCCTACATGCACCATCGATAATAGTAGTCTTCCTCGGTGTCTCTCGAACAAACACATTCTCTTGATGTCGACTCCTCTCACGCGCACACACCTTCTCTTCCCTCTCTACGGGCATTTTCTCTCTCACACCCCATCGTTGGTGGCCTCTGCCATACACATCACCTCTCTATGATGAAGCCATGCACACTTAAATTACATCC
>NC_041388.1:489923315-489947166 GCF_002162155.2 Triticum dicoccoides | reverse complement strand
GACTCCATCTCTCTCTCTCTCTCACACACACAAACTAAGACTCCATCTCTCTCTCTCTCTCTCTCATCTCTCTCTCTCTCACACACACCCCCCCCCACACACACACTAAGACTCCATCTCACACACACATGCTCTAGGCGGAGCATTTGTTCCTACCACCCTTCATCCAACCTTACCCGTATGATAAACAATCACCTTTATTTACTTGCATAACATGGACAAATTCCACTTTACTTTAGTAGTCAGCAAACTTATCATCTGTACCCTTATAAAAAAACGAGTTGGCGGTGATGGTGTGCCTGCCATCTTGTAATACAGACTGCATGATCTATATCTGAGGATAGAAAGCAAACTATGATAATTTTACAAAAGATACCCGCACCTCTCTCCACATCATTATCTCCCGCAATCTCATTGCTCAGCAATTAAAAAAGGAATAAGTCTCTGGAACAATCAGCATGCATGGTGGCCGCTGCCGCCTGCCGGCGCCGTCCATCCCCATGCCTCCGCCCATTCCGACCACCAGTCACCACCACGCTCCACTCCTCCTTGCCTTATCTCTCATCTTTCATTTTTTCGATGACATTCTCGAGATACCAGTTTTCTGATAAAATTCTCGAGATATCATTAGTTTTTACACATGGGATTACTCCTGCATGGGTCAATCACAACAGGTGTTTTGTAAAAAAATGCATATTGATGTTCCGTGCAATGCACGAGAATCTTGCTTGTAATTATATAGCGCAAATCACGAGCAAGAAGTGAATTTTTTTGACACAACCACGTTAACATGGCCACGTAAATCACTAGCTAAAGTAAATATCATTATACTTATATCCCGATGCAAAACGTTGAGTACATGTCCGAAGAGTAGAGTCACACACACGCACTCTGTCTCTCAGAATCTTTCTCACACACACACACACCAGTTACGTGATGCCCACTTAAGCAGACATGTATGTTACAATTTGTGCACCCGCGGGTACACGTGATGCTGCGCATTTGTTTAAGCCGGAAGGCGAACCCAAACAGTAGCTGCATTCATTCCCCTCCCGCCGCCTCTTCTCTGGTCGCTGTCGCCCGGTAGCCATAGGCCGGCCGAAGGTAACAACATACGCCATACTCCCGCCGGAGCGGCGCTTTAATATGGAAATTTTAGTGGCCATGCATGCATCTTTTTGTGCTAGCACTCCTATATAAGGGTTGACCGGTCGCTTCCCACGGACGTGCGTGGGCGATGGAAGAGGAAGGAGAAGGGAAGCGGGCTGTGGAGTAACGTTTTTACCACAATTTATTAGGAAACTGAGTGCAATAATTGAGTAGTTTTGCAAACTACTAGTACTACACCTGAAACGGTTCAAACCCTATACTCCCTTGCCAGCGCGAGCTTCCCGCGTGAAACGGTCAGCATCGCCCTGGAGTGTCAGTGCCGCATTAATGCCCGGCCAGAGCGGAGGCGACCTTTCACTGGCACCGGCTTTGAAGTGGCGCGACGGCCGAGAGAGCGCCGCTTCCCGGTGCACGCGACTGCTCCGCGTCGAGACTGGCCATAGGCCCTGTTTGGATCCATGGGTTAGAGTTAGTTTGAGCCAGTTGGGGCTCAAATAGCCCTAAAGTATCCAAGCATGAGGGTTTAAATTGGAGCAAGTTGCACCGAACCCACCAAAAAAAACTATCCCACCCAAGAGGTGCTAACTGGAGATAGTTCTCATTGGGACCACTGAAAAATCACTTTTTCTCTCTCCATGAAGTGCATTTATTGTCAATCTAACCCTATCACCCAAACACCTCTTTGGCTACATTTAGTTCAGGGTTAGTCATGAGTTAGTCTAACCTCTAGCTAAGTTAGAGTATCAAACAGGAGCAATATAGGACATGCAAGTTGCTCAAAGCATACAGGCAAATTTGTACGTGAAAGGATTTTTTCTTTTTGAAAACGAAACATGAAAGGATTTTTTTAGAATGCTCTTGGCATGTCGCTAACATGTGATAGTTATCCGACCTCAATAGACAATAGAAATGCCAGCCCGCCGCACTTTGATATAGACAAGGAGGGAGAAGCGATACATGATGCTGGATTACTAGAGATAGGTGTCGCACGGAAGCCAAGAAATATGGTGATAGCGTGGGTTAGCCATGTACTAGTATGATGTAACTACACTGGGCTGCCTTGTTTCGTACTCTTCCAGTCCACTGTGGAGATGATTGGTTAATTTTATATCGCTGAATAATATTAAATATTATGAGTGCAGACGCTCCACCACGAGGTTCCTTGCTCCTTCTCGGTCATCCGGAATCTATGTTCTTCCACTCTATTTTTTTACGTGAGCTTTGTTCATCCTTTTGCCAACACGCGAGACATGTAGCATCAAGGTGCACGTGTTATGCAAGGATCATTCCATCTATATGAAGAACACGTGGGACTGGAACTACGAGACGAACATGTACCCAGGAGTGGACGTACGAACCTGAGTAATGTAGCGCAGTAAGTGAAGTAGAAAGGCACAAATGGTATGAACATGCGTGGCATATAGGGTGTCTTTGGTTGCGTTCTCGTCTCAGCATAGTTGTTCCCTCTTCATGCATGCTCAACTCAACACCCCTCTTCATGCATGCTCTCTTCATGCATGCTTCTAGTGTATTTGTGCTAAACTAGTGTGGACTCATGCACCCTCCATACACTCTACCAAACACCCAAAAGTAGGCCGAGAAGGGAACTCTTGGGCGGCATTTGTTTCTTACTATGTACTACCACTAAATGTTGTATGCGCAATGCACGATGATGTTATGGAGTACGCGCCTAATTACTCTACTACTACTATATTAGTTGGAGGCACATATTAACTTTTATATTTGTTTACGTGTAGTGTATTTGTGCTAAACTAGTGTGGACTCATGCACCCTCCATACACTCTACCAAACACCCAAAAGTAGGTCGAGAAGGGAACTCTTGGGCGGCATTTGTCTCTTACTACGTACTACCACTAAATGTTGTATGCGCAATGCACGATGATGTTATGGAGTACATGCCTAATTACTCTACTACTACTATATTAGTTGGAGGCACATATTAACTTTTATATTTGTTTACGTGTATTCCCCGAGACCTTCCAACTAGATGTGTCTTTCTCTCCAGGTCGCACTTTGTATCGTTCATACCACTAAGTACTACTACGTGTGGTCTCCGACCCAGAAGTGGAAGAAGTGGAGACGCTCTAGCACGCTGTTTTTTTACGCTGGGCTCTACCACCCTGTTCATGTCACACTCCTTTCGCTGACGTGTGGGACATCCAGCACGTGCCGTGTTTGGCACCCTTCGTCGTAAGAGTTGAAACGCTAGCATTCATTAGAAATAAAAAATAATTATAAATCGGCAGTGATACTATTTTTTTGCGAACCAATCAGCAGTGATACTATACCACGCGGTTTCCTTGCTCCTCGATATCGGAAAAAATACTTCTATTCGCCAACATGTGGGACGTCGACCATCCTAGTCCACTTGCCATGCACGCAGAACTCCAAGGGAGAGTCACCCAGGTCGTCGCGCCGCAGTAACAATGACTAATGAGCCGTCAAATCACAGGCCCACTTCCCACTTTGAAGTTGCTCGGACGAAGGAACCATCATGACTTCGTTGAATTCCGCTTCTTGAAGAAAACTACTGTACCAGTAGTACTGCTAGCTACAGTAGTTACTCCAACAGAGGCCTCCTTTCGTTCATAGGATAGGAATATGAAAATCATAGGAAGTGAGATGACATGCATCTCAATTCCTATAGAGAAAGAGATGCCATTTGATGCTTAGGATAGGAATTTTTCCATTTAGTCTAGGCTAATGTACTGGTAATTTGCTCTAAAAACTATAGTAGTAACTAGTAGTATTGGTACATGCTCGTACTCAAACACAGACACACACACTACCTACTAGTACTACTACTTCTCACATGCTGGGCAGACGCCGTCGTTCTCCTTCCCGGCTTTGTCGGCAACACCCCACCGTGCTTGGATCTCCGCTGACCTCTCCGCAGCAGCGCGTGCGTCCTTTTCTTTCTTGTGGCGGCGGGCCTCTCTTTTCTTGAGTGCTTTCTGACTTTTTTGCTCCCTCTGTGCGGCTTTGGCCGCCTCTTGCTCTACCACCCATTCGGCCTTGGCATCTTCAAATTCCTCCCACATAGTTGTGAGGTCGCGAGCGGCGATGAACTCGGCACGGCGCGATGCCATTGCTTCCCTACCATTTTGTGTGCGGTCGTGGGCGGCGAGGAACTCGGCGTGGCGGGATGCCATCGCTGCCTTACCGGTTAGTGTGCGGCACGGTGGCATGAACGACGCTTGGTGAGAGCTATGGGGTGGAGTGGATGGACAACCGTATAGTGCATTGGTTTGTCAAGAGCTCAAGGACAGAAGACGAAGCAAATTTGGATTCCCCTTCAATCCTGGTCATTTATTACCGAGTAAAATGCATTGGTGGTCATCGAACTTGTCTTGATAGCTCACTTTGATCATTGTATACGAGATATGGTGATTATACGGTCACTGGCTCAGCGTATAGCTCCGTATTTGTCTGGTTGACCAGTCAAACAGTCCGCATGCGCCTCATCAGCTCATGTTCTTTATCTATCTACGCGGGCCTACCTGTCAATGGAGAAAAAAATACTGTAAAAACCAAAATTATGCATATGTGGGGAATCAAACCACGGATTCGTCGCTGCAACGCACCCTCATCAGCCAAATGAAAATGAAATACCTCGCGTCAGACACTCACGCTCACGCTGTCAAAGCATGCTAATGCATGCACGTCGCCCTCTAAATTAAAGTCCTGCTCATGGCGCAACGCAAACGGCGAGCCCATCATCTGCGCGCCCCGGCGGTGCCTGACATTACTGTTTAGACGTTTGATGGAGGCCTACGTGAACGCCGAGCATGTATTCACCTGGCTCAACACCAACGGTCATACTCGGACCGCCTTGCTCATGTATATCGTCCATCACAACAACAATCTATAAAACAGCCTAAGCTAGAGAGGGTACTATGGTAGTATGGTACGGAGTATGTACTATCGTGAGCGACCGATCTTAGTGCCACTGCACACCGAAACCCCTTCCATCGCTAGCGCGCGCTTCCCGCCTGAAACGGCCACCTTCTCTCCAGAATGTCAATGCCGCATTCACCGGACTTAACTGCAGGTGCAATTGGTGTGTCACTGATTCGCCCACCTTTCCTTCGTCGGTACAGAAGAAAAATGGCAGAAGTGAGTAGCCTGGAGTGAGGTTTTCTTCAAGAAAGGGGAGAAAGGGCTTGAACGAGCGTTCCAGTGAAATGATGGTTGCTTCGTCTAGTCCAACTTGGAGGCCACCTTACCATTGCTGGTAAAGGTGTGGGTTTTGTGATATCACAGGTCATGACGGCCACACCGGGGTGACATGTGAGTCTCGACTGTAGCACCTCGCTGTGATTTGGTGGATGGCACGCGGGCTCGGATGTTTTGAAATGTCCTGCATGTAGATAGAGCGGCTAGTCATATAGGAGTGCTCAATATTGTGCACCGCGACCAAGGCGGAGAGGAAAATGAGAGAACTACGTAATTAATGCATGAGTTTAATTAGGGTAGTTTTGTAAAGTACGAGATACATTCCTCCAATCGCAAAATGCCTTGGTTCATGAGATTTGAGATTTGAGCCCTCTAAACCGGAAGGGAGGGAGTACTGCACACGGTGTAGTCTAGTCACTTGTTGAAATCTCTAGAAAGGCAAATACTCCTTTCTGGTTTACAGGGCTATACTACTCCTTCCGTCTAGGTGTGTAAGTCATCTTACAAAAAACCAAATAGTCCCAAAACACTTAGGCGCGGTGCATTAACTTCTACCTTGTTTCTTGTTTCTTGACATATCAACCAATAAGAGATGAGAGGTGTGCATGCTTTAAATGACTTACAATGGCTAGTTCATTGCATGCAATGCTATTAATTAGCAAATAAACATTGGTGACCCCAGGAGGAAACAGTGCTAAGCGCGTGGACCTATGCAGAATGAGTATCAACCAATGGATAATGGAGTTTAATTGTTAAACAATAGCAATTTTGTCTCATGCAAGAGACTGGCTAGTACTCCAAGGAACCGCACCACGCGAGCGTTCGCAACTGCCACGTTCGGGTTGCGCTTGGCTCTTCGCCTCTTCGAGAAGACGAACAATGATGTTACTCCTACTTCTACAGTATCGAATCCACTGATGCATGTCCGTCCACCTCGTGCGGGAGGGATAGCGTGTAGCGAAAGCTTCTACTTACTGCTCCTGCCTTTGCGTCTATGATAGGTGGACCCAACAGGTGGTTGGCCCTCCTGTCATGCAGCCAAAGGCAGGTGCAGTTAAGGCACCGGAGCTCAGTCCGCGAGGGAGAGGGCGTTGTAGTAATCAAATTTCTCGGTCTTGTACGAGTTGACGCGACACATCAAAGCACTGCACTCGATATAAGTCTTTTTACACATTTCAAATGGGCTACTTCGTATGTAGGAGTAGACATATTCTGCTTCATATGTAGTCACTTGTTGCAGTCTCTAAAAAGACTTATATTTGGAAACGGAGGGAGTACAACGCATGCATGCATGCCGTGACTTTCCTTTTGATACTTGCATGTGTTGATTTGATGCACCTTGCCAAATTTTGACTATAAATTTAACTAACCAAATTTTCATGCATGTCACAAAAAATTACGGGGCTGTTTGGATTGTGACTATGTTTGTCTTATGTTGCCACATTATTTTTCCCACACTTGCCTAACCTGAGTTGCTCAAATTGTTAGACACACTTTGGCTTGCCTAAGGGAATCTTGCCATAATTTTTGTGTCTATGACATGTGGGGTACACTGCTAATAAAATATTTCTTGTCTTAGGTGTGGCTAATAAAAAAGACTTATATTTAGGAATGGAGGGAGTATAAAATATAAATAATAATGCATGTAGGGGCAACCCACGTTTCCGCTAATTTTAGCCATGGACTTGTTCACAATTTTTATGAGGGGGTGGTTGTTCATTTAATGGAGGGACTTGTAATACCAGACTTGAACGATACAAAGTGTGACCCGGAACACCGTAACACCACTTGGAACAAGCGGGTAGCTATCTCAAAAACAATCAACAACTAAAAAACCCGCGACCTGGCATGTAGTAGTACACAATTTTAAACGATTGTTTTGATGGAGTGAAAAAGGAAAACTACCCCACTACGTATATATAGGCCGGAGCCTCCGCGCTTGCTTGCTAGGGTTGCTCTATTCACACACTCTCATCCTCTCCAGATCTAAATAAGATAGGGGTAGTAACACTGTCTTTCTCCCTTCAAAAAACACCGGCTTTCTATCCTCACCACTGGTTACAGATCCGGACATATCCCCCTCCGCCAGTGAAGGGGAGGAGGGGCAGCGTTTAGGCCGTCGTCGACAGCGAGGGAGGAGACCCACTGCCGGCCGCACCGTTATCTCTGGCTGAGCGCCGGCGCAGGAGGTCCTCCGATCCCTTCGTCGTTGCCTGTGGGCGGATCCGGCCTCCCGCCGCCCACCTATCCACATCCCGACGACCTTTAGGTATATCTTCGTTCGAAACCGCCTTAGCTCTACTTCCCCAGCTTTCTACGTCGCTGCATGTGCATCATTTTCTACCTCTCATCCCCTCTCGATCGGATGGTCCAACGTCACATTTTTTTTCTATTGTTAGAGGTAAAGCTACTTCATGTAGTCGAATCTTCTACTCCCTCCGTCCGAAAATACTTGTCATTGAAATGGATGTATCTAGATGTATTTTAGTTCTAGACACATCCATTTTGATGACAAGCAATTCCGGACGGAGGGAGTACTTGGTTCAAACAAGAAATAAAGTACGGGTGGGGAATTTAGTATGTACATCGGACTTGGTACAAACAGGAAGGAAAGGGGGTGAAAGTAGTACAGACTGGTCATCCAACCGGTCTCTTGGTCGAAAAGGGAAATATAGGGGTAACAATGTACACAGTGGTATGACCAGAACTAGATTTTCTATCCACACATAGGAGTAGGTGGCTAGATTGAACAAAAATGGGACCAACGCATATATGTTTCTTGGATGTTTGTTTCTCGGGGCAACAAACTATGAATCACCACTTTATGCCCCTGTTTACGTACATGGTGCTGGACTGCTGGTGCACCCACTGTCCCATGCCCTTATACCAAATATTTAGGCTCCGTTTGGAATAAAGGGGCAGAAAACATAGGTCTTGATGAAAATAGAGGAATAGGAAAGGAATGTAGGTATAAAACTATGGAACAGTGAACCGGAGGAAACTCTCAAGAGAATGTGTTCGGATGGACTATGAAATGTACAGATTTGTTTTTTTAGAGTAGCATGCTTGGCAGTATGAGATGCTATTTGTTTATTCAGCTGCACAGTGACTACTATTTTCCTCACCTCATGTACCACACATAGGTTGATTTTTTTATTCCGACAACACAGCACAGCAACCTGTCTAACGCATGGCAGCGAGCACCTGCCTCGGGCTTCCGCCCAAAAAATGAGCAGCGCATGGATGTTTCTAATCCTATGGAATCAGTACTACCAGACCAGCTTTCCTATGAAATACTATTCACCTTTCCCGTGTTCCGAACGGTTGGAAGGGAAAGAATACCGTAGGAATTGTGTTCCTACAAAAATCCTGCACCAAACCTATGAACCGAACGCAGCCTTAGCTGTTCTTAATCTAATGTCCCTGGTAAAAATGAAGCCATGCCACTATTATAAGCCATGACAAGTTTAGCCAAATGTTTTGCCTGTAATTGTTTGAGACTCTGATTGTTTCCTCTGTGCCTTTTTGTGCAAACAGGGATATCCAATTCACCTGGTTGCTGTTGTGACCTTTTGGTGCACTGCACAAAACTCTTCTTAAAAGAAGTGACTTTTGTGCTGTTTAACTGGAATGTCAGAATGGAATAGTTGGTTCATTTTGGTGGAACTGCACAAAGGGAGATCTGTGTTTCAATCCTCATCATCCATATTGGCGCCATAACCTTCCTTTAGGTAAGAATGATATTTAATGCATGTGTTCATCTCTATTTTCCGACTGCCATGAGAAAATAATGCTGTTTTTTACTAGTACACTTGTACTCCCTCACTGAAAAAACCAATTCTAAATTAGAAGGCTAATCATGTACTTGGTTTCACCAACTGGTGAGGAGAAAGAGAAACAGAGCATGAAGAGGAAGAAGAAGAAGAATAAACAGTGCCAAGGCGATCTTGCTGAAGCCAGAGGCCTCAGTCGAGGCCATTCAAGGGCTCCGGCAACGACTACCTTACATGTGAGACGATCCTCCAGGGAGCCCTTCCACTTCTGCTATCTCACTTAATTAATTAGGAGTACTTAAGTACCACT
Source organism: Triticum dicoccoides (assembly GCF_002162155.2). Taxonomy (NCBI): domain Eukaryota; kingdom Viridiplantae; phylum Streptophyta; class Magnoliopsida; order Poales; family Poaceae; genus Triticum; species Triticum dicoccoides. The sequence goes on along the minus strand of NC_041388.1, from coordinate 489,937,776 downwards.
AATTTATTATTGCCTAATTTTCCTGTTGGAGTTAAACAAATCTTTAGTAGGACCCTATGCTGAATCATGTACATGTGTATGTTTGTCTATGGAGGTGAATCATGTGGTGGAGCAGGGAGGGAATATTATTAGTGTCATGACATAATAGTGCTATTGTTTTGCATGTCAATTTATTGCCATTGGTTTAATGAGGCAATGTTTTGCGTATTGTCCATCATGAATTTCATGCTACTATTTGAGTAATATGCTAATGTCTTCCTATCCTTTCTCACTAAGCTAATGAAGGTTTCACCTTGTTCCTACTTGTGAAAATAGGGATCATGTTGTGCCAATCATACATTTTAGTGGAACTACACAAGACAATACAATGAATTGTATCCCAGCTAGTGCTTTAACTCTGCTGGAAGTTCTTGATAATCTTTCGATATAATCTCAGCACTGGTAAACAAGAGTGATTTCAACCATACATTTGAAGTGCACAAAAATACATACTATTGTGTGATTCCAGTGAGTGCTTTATCATCTCTTATGGGACTACATGAATAAGCTTTTTTTCCCAGGTTGGTACGGTCCTAAGGCCTTCATCCATATTAGTTTGTTGTCATCTCTATTTGTATCATGCTACTGTCATGAGAAACTCCTTTATCTTTGCACGTTAAAGTTTTGCGACCTATGATAACTGGGGATGCTTTGAGTGTTGAGTTGAGCTAATTGGCACTGATTAAATAAACTAATACCTCTCTTTAAGCAAGACTACTATGTTGCTAACTTTACCCATTAAGATAATGAGGGTGCTTCTATTTGTTAGTGTATGTTTGATCAACTAGTCCCACTATTACAGTAATCCCACTCTCTCAATATATGTGCCAACAGGGATGCTCGATTTTGGTGGAACTGCACAAAAACTTTGGGTGCTTCATTGCCTCGACAGCTTCCGTCCTTTCCTGTCAGTCGCTAATCTCTGCTTGCTTTCTTCCTTTGCTGTCAGTCGCTTGGCTTATCTCGGCTTCCAGTCAAAGGAAATAGTAATTGATATGCTACCTCACACAGGTTGGTACTGGTCTTTATCCTGATTGTTGTGCCTGTCATATGTATTGGTAATTTGGTATTGTGCTACTGTTTGCCGATTTCATAAAGGAGTAATTTGGAGCCTGAACTCGCATGCAAATCATTACATCGGGTGATTTCAGTAGAACTGCACAAAATGATCAGATGGACATGTACTTATGCTGCTACTATGTACTCCAAAGTTCACTTAGACAAGCATCGATGTTGACAAGAAGTGCCTATATTCATTCGAGTATCAACCGGCATCAACCAATTGTCAAACTCCAAGCATTAGTAGAGTGAACGCCAAAAATATTGCTTGGTGCATAGCCCAGAAAAACGCAGTCCAGTCTTTGGTCCCAACTTGTGCCATTTGGTTATCGGCACATATGGTAGCGAACTATATGGCATGGAGTCTAAAGATTCCAGACAAGTTGGTTGACGTGTATATTCATCTGGCACTTAATCAGTCAGCACGCCAAGGATGCTCCATTTCAGTTGAACTGGACAAAAAATTTGGGTGGTTCATTTTCTCAACCGCCTCCTTTCTCGTCTGCAATGTAGAATTTTGGCGAGATACACGACCAAGATGAGCCAGTAAACTAGTTGGATGAAAGTAGTGGCCAAGTTGCTAAAACCTCCCTTGGCACGAGGCCACTATTTGAGGATAAACCTACAAGCAAAGTTCAGATTGTCTGTGCTGCCTCTTATGTACTCGAAAGTTTACTCGTACAAGAACTAATTTTAGCAAGAAGTACCTTCGATTGAACACCATTTACCAGTCTGTACCCTAGGTAATTAAAGTTTGTCCATGGATCATATTGGCTGTGATCTCAATCATTTGGATGCATAAACATACTGAACATGTGTATATCTGAATCTTTTTGTGAATTATGTATGAATATTTTCATGTGATCTATCAATCATTTGGATGCATAGATATGCTGAGCTTGTGTATATATGAATCTTTTGAGTTGTTGATAGTGAATGTTGGCTATGAATATGAACGTGTCCTGTGAACTTGAGTTTGATATGAATGTTTACCTTTTCTGTTGTATTTGTGTGTGAACTTGTTAGTATGCCTACTGTGGGGTATAAAACGCAGGTCTCTTATAAAAGTAATGATGTGTCCAATTTATGTTTTCTCTTCTAACCACATTATATATATTTATATTATTACTATTATCGTATATTTTATAGAGACTTATATATACATTATAAAAACATCCCACATGTTATTAACTTATAAAATTAAATGTTTAATGGAAGTTGGCAAGGAAAATCCTGGTGATTGCGTACAAAAGCTTGCGAAGATTTTAAGGACCAATTTAATAATAACGCGCTCATTTTTATTTTGAGCAATAACTCGCTAATTTCTTAATTATATATATATATATATATAATGTGCCTCTCCGGTTTATTCTTTGATATTAATTGCTCCTTCTAACATAACATTATATATATAACAAGCCCACCTAATACGTGTATTTCAAGGAAGTGCAAATGGGATGGGGTTTCTTAGAAAATATAAATGGGCCTGATTGACGCGAAATTATTTGTTCATCCAGCCCAGCAAATGGACTGTACATTCTAGAAAACATGGGTTAAATATATGCCACATTTTTGCAGGCTGACATGTGGGCCAATAGGTCGAAGCCTACGCAGGGCGTTTTCAACTTGGTCAACAAATGATTGTGTCATCCACAGCCATTGGATTTATATCCAACGGCCGGCATGCACCTTCAATCTCTCGTCTTCTTCCTCCAGCGTCGCCGGGACCACCTGGTCCGGCCTCCAGCGGCTAGCGGCTCTGCTTAGCACGCATCGCTGCGAAGCGCTACCCTACCGCCGGCAAGGCTATCCCTCCACCCCTCGACACCTCCTATTATTCTCCACAGACTACAACCCCACGCCGCACTAGAACTAGTTATAACCCTTCTCCTCCACTCAATCTGCGACTCCACTGCCGCGTTTTCCCATCTCCGAGTCATTCCCGTCTGGGGCCTCGCCATCGTCCACCGCCTCGCTGCGTTCGGTGCGGCGTGGTCAACAAACGAGAGTCATCAGAAGAGGACTGTACGTGGAGAGCCTGACGGCTGGGACCCACGAGGTCCATGCTCGCATGATAACCCACAAGTATAGGGGATCGCAACAGTTTCGATAAGTAAGAGTGTAGAACCCAATGAGGAGCTAAAGGTAGAACAAATATTCCCTCAAGTTCTATCGACCACCAATACAACTCTACGCACGCTTAACATTCGCTTTACCTAGAACAAGTATGAAACTAGAAGTACTTTGTAGGTGTTGTTGGATAGGTTTGTAAGATAATAAAGAGTACGTAAATAAAAAGTAGGGGCTGTTTAGATAAAGAACGATAAAGTAAATATAGCGAGTGTGGAAAAGTGGTGGTAGGAGTTGCGAAATTGTCCCTTAAGCAATTGACTACTTTACTAGACCGATAGCAAGTATTATGTGGGAGAGGCCACTGCTAGCATGTCATCCCTGACTTGGAATTCTATGCACTTATGATTGGAACTATTAGCAAGCATCCGCAACTACTAATGTTCATTAAGGTAAAACCCAACCATAGCATTAAGATATATTGGTCCCCCTTCAATCCCGTATGCATCAATTTCTATGCTAGGTTGAAGCTTCTGTCACTCTTGCCCTCCAATACATAGTCCTATCAACATACAAACTAACCCTAGGGTGTGATCCACGCGCGCAATCATATGATGGGCACCAAAGGACAGCAACATAACCACAAGCAAATTAAATCAATCATAGTAATTCATCAACCACCGATAGGACAACGAAAATCTACTCAGACATCATAGGATGGCAACACATCATTGGATAATAATATGAAGCATAAGACACCATGTTCAAGTAGAGGGTACAACGGGTTGCGGGAGAGTGGACCGCTGTAGATAGAGGGGGGAAGGTGATGGAGATGTTGGTGAAGATGGCGGAGGTGTTGGTGAAGATCGCGGTGATGATGATGATGGCCATGGCAGTGTTCCGGCGCCACAGGAGGAGAGGGGGAGAGAGGCCCCCTTCTTCCTCTTCTTCCTTGACCTCCTCCCTAGATGGGAGAAGGGTTTCCCCTCTGGTCCTTGGCCTCCATGGCATGGGAGGGGCGAGAGCCCCTCCGAGATTGGATCTATCTCTCTGTTTCTCTTTGGTTCTGCATTCCCAGATTCTTCCCTTTCACCATTTCTTATATTCCCGGAGATCCGTAACTCCGATTGGGCTAAAGTTTTGACACGATCTCTATCCGGAAATTAGCTTTCTTGCGGCGAAAGAAGGGCACCAACCACCTTATGGGGTGGCCACGAGGGTCAGGGGCGTGCCCCCCTACCTCGTGGGCCCCTCGAGCATCATCTCGCGTGGATTCTTCTTCCCAAAAATCATATATATTCCAAAAAAAATCTCCATCAGTTTTTATTCCGTTTGGACTCCGTTTGATATGGATATTCTGCGAAACAAAAAACATGCAACAAACAGGAACTCGCACTAGGCACTGGATCAATATGTTAGTCCCAAAAATAGTATAAAAAGTTGCCAAAAGTATATGAAAGTTGAATAATATTGGCATGGAACAATCAAAAATTATAGATACGATGGAGACGTATCAGCACCCCCAAGCTTAATTCCTGCTCGTCCTCGAGTAGGTAAATGATAAAAAATAATTTTTGATGTAGAATGCTACCTAGCATAATCTTGATCATATGTCTAATCATGGCATGAATATTAAGACAGGAATGATTCAAAGCAATAGTCTATCATTTGACATAAAAACAATAATACTTCAAGCCTACTAATAAAGCAAGCATGTCTTTTCAAAATAGCATGGCCAAAGAAAGTTATCCCTACAAAATCATATAGTCTGGCTATGCTCCATCTTCACCACACAAAATATTCACATCATGCACAACCCCGATGACAAGCCAAGCAATTGTTTCATACTTTTGACGTTCTCAAACCTTTTCAACTTTCATGCAATACATGAGCGTGAGGCATGGACATAGCACTATAGGTGGAATAGAATATGATGGTGGAGAAGACAAAAAGGAGAAGATAGTCTCACATCAACTAGGCGTATCAACGGGCTATGGAGATGCCCATCAATAGATATCAATGTGAGTGAGTAGGGATTGCCATGCAACGGATGCACTAGAGCTATAAGTGTATGAAAGCTCTAACTGAAACTAAGTGGGTGTGCATCCAACTTGCTTGCTCATGAAGACCTCGGGCATTTGAGGAAGCCCATCATCGGAATATACAATCCAAGTTCTATAATGAAAATTCCCACTAGTATATGAAAGTGATAACTCAAGAGACTCTCTATATGAAGAACATTGTGCTACTTTTAAGCACAAGTGTGGTAAAAGGATAATAACATTGCCCCTTTTTCTTTTTTTCTTTTTTTTGCGGGCTTCTTTGTCCCCCTTTTTTATTTAGGATTCTTTGGCCTCTTTTTTTTGGGGCAATGCTCTAATAATGATGATCATCACACTTTTATTTACTTACAACTCAATATTACAACTCGATACTAGAACAAAGATATGACTCTATATGAATGCCTCTGGCGGTGTACCGGTATGTGCAATGATCTAGCGTAGCAATGACATCAAAAAACGGACAAGCCATGAAAACATCATGCTAGCTATCTTATGATCATGCAAAGCAATATGACAATGAATGCTCAAGTCATGTATATGATGATGATGGAAGTTGCATGGCAATATATCTTGGAATGGCTATGGAAATGCCATAATAGGTAGGTATGGTGGCTGTTTTGAGGAAGGTATATGGTGGGTTTATGGTACCGACGAAATTTGCACGGTACTAGAGAGGCTAGCAATGGTGGAAGGGTGAGAGTGCGTATAATCCATGGACTCAACATTAGTCATAAAGAACTCACATACTTATTGCAAAAATCTATTAGTCATTGAAACAAAGTACTACACGCATGCTCCTAGGGGGATAGATTGGTAGGAAAAGACCATCGCTCGTCCCCGACCGCCACTCATAAGGAAGACAATCAATAAATAAATCATGCTCCGACTTCGTTACATAACGGTTCACCATACGTGCATGCTACGGGAATCACAAACCTCAACACAAGTATTTCTACTAATCCACAACTACCCACTAGCATGACTCTAATATCACCATCTTTATATCGCAAAACTATTGCAAGGAATCAAACATATCATATTCAGTGATCTACAAGTTTTATGTAGGATTTTATGACTAACCATGTGAATGACCAATTCTTGTCATCTCTCTAAATAGATATAAGTGAAGCAAGAGAGTTTAATTCTTTCTACAAAAGATATTCCCACACTCTAACAAATATAAGTGAAGCAAAAGAGCATTCTATAAATGGCGGTTGTCTATGTAAAGAGAAACAGGCGATCCAAACTTCAAATGATATAATTGAAGCACATGAAGCATTCTATAAAGCCATACTCAAAAGATATAAGTGAAGTGCAAAGAGCATTCTCTAAATCAACCAAGTACTATCTCATACCAGCATGGTGAATAAAAGAAAAATGAAAACTAAATGCAAAAGACACTCCAAGATTGCACATATCGCATGAACGAAACGAATCCGAAAACATACCGATACTTGTTGAAGAAAGAGGGGATGCCTCCCCAGCATCCCCAAGCTTAGATGCTTGAGTCTCCTTGAATATTTACTTGGGGTGCCTCATGCATCCCCAAGCTTGAGATCTTGCCTCTCTTCCTTCTTCTCACATCGAAACCTTCTCAATCATCGAACACTTCATCCACACAAAACTTCAACAGAAAACTCGGTAAGATCCGTTAGTATAATGAAGCAAATCACTACTCTAAGTACTGTTGCAAACCAATTCATATTTTGTTTTTGCATTGTTTCTACTGTAATATAGATTTTCCATGGCTTAATCCACTGATACAAATTGATAGTTTCATCAAAACAAGTAAATTATGCATCAAAAACAGAATCTTTCTAAAACAGAATAGTTTGTAATAATCTGAACATTCACCATACTTATGATACTTGAAAAATTCTACCAAAATTAGAAAAAATAAACAATTTTTATAGGAAGACAGTGAAAAAAGAATCAGAACTATTTGACATTCCAGCAAAAAATGTAAAATCGCGCACTACAGCCAAAGTTTCTGTCCTACACCGTACAAACCATCAAGCAAATGTAAACATCCTAAAGGCAAACCTTGGCACATTATTTTTATAATACAATGGAATTGTACAAGGGGATAATTATTTTTGTTGAAACATTTCTGTAATCAAGATTCACAAAGTTGCCGTGAGCATGAACAAAGTTCAAGGAGCTCTCCCACTTCAACAGTGCTTGTCTTTCTCACTTTCACTTTCCTTGTTGAAAAGTTTTGGGTTCCCCTATTTATTTTTGTTGTTTTTAAACTATATGAAAGCACTCAACAGAAATAAATGACTCTCTAAAACTTCCGGGTTGTCTCCCTGGCAGCGCTTTCTTTAAAGCCATTAAGCTAGGCATATAGTGCTCAAGTAGTGAATCCACCCGGATCCCAAGGTATATCAAAGCCAATTTTAATTAACAATGATCTGTAATTTAGTGGTGGGCACAAAGTAACATATATCATGTAATGACGAAGTCTAACTCTCTTCCTATGCATCGGCATGTCATAAAAGAACAATTCATGCACACCTAGTAAAGGCCAATGCATGGTATAAACAGTTTCTTGCAATTTTATCATGTTGGAAACACAGAGAGGTGGAGATATAGTTCCTCTCTCATAATAATTGCAAGTAGGAGCAGCAAGCACATGCATATTATATTTATCGAAATCATCATGTGCAACGGTAAAAGGCAACCCATCAATATAATCTTTAATAAGTGCAAACTTCTCCGATATAGTATAGTTTGGAGAATTCAAAAAGATAATAGGACTATCATGCATGGGTGCAATAGCAACAATTTCATGTTTAACATAAGGAACTATAGCAAGTTCATCTCCATAAGCATAATTCATATTGGCATCTTGGCCACAAGCATAGCAAGCATCATCAAAAAGGGATATTTCAAAAGACTCAACGGGACCATAATAGTCATCATAGCAATCATCCTTCGGTAAGCACGAAGGGGAATTAAACAATGTATGAGTTGAAGAGTTACTCTCATTAGAAGGTGGGCACGGGTGATCAATCCGCTCTTCCTCCTTTTGTTCTTCGCTCTTTTCCTCATCTTTTTCATCCAATGAGCTCATAGTTTCATCAATTTCTTCTTCCACAGACTCCTACAAAATATTAGTCTCTTCTTGGACAGCGGAGACTTTCTTAATAAGTGCATTAATTTCATAATTGTATTCATAATTCTCATAGCAATATTTGAGGATAGCTAAATTTTCAGATCTATAACAAGCATCATCAATATCATCAAACTCTTTAAACATAGATTCAATTTCATAAGCACCCATAAAAGCAACAAATTCTTCTATTTGTTCCACATAATAGTAATCATATATACCTCTAGCATAAGAAGCCAAGGTTTCATTATCATTAAATCTGCATGAAAAGGGGAGGTGTGGAGAATCATCCTAGAGCAACAAGTATAATCATATTTCGAGCATAGTTGTCTAGCATACCACTTCAATATATAAATTTGATCCCATAATAGTTTCCCTTTTTGTGTCAAGCGATAATCCCTAAAGTATTCACGTTGATCCAACGTTACTCCCATTACATAATTAAATGGGGTTTTCTCAGGATTATTAAAGTAGTACATAATATCTTTCACATAACCAGCATCGAGGGTTTTATGAGGTTCCCCATCTCCATGAGTAGCAAGTACACCTAATGTTTTTGGTATTTCATGTTCCATATCCATAACTAAAGATAGAGAACAACTAAGAACAGCAAATAAAAATTACTTAGTGATAAAGCAAACAAGCACACACGAGAATATTCACCCCACGCTATTGCTCCCCGGCAACGGCGCCAGAAAAAGGTCTTGATAACGCACAAGTATAGGGGATCCCAACAGTTTTCGATAAGTAAGAGTGTCGAACCCAACGAGGAGCTAAAGGTAGAAAAAATATTCCCTAAAGTTCTATCGACCACCGATACAACTCTACGCACGCTTAACGTTCGCTTTACCTAGAACAAGTATGAAACTAGAAGTACTTTGTAGGTGTTGTTGGATAGGTTTGCAAGATAATAAAGAGTACGTAAATAAAAAGTAGGGGCTGTTTAGATAAAGAATGATAAAGTAAATATAGCGAGTGTGGTAAAGTGGTGGTAGGAGTTGTGAAATTGTTCCTTAAGCAATTGACTACTTTACTAGACCGATAGCAAGTATTATGTGGGAGAGGCCACTGCTAGCATGTCATCCCTGACTTGGAATTCTATGCACTTATGATTGGAACTATTAGCAAGCATCCGCAACTACTAATGTTCATTAAGGTAAAACCCAACCATAGCATTAAGATATATTGGTCCCCCTTCAATCCCGTATGCATCAATTTCTATGCTAGGTTGAAGCTTCTGTCACTCTTGCCCTCCAATACATAGTCCTATCAACATACAAACTAACCCTAGGGTGTGATCCACGTGCGCAATCATATGATGGGCACCAAAGGACAACAACATAACCACAAGCAAATTAAATCAATCATAGCAATTCATCAATCACCGATAGGACAACGAAAATCCACTCACACATCATAGGATGGCAACACATCATTGGATAATAATATGAAGCATAAATCACCATGTTCAAGTAGAGGGTACAGCGGGTTGCGTGAGAGTGGACCGCTGTAGATAGAGGGGGGAAGGTGATGGAGATGTTGGTGAAGATGGCAGAGGTGTTGGTGAAGATCGCGGTGATGATGATGATGGCCACGGTGGCGTTCCGGCACCACCGGAGGAGAGGGGGAGAGGGGCCCCCTTCTTCCTCTTCTTCCTTGACCTCCTCCCTAGATGGGAGAAGAGTTTCCCCTCTGGTCCTTGGCCTCCATGGCATGGGAGGGGCGAGAGCCCCTCCGAGATTGGATCTATCTCTCTGTTTCTCTCTGGTTCTGCGTTCCCAGATTCTTCCCTTCCACCGTTTCTTATATTCCTAGAGATCCGTAACTCCGATTGGGCTGAAATTTTGACACGATCTCTTTCCGGAAATTAGCTTTCTCGCGGCGAAAGAAGGGCATCAACCGCCTTACAGGATGGCCACGAGGGTCAGGGGCACGCCCCCCTACCTTGTGGGCCCCTCGAGCATCGTCTCGCGTGGATTCTTCTTCCCAAAAATCATATATATTCCAAAAAAAATCTCTGTCAGTTTTTATTCCGTTTGGACTCCGTTTGATATGGATATTCTGCGAAACAAAAAACATGCAACAAACAGGAACTGGCATTGGGCACTGGATCAATATGTTAGTCCCAAAAATAGTATAAAAAGTTGTCAAAAGTATATGAAAGTTGAATAATATTGGCATGGAATAATCAAAAATTATAGATACGACGGAGACGTATCATCACACGCAAGGAAAGTTCCTCCTTATTAAGCTGAAAAAATGTTTCCTCCACCCGACAGCTGGGACCCACCGGCTGTATCTTCGCACGGAAGTAAGTGCCTCCTTGTTTTGCGAAAAAATATTCATCCCGTTGATAGCTGGGACCTGTCAGATTTGGTGACTGACTTGTGGGCCTACTAAGCGGACATGTACGCACGGCTTCGTCAACTTAATCAACAAATGATTCTAGCAGATGGACCGTTGGATGTTAATCCAACAGCCGTGCTCCTTCTTCAACCTCTGTTCTTGCTCCTGTCTCCCGTGGGCAGCACCGCGGCTGTGCTGCCGCGCACCCGAACCAGTGAAGTTTCCCACTCCTTTCCATATGCGACTCCACTGCCCCGTCTTCCCCATCTCCGGGTTGTTCCAGTGTGGGTGCACTCGGCACGATGTGGTCAACATGGTCAACAACCGAGAGTCATCGGAAGATGACTGTACGCGAGAGGCTGACAGCGGGGACGCACCACGCCCATGGACGCATGCATGCAACGGAATGCGGCGAGGTCAACGTGGTCAAGGAACGACTTCCATCAGAAGTATACTGTACGTGGAGAGTCTCAGCTAGGTCCACGGCCGCAGCAAGTAAGTGCCTCCTTATTACGCGGAAAATAATGATTCCTCCAACTGACAGCAGGGACCCACTAGACGGGCCACCGTATTTTGCAAAAAAACGTTTGCCCCCTGACTGCTGGGACCCACCTGACGGGCCACCGTATTTCACAAAAAAACGTTCCCCCCGCTGTCAGCTTGGACCCACCGGAAGTGCCTCCTTATTACGCACAAAAAAATGAATACTCCCCCGGCTAGCTGGGACCCACCTTGGTGGGAGGCTGACTTGTGGGCCTACTAAGTTGACGGGGACGAAGGGCTTTGTCAACTTAGTCAATATGAACGATTCTAGCTCTAGTGACCGTACGATGTCCATCCAACGGCCGTAGTGCTTCTTCAACCTCTGGTCTTCTTGCTCCAGCCGCCCAAAGCAGCGCCGGTCGTGCCGCATGCTCCTGCCTCCCGTGGCCGGCTGTGCTGCCGCAGAGGCCTCACCGCCCCCTACTATTCCCACCGCTGGCCAGGCCCTGCGGCGATGGCAGCCTCACACCGCAGCCGAACTAGTGAACCCTCGTACTCCTCTCCGTGCGGGCTTCCACTGCCGCGTCTTCCCCGGCTCCGCGTCGTCCCCTTCCTAGGTCTCGTCGTCGTCCACCGCCGTGGTTCTCTCCGCGCGGCATGGTCAACATGGTCAAGGAACGACTTCCATCGGAAGAGTACTGTACGTGGAGAGGCTGACAGCTGGGTCCATGGCCACAACCCAGTTTTTTTGTGATTTGCCAAGTAAGTCGCTTTGTTAGGCCTGTTGGGCTGCAAATCTTTCAAGACGAGGAGAGCTTTCATTCGGCTGGCCAAGAAAATGGCCCATCAGTAATGAGAAATGGGCTGTACATTTTTAGAACACATCAAAGCGACAATTAGTTTCAAATATCTTTTTTTTCATTTCGAGATTTTAAATTACATTAATTTTTATGCATGGAGAATTTGTTGGATTTTATATTGATATACATTTATTTTTAAAATCAGTTTGAATGTGAGTCAAAATTTCGGGATTAAAAACAGTTCGGACCGCACCGAAATATGCAAAATTTCATATAATGTTTTAACCGTGGCCACAATATGGGCTGTAATGCTAACAAAAAGAATATGGGCTCTAAAAAAACCTTAATAATTAGCAAATGGGCTGTAAATTATTAGAAATAATGGCGGATGGGTTGTATACTGTTTTCCACAGATTTGAGGCTTTACTAAAAAAAAGGTTGACGCACAAGCAGTGACTGTTGGATGGCCATCCAACGGCCATCGTGCTTCTTCAATCTCTGCTCTTCCTTCTCTAACCGCTCAAACAAGTGCCGGCGGAACTGCGTGCTCCCCCCTCCCCGCGGCCCACTCTGCTACCGCGCAGGCCTCACCGCCCCACCGTACTCCCATCGCTAGCCTAGCCATCCCTCTACTCACCCACACCTGCTGTTATTCTCTGGCGACGGCAGACGAACCAGTAAACCCTCGTACAGTCGTACTCCCCTCCGCGTGGGAAACAACTGCCGAGTCTTCCCTACCTCCGTGTCGTTCCCTTCCTAGTCCTCGCTGTCGTCCACCGCCCTGGTGCTTTCGGCGCGGCCTGGTCAATATGGTCAACGACCGACATGCATCTGAAGTGGACTGTACGTGGAGAGGCCGATAGCTGGGTCCACGGCCACACGCAAGGAAATGCCTCTTTATTACGCGCAAAATAATGATTCCTCCACCTGACATCAGGGACCCACCGAAAGGGCCTCTGTATTTCGCGAAAAAAACGTTACCGCCGCTGACAGCTCGGACCCACCAGCTATATCTTCGCACGCAAGGAAGTGCCTCCTTATTACGCACAAAAAAATGAATACTCCCCCTGTTAGCTGGGACCCAGTATAGTGGCAGGCTGACTTGTGGGCCTACTAAGTTGACGGGGACGGAGGGCTTTTTCAACTTAGTCAATATGCACGATTCTAGCTCTAGTGACCGTACGATGTCCATCCAACGGCCGCAGTGCTTCTTCAACCTCTGGTCTTCTTGCTCCAGCCGCCCAAACCAGCGCATGTCATGCCTCGTGCTCCTGCCTCCCGTGGCCGACTGCGATGCGGCGGAGGCCTCACCGCCCCCTACTACTCCCACCGTTGGCCAGGCCATCCCTCTACTCACCCACACCCCCTGTTATTCTGCGGCGACGGCAGCCTCACACCGCAGCGAACCAGTGAACCCTCGTACTCCTCTACGCGTGGGCATCCACTGTCGCGTCTTCCTCGGCTCCGCGTCATCCCCTTCCCAGGCCTCGCCATCGTCCACCGCCCTGGTGCTCTCGGTGCGGCGTGGTCAACATGGTCAAGGAACGGCTTCCATCGGACGTGGACTGTATGTGAAGAGGCTGACAGCTGGGTCCACGGCCGCAGCAAGGAAGTGCCTCCTTATTCCGTGCAAAATAATTATTCCTCCACCTGGGGACCCACCGGACGGGCCACCGTATTTCGTGAAAAAAACATTTGCCCCTGACTGCTGGGACCCACCAGCTACATCTTCGCATGCAAGGAAGTGCGTCCGGGCAAAAAAAACGATTCACCCCCCTGACTGATGGGACCCACCAGCTACATCTTCGCAGGCAAGGAAGTGCCTGACAGTCGGGACCCACCTGGTCGAAGTGTACGCAGCGTTGTTATTCTGGTCGCGAACATGTACGTACATATATACCGGTGAATGTAGAGGCGCGCACGTAGCATGTACACGTACGTACAGGGGCCAGGGTGCAAGAAAGAAAATATGGCCACATACGTGTACATACGGGCGGGGTCTTGAACGCCTACTCGCGCATACGTACGGCCAGGGCTCGTGTACATGGCTGGGTCGGAACGGAGAAACAACGTCATCGTCGTGTTCATGGGGAGGCAACGGAATGCGTCGTGTTCGTGGGGAGGCAACGGAATGCATCGTGTTCATGGGGAGGCAACGGAATGCGTCGTGTTCATGGGGAGGCAACGGAATGCATCATGTTCATCGGGAGGCAATGGAACGCGTGGGAGCCAACCGGCTGGGTCGGAACGGAATGCGTGGTTGTGTTCATCGGGAGGGCTTGGACGGAACATGCGATGGAAACGAGGCCTGGCGTACCGCACAACAGAGAAAACGGACCTCCTACATTCAGAACGGGGTCCTGTTGATCGGGAGGGGTGTGGCGTACCGCAAAACGGAGGAAACAGACCTCCTACAGTCGAAACGGGGGTCCTATTGATTGGGAGGGGTGTGGCGTACCGCAAAAAGGAGGAAACAAACCTCCTAC
>NC_041388.1:489921792-489923072 GCF_002162155.2 Triticum dicoccoides | reverse complement strand
AAACGGACCTCGTACGGTCGAAACGGGGGTCCTGTTGATCGGGAGGGGTGTGGTGTACCGCAAAACGGATGAAACGGACCTCCTACGGTCGAAACGGGGTCCTGATCATTGGGATGGGTGTGGCGCACCGCAAAACGGGACTCCACGGGATAATGTTCATCTCCACCGTCGACCTCCTCCAGCCTCCACGGGCTACCGTCAACCTCCTCGAGCCTCCACGGGCTCCTGTTCATCCAGCCTCCACCGCGCGCTACTCCACCGGCTACTGTTCAACCACCCATCCACGGGCACCCCTCCACCGTCTACTGTTCATCCAGCCCTCCACACCTCAGGGTCCTGTTCAACCACCCCTCCATGGGCACCCCTCCACCGTCTACTATTCATCCAGCCCTCCACCATACCATGGGGTCCTGTTCATCCAGAGGCAATGCCATCACTCACTGTTCATCCAACCCCCCTCCCCCCCCGCAACGCTCACTGTTCATCCCAGAGGCAGCATCGATCGGCTTCAGTTAGCAGCAGTAGTGAAGGAACCACTCGATCGGGTTCAGTTAACAGCCATCGATCGATCGCTCGGGTTCAGTAACGCGTAGCCTGCAGTGCAATCGCTCGGGTTCAGTTAGAGCCCAACGCCTCGCTCGGGTTCAGTTAGAGCCAACGCCTCGCACACACGCGCGTACGTGTACGAGAGAAACGCGCATCGCTCGGCCCCGACCTCCCACCGTAACCGGGAACTCCCTGAAATTTTCCTCGCCCTCTCTTCTACCACGGTTTTTTCCATCATGGACGACCCAAAGAATGTCATGCAGCTGCGTCTCCGGCCCGCCCAGGACGAAAAGCCCATTTTCTGTCATGATTTTTTGTCATAGAAGTAGGAGCCCACCACATCTATGATGATACCGGGTTTTGTCACAAATGTCACGGATGTGTCTTTTTTTTGTAGTGCAACACGCAGACGTTGTCCACCGGCTGGCTGCCTAGAACCAAACAAGACACAAAAGCCAGTAACAGATTTCAGGGGAACCGCCTTGCCACCAACATAGTCATCATCCCAGAGAGTAGAGCAATGACGCTGCAACCAAACACCTTGCCATGAGGCCACAACCCACCCTTCCTGAGATGCCACTGTGCCACCGCCATTCGGCAAGCTAGCTAGGCCAAGGCTCTCACTCAGGGTCGTGGGGGAGGAAGAAGGGGACGGACGAGGAAGCACAACACACCCTTAGGTTGGTGATCGGCAACGGATCGCCTCATAATCGGGGTCGATGCGAGGTTGACCA
>NC_041388.1:489918802-489921437 GCF_002162155.2 Triticum dicoccoides | reverse complement strand
TAGATCAGCGAGGGAGGACCATAGTGATGGAGAGGAGACTGGGAAGGAGAGTAATCGAGGTCGGCAACACATCCTGCAGTGGCGATGAGCCCTCACCGCCCACACAACCAGTAGGGACGACCAACACCAGTGGCACCATCTGCCTGACCGCCCTCACTAATCAGGGCCGGCCTCCCTCAGGATCTGAAGCCTCCGGCAGCACAAAGCAGTGGAGCCTCACCGCCACCTTCACTAGTAGACGCGTAGTAGCACTGGCGAGCGCCTCAGGTGGTGGAGGGGGCGGGAGGGGGAGTGGTGCCTCTGGGTCTAGGGTTCGGTCACTCTCGTCTGCCCATGGGAGAGACACGAGAGCCAGGTCCCCCCTAACTTGCCTTCTAGAATACGGAAGGTGCCCAGTCCAATAAAAAGAGTGCACAATCTGACCATGGAAGGTTTGCACAATGAAAAATAAAGGTTCTTGTGTCATTATAACCATACGAGGACACTAGACCATCGCGAGAGGTATAATTTGTGCGAGCTTAGCCACGACAAGTGTTGGCACCAATATTAAATCCTAATATGTCTATATCTAGACCAAACACACACAGCACAGAGGGGGGGGGGTGAGAGTTGGGAGTTCTAGGTATAAAAGGTGTCACTCCAATATAAAGAGTACACACATATGCTTGTGCAAGGTTTGGGCAATGAAAAATCAAGCTTATTGTGTCATTATATAAATTTTGTGTTTCACTTACACATTTTAGTTCATAATTTTTGTTTCCTCTTATGCCAACTCTATCAACTTATATTTCAAGTGGCCTTAACCATAACAAGTGTTGGTGATTAAATCCTAGTCCGTCTATCTCTAGACCAACACACACATACGCGCGCGCACACACAAAGAGAGAGACATGGGATACAGACGTGGAAAGAGATAAATGTCTGGAGTTCTAGGTATAAAAGATCCTCGCTCCAATAAAAAGAGTGCACATACATGTCATGCAAGGTTCGGGCAATGTCAAATAAAGGTTCTCGTGTCATTATAAAGATGCAAGGATATTAGAACACTGTGAGGGGTATAACTTGCATATTTCACTTACACTCATAATTGTTCTTTTCTCTTATGCCAATTCTACCAACTTATATTTCTAACGGCCTTAACGACATCATGTGTTGACGCCTAATCCTATTAGGTGGCCATATGGGTGGTGCCTACACCGTGGATTGTACTTAAAAAATAAAGGATCCACATAAAAGGTTAAAAGAGTGTAGAGACCATATGAACGGTGTCTATTCATGTGGTTTAAAATTAGCGATGTCGTGATGGGGAGTGTCCTCCATGTATAGAATGGTGTGAACTGGTTTCTTAGTGCACTGCGACATATCGCGGCATGCTATGTATGTTCTGAGTGTGAGGAATTGGGGGAGTTGTTAATTAAAATGATAAAGAGAGGTGGTAAGAGAGATCTTGGGAATTTATTTCCGAAAGGGGTGAAAAGAGCGCGACAACAATATGGTGTTGCCCGATCATGTTTCAAAGTGCTCAACGTCATCACAAAAAGAGTCCAATATGCTATATCATGTGTACAAAAGCAGAATAATGCGTTTGCGTGAACTGAGGAAAAATCGGCAGGGCTGTGCTCGTAGACTATCCGTGACCACAAGTAAAATGTCGATCGCTTGTGAGCGCTCAGAGGAACTCAAGCAAATGTCAGAGCTACCTTTCTCTTGTACCAGGCATGCATGTATGCTTATTTAGGAAGCATGCATGCATTTTGTCCAGTGGCCTCGGCCATGCAAAGAGAAAGGGGGAATTGACCAGTTGAATTTGGACGTGGTTGTAAGGGCATCTTCAACGCTGACCCCAAACCACTTGTATACATATACACGAAGCTTTTCAGATCCGCATGTCATCCAACGCCAACCCCCCATCGGTACGTTGGGCGGTCCCTACGCAATTTTCCCATAAATTAGAACCAAACGAGGGGCCTTTGCGAGAGTCTTGACACGAGCCACCTAGGACTCGGATACCCCCGGACCACCCAAAACTGTGGGTGAGCCAACGCTTTTGTAGTTGGTCACACTATTTCCGCGGCAAAATCCTCCACTTCCTTGTTTCATCCTGCCGCACCCACCCAGTTGGCCCTTTTTCACCGCCGTCGATGCATGACTCACAGGAGAAGCTACCGAAGACGATGATGGTGGAGGATCCGGCGATCACACGATACTAGAAGGTCAACTTGAAGACACGGCAAAATCTCCTCCTCGAAGCGAAGGAAAAGGGTATGCCGTGCAAGCAACAGAAGGTCGATGAAGGCGGAGGTGAAGGTCGTGGAGGTGAACGTGGAGGCAATGGTCGTGGTGGAGGTGGCGGACATGGTCCCCTGCTATTGTTGCCGACCATGCAGACACTACCATGACTGGAGCATTATAAGGCTTTATACTACTATGCCTCTAAGCATCTCGGAAGGCAATCCCTGGCATCTGCCGGTGGGAAAACCACACTCTAGGTCTCTCCACTCCACTCTTAGTCCCCTCCCCTTGCTATCTATGGTTAGCGACGACAACAGTGCAGTGTCGGGTGGTGGATCCGGAGACGACGACAACGAGGAGGATGCCCTCCGCATCATGTTGCGTCGGTCGTGGTTGGACCAGG
>NC_041388.1:489911872-489918455 GCF_002162155.2 Triticum dicoccoides | reverse complement strand
ATATGGATTGTTGGAAGTGGCGGCGGACCATCAAAGGGAGTTGCTCGACCAAGGTGGTGCCTTGAGGGGTATAAGATTCATGATATGAAAGGTGTCTGGTCTAATAAAGAGAGTGCACACATACAATTGTGTATAGGGTTTGGGCAATAGAAAATGAAAGTTCTCGTGCCATTGTAACAATAGATGATACTGGTCTACAGTAAGGGGTATAGCTTGCATGTTCAACTTCCTTTTGTTTGTTCATAAAATGTTTGTTTTGCTGCCTATATTAAATCATAATCCACCTATTCCTATACCAACACACACACACACACACACACACTTGAAAGAGATAGAGATCAACACACACATAAATAAAATAGAGAGAGAAACAAAATATTCACATGGAGAGCGTGAGGTTGTGATTATATGGATTGTCGGGAGTGGCAGCAAACCATCAGAGGGAGTTGGTTGGCTAGGTTGGTGCCTCGAGAGGTATAACATTCATGATATGAAAGGTTCCTAGTCCAATAGAAAGAGTGCACACTTACGATTGTGCATGGTTTGAGCAATGGAAAATGAAAGTTCTCGTGTCATTATAACGATGTGAGGACACTGGTCTATAGTAAGGGGTATAACTTGCATGTCCAACTTACATCTATTTGTTCATAATTATTTGTTTTGGTGCCATGATAAAATCATAATTCTCCTATTCTTGTACCGACACACACACACAAACGTAAAAGAGATAGAGAGAGAAATCAACACACCCAGAGAGAGAGAGAGATGGAATATTCACGTGGAGAGCGTGAGGTTGTGATTATATGGATTGTCGGGAGTGGCAGCGAACCATCAGAGGGAGTTGGTTGGCTAGGTTGGTGCCTCGAGAGGTATAACATTCATGATATGAAAGGTTCCTAGTCCAATAGAAAGAGTGCACACTTACGATTGTGCATGGTTTGGACAATGAAAAATGAAAGTTCTCGTGTCATTATAACGATGTGAGGACACTGGTCTATAGTAAGGGGTATAACTTGCATGTCCAACTTACATCTATTTGTTCATAATTATTTGTTTTGGTGCCATGATAAAATCATAATTCTCCTATTCTTGTACCGACACACGCACACAAACGTAAAAGAGATAGAGAGAGAAATCAACACACCCATAGAGAGAGAGAGATGGAATATTCACGTGGAGAGCGTGAGGTTGGGATTATATCGATTGTTGGGAGTGGCGGTGGACCATCAGAGGGAGTTGCTCAACCAAGGTGGTGCCTCGATGTGTATAACGTTGATGGTATAAAAGGTGCCCGGTCCAATAAAGAGAGTGCATGCATACGATAGTGCAATGTTTGGGCAATGGAAAATGGAAGTTCTCATGTCATTATAACGATACGAGGATACTAGTCTACAATAAGGGGTATAACTTTCATGTTGAACTTCCATATGTTTGTTCATATATGTTTGTTTTGGTGCCTATATTAAATCATAATCCGCCTATCCCGTGACCAACACACACGGAGAGAGATAGGATATACATGTGGAGAGAGATCCAGGTTGGGGTATATGGATTGTCAAGAGCAACGAAGAACCGTCAGAGAGAGTTGCTTGAGTAGGGTGGTTCCTTGAGGGGGATCATGGTATAAAAGGTGTCTGGTTCAATAAAACACGAATGCACATGGTATAAAAGGTGCCCGGTCCAACAAAAAGAGTGCAGACATATGGTTGTGCAAGGTTTGTTAATGGAAAATAAAGGTTCCCACGTCTTTATAACAATACGGGGATACTGGATCATCATTAGGGGTATAACATGCATGTTTCACTTACATTTATCCATTCATAATTTTGTTTCCTCTTATACCCTAAGGGGTATATTCGAGTAAGCTTAACCACTTCAAGTGTTGTTGCCTAGATTAAATCCTAATACATCTATCACTAAGCACACACACACATACACACAGAGAGAGAGAGAGAGAGTATGGATGGTCGAGGGGCACGGCGGAACGTGGGAGGAACGTTGGAGGGAGCTGCTCGACCAGGCGGGTTCAAATAACGTTGGGGGTGAAAATGTGGTACCACAAACTTGGACCATGAACATGCTTGCTTCAGTGAGAGATGGTGTATATTCAGGTACGTACATGATGTTTGGTTTCCTATATCTTATTAGTATCGTCGGACGCGTAGCAATGGGTAATGTACTTACAGAGATATGCGCTCACGGGGTCAAAGCTGGTAGGATGCAGTTGGGCAACGAAAGAAGCATGTGCTCTGCCACACAACCATTTGACCGTCTTGCACCAGACCACTATGGAGCCATACGAAGCCATTCTCTTTGACCATCTTGCACTAGCCACTGTGGAGCTATACGCATAGCTAGTACAGCCATAGCAAGGAGGTATGACAGACTGCTCCAAGCAAAATCACAGAACCCCAAAACTTCCATCGTAGTACTCGTTAATGTTGCCTGATTTCTAGAGGACTAAATGTGTAGGGAGCTAAGGTATTGTAGGTTCTAGACTTCTGTTTCATACCACATTGGCATGTTTTGCTGATATGAATACTCAAACCTAAATGAAGAAAAAACTGTCGTAGCGGCCCTGACCGCTCTAATCTTCTTACTTCATTAGGTATCAAATGCAGGTACCGTAGGTGCTGCTGCTGCTGCCTTTAAAAACTTGCAAGCAATCTCTGCCTCAATCACAACAATCTTCAAGCAACAAAACTCCTTCCATGCCAACTAGCCAATACACATCGAAAGGGAGTTTTTGTACATGCCGACTGAGTCCTGTGTGATTGAGCTAATGTATCGTGAGTTATGCGTGCTGCCCAGCCGCTTCTACCCTCACTAGATGACCAGTTGCGCCAATGGCGCAAAGGCCGAGAGCAAGCCATGTATTGTAAGAGTATACATTAATATTATTCGGGCGTGAACAAACGGCAGAATTATATGTATGTATACAATCAGAACAACCATATCTGTAGCAATAAAATGGCAACACCATATCTGTAGCAATATATGTATGTAGTCTTATAGGACCTTGTTCAACCAACCGGACTCATGACAACTAACTATGAGCTGGGACAACCGGTGTAATATATGTATGTAGTCTTATAGGACCTTGTTGTAAAAGGCTCTCAAGTATTTAAGAGCTTCATGTGCCAATCGAGCCTTCTTAGAGTTTTCCATAGACAGATGGGACATTGATTTCTTTGAAAGTACCTTGAAACAAAAGCAGAACAAAAGTACAGACAATTCCAAGTCAAATGTAAACATACTATATGAACCGGAGAAAATAGATACCAATGGATTAAATAAGCAATGGATGCAAAAATATGTGCTCTAGGGCTGAACTTATTTAGAAAGCTAATAATCGAACTATATGTGTGAGCTAGTAATCTCTCCCATATAATTTCAGATATACTGAAAAGGAAATATTCTACCTCATATCTTCTATAAACCTCTAAAACATAGGAAAGAGACACAAGAATATATGACTTACCGAAGGAATTTGGCGAACTTGCTTACGCTTTCAATCTTTCAACAACTTTGAAGACCACATACATACACATGGATAAAATCATCACATATACAATCAGAACAAAACCATATCTGTAGCAATAAAATGGCAACTAACATGAGGTTGTGCTACCTGTAAATAAAGCTAAGTATTAAAGTTCCAACCATTAGCTAGTTGCATAATCTATAAGAGGCTGGAGTACATATGACGATTCAAAGAGATAGGGTAACTCTGTAATGACAACATGCCAGCAAAAGCTGAACCCAAGAACAATCCCTAAAAATCAAAAAATATTGTGCATCTCTACTTTTCTTTGATTCTTTTACATCTCCTTTCAGATTTTACTATGATTGAGGTGTGTTAATTTGATCAGTCATACAGAACCAAAGAAATGTAGGTGCCCTTAATACTCAAATAAGGATAAATTGGAGAGGTAAGAATGAGCTCCTGGTATTCATTTTAGGTATTAAGAAATAAGCTATTGAGAATATGTAATGAATATAAAGATGGTGAGGACTTCAATAAACATAATGAACCTCAGAACGGGAAGGGCCATTTTCATTGGCATGCCGAAAGAAATGTTGTGAGCAATTCTAACATGCTAAATCAGACTGACATGTATCACCTACTTGCTGATGACATCTACTTTTGAGCTCTGATGTAAGCATGGTAAAACAGCTCATAGTACATAGAGTCTTGGAAGTGGGCTACACGAGCAGTGCACAAGGATGATTGAAATACCTAGGTATTTAGTCACAGGAGCTTGTCCCTTGCCTTTCATTGCGGATATAGGATTGTTCATCTATTAATCATGTAATAGTCAGACAATGCAAAGGAGAGAATGCAGTGAGAAATAGTAACAATCATACAACGCAAAGCTGTGTACAGGGCAACAAGAATGCCTCTCATCAGGGCGCATTAGGCAAAGGTAACTAAATGGAATACACAGATGCCAAAAGCCATGACTACAACAATGTTAGATTAGGCGGTGGCTGCAGCTGGTCATTAGTAATCATTATACATGAGTACCTTAAATCGATTGAAATAGAAGGAAATGTAAGGTTATTTACATTGATATATATTGTTCAAATGGACGATCCACAAGGAAAGACAAAAAAATTGTGAAGCATGTCATAAGTGGCACAAAAGCATTGTAAACTTTGCTCGAGGAAATTGTATATCTGAAGAAGTCCATTACCCGAGTATAACATAAATGAAGTTGGTGTTCAGTTTAAATTTCTACCAAGCAAATGTAAGGTGTTGATGAAGCTGAAACAAAATTAGGGGCAACAACGATTAATTAACCGATTAATTAATCCATCCTGTAGTTTTCAGTTTTCACCAACTTGTCCATCTATCCATAAGACTACATGGAACTGAACCGAAGGTAAGGATCTGAACCAAGAATAGCAACGTAGACAAAAGCAAGATTAAACATCATTCTTCAGTCCTCAAGGGTACATGCATTCTCCTTCCTGACCTCGGCTTCCTGCTCTGGTGTGTAGTGTTCTCTAAAATCAGCTACTTCTTACACTCCCCCACTAAGTGAATAGTAACAATTTTAAGACGATAAACCACACAGATAATTGGTTCCTAATTAGAGCAGCTAAAGAAGCAAGTAGCTAACATTAGTATATAGAGTCTTGGAAGTGGGCTACAATATCATGGCAAAATCCAGGAGTACATCATTGCTTGTGGTTAGCATAGTTCTCTCAAAATTTTCATGGCTGGTTTGCTACTACTTCCAATTTTGTCTGTATTGTATTAAATAAGACCCATCAAAGCATACCAGAAATGGCTTTCTGTGCAAAATAAATAGACCAAAAAATGAATGAAACAAAATAAATACACAGCCCCTTACGCATATATGCAGATGAAAGCTTCCAACAATGAAATAATTCCTAGTTTAACCGAAAGGCATTAGCATAGGTGAGAACAAATATTTTCAGTGAGCTCTAACAAGAACAAATGGCAGGACCAAGAACAACCTCCAACCAAGGAGATGACGAGCCAGCAGAGCAATAGACGAAGACCAAAGAGCAGGTGAGAGGACAAAAGCAACCTGCAGCAGACAAAACAAATGCCTTAGGAGGGTGAAACACGAACGAAAAGAGTGTATAATCAGCAAACTACATAGACAATAGGCTAATTATACTGGCAATCAGTATAAATATAATTAGCAACTACTATATATCCATTACTTGAATGGAATCATGAGCCACTTTCATGCATGGTAAATACGACGGCTGCCCCTCTCAACTCTTCTGTGCCTCATCTCATGACTAATTCTACTAATCAGTGACTTGGTTCAGTTGCTGTCTAAATCAAGACAATTGCATGAAACACAACACAGTACATCCTAATGTAAGATATTTTAAGTTTTTAACTAATAGTAGCAAGCACCTGTCAATTTATGATTATCTAAGAAAAAACAACACGCCTGAAACACGGTAGGCACATCAACTAAACTGAGGCACACATCTGTCGGCGGCACGGTCACATTTAAAAAATTAATAATTATGAAAAGCCTGTGGTGCATGTCACAACTATAAATACTCTGTTCTCACCTAAAACTATCAGAACATAGACAAATAAGAACAGAGCTGCCAATATAAATGCAGGTCAATGCAGAACACAATAGGTGAATATTTCCAAAGACAAGCAAACATATCCGTCTAGCTTGACACAGCATATTCAACATATCATACAACCACTTACGCAAACAGTTACAGCAGGCTTTCATAAAGTGGATTGGAAATCAGGGAAATAGACATGGAATATTTCTCTATAGCTACACGGTTTTGAAATATTTTTCTTCTTGAAGCTAACCAAGCCCGCTGTCCTTTTTTTAGCTGAAGATAAATCCGTCGGTTTGAAGTAGAAAAGCAATGACTAAACCTAAAGATCCAAGCGAAGGACCATCTACTTTTTTTAACTAATCAATCCACCCAAACTAAATTACTTTCTTACCTGTTTTAATGGAACACAGTAAACATTTTCCATTGCACTCTTGCTCCAAGCTTACAAACCCTACATATTTTAGGTGCTGCATCCCTCTGATATTGTTGCATAGGTACTTAAACA
>NC_041388.1:489911070-489911755 GCF_002162155.2 Triticum dicoccoides | reverse complement strand
CAGCCTAGTAAGAATACTGATTGGCTATATTCAGGCTAAACTCTAAAGCATTAATCTAAGCATCCACTTTGTGTGCACCTTCTCATTATATTTATGCTCATTTAATGGCAGTGCAGCATCCCATTTTGAATGCTAGCTAAGAATACCCAACTAATCAGACTTCTTTCCTATGAGATTGTAATAAAGAATAATGATGGTAGGTGATCTGATATTATATTCTACTAATAATAAAATAAGTAAGGAGAGCAGGGTATGGAAAGACAGATAGCCTAGAAAAGAAGCATGCAGAGGAAAATGCCAAAGAGATACTATCATAAGCAAGGGCATTTGATGAATTCATTAATTAGTTAAGCCAGTACGAATATACATGACTGAAAAGAATATGTATTTTCTAGTTTGAACAAATGGAGTAACCAAGACAACAATAACTGGGCGTACAGTCTAAATTAAATGAGCCAATTTGAGGAATTGTTATCCTCCAAACAATATTCAGATGATTCTATTTGTTATGATGATAATTCTGTACCTGCACATTACTCGGCATACCAAGTTCTCCATTCGGGTTCTTCTCCGCAAGACAGATGAATATATGAGCAACTAATTTTCTTGGTCCTATTTCTTCTTTCTCATATCTGCAAATATCATGTTTAGGAAACCCACATATTAGTAATTTCAGAGATGTATA